>NC_090786.1:7005000-7322500 GCF_040054535.1 Antennarius striatus | reverse complement strand
GACTAACCTATATATACACATAGCGAGACATGATTGCAATCTGACTGCGTCCTCCACTCTCTCTCTCTCTCTCGTCTCTACGCATTAAGCCAAAAGTATATTTGCTGCATTTTACTTCCCAAATTGTAAGTGCTTTCCTAAAACGTGCGTGTTTCCGAGCAAAAGAACGACTTCCAAAAATAAAAAACGCAGGAAAAACGGTCAAGAAGCTTGACGGTTCCTTCTACAAATGACCTCCTGTAAAACTGAACTCAAGAGATTTTTAAATATCAGGAGGATTCATCAACCCAGTAAGTGTCAAAGCAGAAAATAAAAACCCACTAAATGCCAAGAGTGATTATCGTGGCTCAGTTGGGAGAAGAGAGAAGTTGGGTGCCAACTTCCCAGCCAATCCACTTTTGGCAGCTAGATCCCTACTCTGCTAAACCCCCTGAGAACATGAAATAGCAAGCCATACACACTCACACACACACACACACACACACACACACATAAAAATACCATCATAACATATGCACAGAAACCTACAGAATATTCATACTTCACACTCCTTGATAACTTTTTTTTCCCTTTCTATGAACACACAAAAAGAGTCACACAGAAGCAGGAGACAGCTGTGACTTGGTAAACTTTATTTTTTTGGCAGCGTCTGGCTGTCGACAGGTTAACACCAGTGGGTGGTAGACAATATGTAGTGTCAGTGATGGAGCAGGAGGAAAGGCTGAGCGAGTGTGTGTGTGTGTTTGGCTTTGTGTAAGAGGGAGAGTTTGGGGTGGTAAGGGGTGTGGGGGGCACTGGGGTAGAGATCCTGCAGAGTAGGGGCAACAACACCCACGCACCCTCGCCTACATTGGAAGAGCCAGGCTCTACGCCAGGCGCGCTGTAGAGACACGCTAACTGGTCTCAACACTCAGCGAGTGAGAGACCCCCCCGCATCCTCAACACACATTAACATAAGCCAGAGATGACTTTTAGCTGCAGTTTTATACTTCAGCGTCTCCAAAAATCACTCCTTATATGCCGGCTGGAGCATCGATCTCTTTCTACGCTCGCTGTCGTAAAGTTTTAGTGACTAATAAAGGAAGAAACGCAGTGTTACCTCAAACGGACGAGTTTCTCTGGGGGTGAACATTGTTGGAAAAAAGTTGGGCTTCAGTGGAAAAACTTAAGAAATTCTATGCTAGAAGGTGAGTGACTGCATATCTAGAAATATTATGTTTTAAAGACTCTAAAAGGTTCTAAAATTATGCGCTAAACTGCATTCAATACTATCCAATTTATTTATTTTTTAAATCATATGCACAAATGAAAGATTATGCTAATATAAAGTCACTGAAATATTTCATTTTAAAACCTTATTTTTTACCTTCTACATCTTGTGTATTTTACATGTCGAACAGACACACAGGGATGTTTTCACCACCACAGGTCAGTCATGGAAGTCCAGTTATTTTCTTTCATATAAAATATAAAAAAATGACGCTGTCGTTTCAAATGTGGTGTGATTAGGTCAAAACAAACCCGTGTCACCTGCTGATGACACCGAACACTTGTGGTGAACGTGCAGCAGGCTGGGTATCGTACCTTTTCTTCATGCGCAGGTGGAGGTTGCCGTGGTGAACGCATTGTTCCTCCAGTTCAGAGCAACGAGCTCTCAGACTCTGTACCGTCTCTTCTAGGTGTTGCTTCTCCAGGCCCAGCAGCTGCATCTCCTTTCTATTCACACACACGCACACACACACACATGTACACATAGACACACAAAACATTACTATTGTATTATGTGTAATACAGCAAAGCTTTTTACTATAAATCATCGACATTGTAAGAATAATCAGAAGTGATTTGTTTCTGAATCATACACAAATCCAGTCTAGAATGCTCTACATTAAAGACAGAGATGGTCCCACATTCATTCTTATTTGGGTTCATTTCCACAGACATAACAAGAAAATTCATGGAAGGCAGTAGAGTTTAAAATCTAGAAGAGTCCAACAAATGTCTACGGACACAACGAAGGAAAGGAAGTGGAAAAAACTCCCAAAACCCTCCATCTTCAAGTTTCGATGTCCCAAACAGCCTCACCCCCTCCCCTAACATTACCACCACACCCTGACAGGTATGGAGGAATGATTTAATGGACAGATCACATTACGGTTCCACAGTAGAACACACTGTAGAGTAATGTAATCAGTATTTATGTAAAGTTACTTCATTCTAACTTTGCAGGCATGACTTTAAAAAAAAAAAAAAGTACTTTCTATCCCCCTCCAAGGCTCAGATAGTCTGCTACACAACACAACACTGACCAATCAGAGCGAGATTAGACAACCCACCGAAAAGAATTTGTCAGGAGCTTCTTTTTTCGCTCCTCTACCTCACTCGGTCTAAAAGGGGCTGTGCAGCAGGATTTTAACCGCTACACTGGGCTTGGACTCCAGAGCTCAAACAGCCTGAGGCACAAAACGCACCAACACCGCGCTGTTGTTAAAGTACATCACACACACATAAAGCAGATGTAGTGTATGTGCCGTCCTGACAGAAGTATGTCAGCACTTTGTGAAATCCTCCCCATAAAAAAAGACATTGGACGTGGTATTTATTACTGCGTACACGTGTGTGTATTTTGGTGCTGATGTCCGTCCGTAAGAAAGTACACATAGTACAATGTGTGTGTGTGTGTGTGTGTGTGTTGTGTGCATGCTTCCTGTGGCTGGTGAGGCCAGTGCGGTCTGGCAGGGCCAGATTGGGGGCTGTCATGTGACTAATGTGCAGCACAGCTCCAACAGCTGACAGGACGCTGGGCCCAGGGTCACTGTCACACACATACATAAATACAAGCGCAAAAACACACACAGACACACACACACACAAACAGGCAGCCCAGATGGAGCGCTGTGCAGGCCTGCTGTGACTACTGTAGCATCAGGTTAACAAGAAAACAGGTCAGACCGGGAAGCGGTATGTAGTACGCTGACATCAACGTCCGAACAGCCTGGAGAGATGACGCTGCTCGAGATGACAGAAGATGAATAAATAACAGAAAAATAGAAGCTGTGTTTATCTTCGAAAAGTACATTTGAGATCAACATATGAAAGTTTTTCAAGGGAAAAATAGATAAACGAATAAACAGGGATGTTATTTGCTGAAGTGGATCGCTGACTTGAAGGATATGACAAAAAAATTCAAGTCGAACAAGAATGAAATACGATGAAAGAGTAAGAAAAAATACTGACCTACTGTCCTCTTTCAATTCCTCCAGTTTCACTCCCAGCATGCAACACTCTTTCATCAGCTTCCCAATCAGAGAATTCTGGGAACTCATCAGACCATCCGACTCTGCAACTGCAAAGGGAAATTAGTGAGTTATTTGTTCCTGTGAGATTAACCGTCGCGAGTGATTACGTACCGAGTCGCTGCTCGACAAACTGCAGCGAAAGAAACACATGTAAAGAAAAAACAAGAACAAATCATGATAAAATATTCATTTTTATCTTTTTTTTTTCTGAATGCTGACACTTTAACACACAATTACCTCATACGCCTACACTATCGTGCTGATGCAGATAGATCATAGCGCCTCTTTTGGTAGCAAAAAAAAAAGCTTTAAAAAAATTTAAAATTTTAGTTACATCATTGATTCTGGATTTTATGTTCACCATTAAATTAAAGTTATAATGTAGAAGATGAAATGCCTCAAAAATGCGTATCAAACATTATTAAAGCAGACCAAATAAATGTTGTTGTGTGTGAGAGAAAAACATTTACGCAAAGGAGCAGGAAGAACAATGAAATCTACTGTAACAAAACTGCAGCAGCAAGCATGCATGTCTCTTTGAATGCATTCCCAAAAATGCTCTTGGCGACGTTAACTTTAAAATCAAAAAATCCTGGAAAAAAAACAACAGACGGAGACGTAAAAAGCAAAATCAGACGCAAGGAGTAGCGAGAATGAAAATATAAAGTATACGTGAAGGGTAAAACGACATGGAGAAAGAGAAGGGATTTTTTTTTTTTGTTTGTTTGAAAGTGCTTTCTTTCTCCTTTCCACCCTTCCTGTCACGTCCTCATCCACTCACGGGGGGCCTCTTTCTGAACAATCCAATACTGGGCTTTCATCATACCTTTTGAAATGATCCACATTCCGCTCTCCAACATATGTCTGCTCTTTTAAAATTACAATGGCTGCCTTTTGGATGAAGGGAATGATCCACCTGCTCCAGCATTCTGTTACAGTCAACCATAACCAAAAAAAAAACAAGGACTCGCAGTCTTTGAAAAGTAGCGCCGACTTGTGAAGACTTTTTTTGTACAGTAGGTATATAAAAAAAAAAGTAGTGGAAGAGCTTAAATGGTAGATCTCTTTGCTATTGTATAGATTATTCTCCTGCAGGCTGATTTTGGATCTACACTTCTGTATTTTCTCTCTTTATCTACAACAAAAGATTTTCGGAAATAATGACTGGGAGCAGCGTACAGGCCAGAGATGGTTGATGCTTCACTCCCTTTATGGAAAGATAATTCACTTCTTCCTGGCTGTGCATTGTGTTGTTTTTTTAAAAATTCCAATTACACACTACCCTTCTAGATCGCCGCCATCGATAGTACATGGGCTGAAAAGCGTCAAACAAAAATTACTCACACTTACATGCAGACGTGCACACACATGTACACTAAGTAAAGTTTGGTCAGTGCTGGAAAAGTTGCATGAAGAATGCTAATTAGCTGAACAGGCTTTGAATTCGTCTGGCCATGTGTAGGCCAAAAAGAACCATGGGACGCAGAAACACAGCAGAACTGGCACTGGAAAAAAAAAAAAAAAAGACTGAAAAAAAATGTCAGAGGGAGGGATGGATGGAGAGAAGAAGCGTGGTGGGGAGGGGGAACGGAGAGAAACAAATATCTGATATCATCTAGAGGCTGCTCTATACGCATTTAGTACAAAAAAAACATGAAAAAAAAGTGGAGAAGAAGGGAGAGGGGGGAGGGGGACAAATGGATGGAAGGACAAACGGATGGACAGAGAGGCGAAATTTGGAGAGCAAGAAAGCTAATTATCCAGCTCGTCTGTTGAGTTGCGCAGGGAGAGGAAGTGATGCGAGCGACTAAAAGACGTCCACCCCTCCAGCCCCTCCCCGTTCAGTTTCCTGCTGTGCTCTGATGTCAGCTCTCTTTAGACAACATGTGTGCTGCCAACACACGCCAGAAAAAAAAAACCTTTGTTTACACCCCCCTCCCTGCATCCATCCCTCCCTCTATACCCTCCATCTTTGTTCTGCGTACCAGCAGGCTCCCTGGTTGTTAAAGGAAACCACAGGTAAATAAAACATAAAAAATAAAAAAAAAGACAGGTGGAGGGAAGAGAGAGGAGGGGAGAGTGGTAAAGGGTGGGTGGTGGGTGTGAGGGTGGGGGGTGGGGGGGTTCCAGATGGTGCAACAGATGTGCTAGCAGCAGCAGCTCTGCTGTGCAGGCAGACAGGGCGATCTGTGCTGGGTCTCTCTGCTCTGCTCCCATCACCTCCCCTCTGCCTCCTCCTGCTCTTCTCCCTCCTCCTCTGGTGACTCCTGTTTTGCTCTTTTAGCTCCGTTCTGCTCCTCTGAGGTTATTTCAGCTCAGCCTTGTTTGACTCAAATGATTTGTGTTCCTGTCCACCCACACGCTCCCTTCTCTCTGGTCATGCTGTGTTCGGTGGGCATCGCAGTACCGAAGGCGAAGACATCCTTCAACTGGAAAACGCAGGATCACAACAGCAAAGGTCCTCCCTGCTGATGTGTTCTTCAGGAAGACGTTGAAATTCCCCCAAAACCCCAGCTGTGATTCTGTAGATGACCCTGATCAACTTTACTGTTTCATGGCTCGCGGTTCTGGGTATTCTGACTGTGTGCGCCATCGTATTAAGTCTTGCTTTGTACTGTTCTGCTCTCCACACACACATCACACTCCCCTCTGTGTGTGACAACTACAGTATTTTCTGCACTATAAAGGCGCACCTAAAAGCCTTCAATTTTCTCAAAAACCGACAGTTCGCCATATAATCCAGTGCGCCGTACACAGTGGTACCTCTACTCACAAATGTCTACATACGAAATTTTCTACTTATGAAACGCCTCAACAGGAAAATATTGCCTCTAGTAACGAAAGAAATTTCGAGTTAAGAAAGGTAAAAATACAATATGGGCTGCTACTTGCAGCTCCCATCGGTTCCTGAACGCAACATTCTCATAGCTGCTCTGCCATTGGCTATTGCCTAGCATCCTGTCATTCCATTGGCTAAGAGGGACCTTTGTCTGTAGCTAGATAGGTGTCTATCTAGCAGCGTCCTTGACATTTGGCCCTTGACCCGTGACGTGTTCTGATAGTTTTACATAAATATATTAACTTTTTGAGTATTCACTATGGACCCCAAGAAAGTGACGGAGAAAAGAGGAATAGAAAAGACAGAGAAAAGAGTTTTTTTGTCCATACAAACAAAGCAAGAGATCATAGAAAAGCATGAAAAATTGATGCGTTTGGTTGATCTCACCAAAGAATATGGCCGAAATGCATCTACAATCGCCACCCAATTAAAACAAAAGGAAGTTTAAGGAGTTTGAAGCATTGCATGGGTGGTTGGAGAAGTTCAAAAGCAGGACTGGAATTCACTCTGTTGTTTGGCATCGTTAGGAAAGAGCGCATGAACCAAAGAGGGCAAAAAACAACCAGGACAGCAGTTAAAAGGTAAATGACCATCATTTTTATTCTTTATTCTTTGTTTTTTACATTATGCCCAACTCTCATTTATTGTGTAATAATCTAATCGTAACATGTATTTGTTACATGTTTTAATGCATT
Organism: Antennarius striatus; assembly: GCF_040054535.1. Taxonomy (NCBI): domain Eukaryota; kingdom Metazoa; phylum Chordata; class Actinopteri; order Lophiiformes; family Antennariidae; genus Antennarius; species Antennarius striatus. Next base: position 7,315,667 of record NC_090786.1, on the reverse strand, counting down.
TTTATGCTTTATAAAACATTCACGTCTGAATTTTGGGGGGCTTGGAACGGATTAGGGCATTTGCATGGAAAATGCGTCTCTAATTACGAAATTTTCTACTCACGAAATTTCTTCCAGAACCAATTAATTTCGTAAGTAGAGGTACCACAGTATATGAAAATAGTTTTAAAATAGGCCATTCATTGAAGGTGCGCCTTATAGTGAGGAAAATACTGTAATATGCCTGGGCACCACGGTGATGTGGATGTGTTTTCACGTGTGTGCAGCTCTCTTTAAAAAACTGTTTCATTCAGCAGGTTGTGAAGTCCGGCCTCCGACGTCCAATCGATGTGTTTCGCACAATCACTGACAGACCGATGGACACAATATGCAGCACATAGTTTTAGTCAATATTGTTGATACGGGTTGCATACCCTGGTTTTTCTGATTTGTCAAAGTTTTTCAGTAGTGGAAAGGAAGTTGCAGTCTTTCTTCATCAGAAGAGATAAAAAAGACGAGTGCAAAAAGAAGAAATTCTCACCTCTCTGCTGGTTTTGTGCGTCTGTTTGCTCCAGCAGCGCGGCCATCTCCTTCTCCCTGTCCTGAGCTGAACGGGTCAAACGGGCCGTCTCCTCCTGGTGAGCCCGTTCTGCTCTCTCTCTGTCCTGTCTGGGGTGAAAGAACAGGATGTTAAAGGAGAGTCTAAAACACAAAAATTCCTGATTGATTTATATTCATTTTAAACCATGGCATGGTCTTAATGAGTCCAGCAATGTTAGTGACAGCACCAAAATAACATGTTAAAACAAGGACCAGACAACGGATTATGTGTGCAATCCACAACCGTCAGATTTATATCCATCAACCAGAACATGATGACCACCTGCCTGATATCATCTATGGCTGCCCTTTGCTGTCAAACTAGCCCTGACCTGTGGAGGTATGGACTCTGAAGGTGTACTGTGGTACCAGCAGGTCCAGAGGTTGAATGGTGAGACCTCCATGGATAGAACTTGTTTGTCCAGCCCATCCAACAGATGCTGGATTTGACTGAGATCTGGCGAACTGGAGGTGAAGTCAACATCTCAGCATCGTTGTTGTGTTCCTTAAACCATTCCTGAACCATTTTTTTGCTTGGTAGCAGAGTGCTGTGTATTCAACTTTCTATCCGAACCAACATTAACATCTTCAGCAGTCTGAGGTGAAGTAGCTCGACTGCTGGACTGATAAACTTTGGCAAACCTGATAACTGTTTCTACTTAGGAGAAGACAGATGAGCACAGAGGTGAGACAGAAGGCAGAAGATAGCACCCAGTACAAGAGAATGAAATAACGGACGCGAGGGAGAACGACAGATCAGATTTGATTGGTCAATGGGAGAAAGCGTCTAAACCCGTCAGCTTCAAGACCCTTGAGCGGTACTACTGTCTGCAAAAGATCCACAAACACCCATATGATTACACTTACAGCCCCACCAATGTTGAAAATAAAACACTAGAAGGATGCATAATCAATCGATGGCTATAATATTACTTTTATAAGGTATATGTCTCTGATCACCCAATATACACTCAGCATGACGTATCTGGAAGCAGTCCGATCACATTTATCTGTGTGTTTATTCATCTAAATAGCTGAAGTGTGCAGGTAAAATGCAAACTAAGTCGCTCTTTCCTGTGGGATTTGAACGACACTGCATTTTATTTGTGTTTCAGCCAAACTTTTATCATCGTCATCTGAGTCCAAATGTACCAAAACAACAACAACAAAAAAAAAAAAACAGACAAAGAAGCAGAGAGAAGAAAAACTACAGAGACAAGAGAAAAGGGAACAAATAAACAGAACTCTTCCTGAAGTCCAAAGGCGCTAATGAAGAGAGAATTCTCCAGTTTAAGTGAAAACTTTTCTCCCCTACAGCGCTTGGCCTGCATCTCTAAAGTGACCACGTCTGTCTGTTCCTTCATGTGTGTGTGTGTTCTCCTGCTGTCCTGCTGTCTGGGGTGTGAAAGTAGGTGGCGATTGTGCAGGGGACACAAGGAGATTTTGTGTGTCTGTTTGCATATGAGTTTGTGTGTGTGTGTGTATGTGTATGTGTGTGTATGTGTGAGCGAATGAACCCCCGCTGGGCTTGAACAGCAGCCTGAGCCACCAAAGCGCACACCAGGGCTCAGCGGGAGATGGCGGGCAGGCGTTGCCAGCCATTTGGTCCTGCAAGAGGGTCCAGGGGGGCGTACGTATTTGTGTATGTCTGCGTGAGTGTGTGCTCGTGTGTGATTTTTGGGGGGGAGGAACTCACACCAGACCTGTTTACCCACCAATTAGCATCAGACAGACCGCCAGAAAGTTCCAGCAGTCAGCAACAGAGTAATGGTGGAAAAGATGAGTGCAATGAAAAGCAGAAGATAAAAAACAGCTAAAGCAGAGTTCTACATTTAGCATCTGTTTGTTCCGCTGACACACTGGACCGACCGTTACATCCAGGGCCGTCAGTTCTGGGTGGATGCAAGGCAAACTTTCAGTGGATCAAAGGATTTTTTAAAAAGTTTTGGTTGACTAAGTGGGACCCAAGTGCCCAAATCCCATTTAAAAGGGAATCAAAGTCCTCCTTTCCTTGAGGATAACAATAAAGTTTGGAAGTTAGTTGAATTTACGTGGTTTTCCCCTGCACCATTTTGCATGTATAATCATTTCCAACATGTTCACTTTGCAAAATGCCATCTCAAAAAAAAAAAAAAAAAAGAGAACGTAAAAAAGTAATATCAATGGCGTGCCAAACCCTGGAGCAGGAGTTGAGGGCGAGGGGAGAGAGCAGAGGCTGAATACGAGGGGCTGGAGCTGGATAATTCTCCCCAGACTAAAATCTGCCTTCTAGCTAATTGGTGAATGGGTTCTGGGTTCCTGCCGATGGCAGGAACTCTTGTTTGGGCCTAAGAGGCAATAGACTGAATGTTCAGCGAGCTGATAGCTGGGCCTGTTTGTATATGTCTGGCCTGATGCAATGTAGGACAGCTTGATAAGTATGGTGAGAGCTGCATGGGCCAGGGGCCTAAGGTAGGCTGGAATGGCTCTGGGGCAGCAGCCAGGTACAGTGGCTGGTGGGTAAGTGGGAGGTGGCAGAGGCAAGTGGCTGCTTGGCTAGCTGGCTAGTGTGGCAGAGGAAGAGGGGCCCCAATCTGCACTGCCTGCCTAAGTGGGCACTATTCAAGCTGTTTCCCATTAGATGTGGGGTGCCAGGGCCTGACCATGCACAGAGTTTGCAGCACCCCATGGTGCAACCAGCTCCTCATGCCAGAACCACCAAATGCTGCGGTTTATCTGAGAAGTAGCACAAATTGGAGTCAGACGGTGAACTTTGAGGAATTGGGAACATTGGCTGGTGCTCTCGATCAGCGTAGCATCACCAAGATACACATATAGATTAGCTGTACAGAAACACATACACATGTGCCCCCCATGCAAGTAGTCGGGAAAAATACAAGTAAGAAGTTGAGACTTTATCACTACAATGTCAGGAACCTCCATCTGTAATTCGCCTACAATGAGAAAAGTTCATCTGATCTCCTTCAAACTTGGTGTACAAGTTGCATGACTAATGAATGACGCTTCAAACTTTTTTTTTTTGTGGAAGCTTTAAAAAGCAGAGTAAAGTGTAGAGGACCGTAAACAATGTAAAGATTATACTAGTGTAAACAACAGCAGAAATATTCTTCAGATAAATAGAAATTCTTATTTATGCTCCGCCCTGAACTTCATCGCAAATGAACAGGTGGGAAATTAACATACAGGTTAACAGATTGAGAATTGGGTTTATAGAATGAAAAGCAAACAAACAAGCTTTGTTTGCAATAAACACGAGTGAATGATGTGAAGATCGCTGCAGAGACAAACACGGAATAACATTACACATGATGAGACAATCTGATATCATGCATTGCTATTAAAATTATAACCATTAACTATTTGCTTCCACTCCAAACGGTAACACTCGTGATGATTCATTCATTGTAGTGGAGGAATTCCAGTAGGTCCACAGCTATTTATGATAGACCGCATCAATCAGGACATTAATATTCAACAGTTTGATATGAAGAACTAAAAAGATGATTGATGCGTGTGTGTGTGAGTGTGCTTGTTTCCATGTGTGGCTGAGAGATGGTGAGACACAGGCCTTGTTTAGGCCCGTCTCGTACACGCTGCCAACGACGGATGAGCGCACCACAAAGGAAAAAAAAGAGACATATTGAATATTTACTAGATGGATTGTGTGTATAATAGACATCTAAATAGTTTCATGTAGCAGACGGTGTCTGCACGGTGTCATAGATTTTATCTCACATGCACCTCAATGTGTTTCAGCACATTTTGGCAGACCCCAGTGCGAGTCAATCACTGGGTTGTCTCATTTTAGAAACGGAACAGCACATCCCTTCACCTTCGCTGCTAGTCTTCATCGAATAATACACTCCAAATGCAGAAACGGCCAGATGCAGCTTCACAACTCATTCCCTCCGTGCCCAGCCCGTCTTTCTATTGGTCCATCCGTCCATCCGCAGCGTGCCCGTCTCGACCGCGATCCTTTTCTCTGCTGTTTCCGATCTCTTCCTCCGCCCTCTTCTCCCTCTCACCCTTTTCTCCTGTAACTAAACTGGCTGTGTCTCTCTCCATCTGCTGGTTCTTCCTTCAGCGGCCCTGCACCTGTTCACACCTCCTCTCCTGTTGGCCACCTCTTTTCTCTTCTCCCTCCCTCCGCCCCCCTTTCATCTCTCCTTCTCTCTCTCTTCCTCTCTCTCTCTCTCTGTCTCTCTCAGTGTGACGCTGCCAGGCCCATTCCTGGCTCGGTTAGCATCTCTGTCATTCAATCCATCTGTCGGCAAGTCAACTTTGTTTACAGCAGGAGGCCCAAGCCTCTTTTCTTCTTCAGAGAGAGCTAAAGCCCTCCCACTGCCACCAAGGTCATAGGTGAGCCAATCATGCATGAAAAACAAACAATGCAACTGTTAAATTAGTTTAAAAAAAAAAAGGAATCCGGCCACCCACTCCAACACATACACACACAGACATACACTCGTCCAAGTATAGACAATAACCTTCCTGAAATACGCTCATCTTAAAAAGCTGTCTTTCACTCACAGTCAGGCTTCATAAGTGAATGTATATGCATCCGGCTACAAATCCACTACCCACACAGTAGCAAACATTTGTTGTTTAAGGCAAACCTTCCCTCGGAGAAGTTGAAGTAATTAGCTGCTGAATGGCTTCTGTCATCATCTATAGGCTCATGAAACAGAGCAAGAGAAGTTTAAAACTGGTAATTAGCACAGATGACCGATGGTCTTAACATAGGAAGAGCGAATTGGCAGCACAGGCATCTGTGATGTCTACAAATAAACACACATTTGTACAATATGCTTCCATACTGACCCAATCCAGAAAAGCAGGCTTTAATGCGAGAGTTAAATCTGTACCCCCCACCCCCAGAAATAGCTGAGGCTAGCATATGTGGAGGGGCTGGAGGTCAGAGGATAACAACTCGCTGTTACTTCATATTAGAACATCCTGTCTCATGAATGTTGCAATGTAAATACAGTAACATAAATGGAATATAAACCAATTACTATATTATTCATATTCAGAGGATGTTTACCATTTGCATGAAAAAAAATCTTTGTAAAATAACTTCTAGGAAATGTTTTCTACTTTTAAAAAAAATCACAAATAATGCGGATTACATTGAATTTAGAGCTTCATCTTGCTATGGTGAAATAAAAACACAATCATTGTGAAATTGTCTTTTTAGTGTATAAATGAAAATGCATGTTTATCTCTGTCAGTGAGTACTGTATTTAAATTCTTGTAGGGTTTTGTTTTGGACGGCTGTAACTTTGATTGATTGTAATAAAACGTTTTACTCCTAACAATAATCGTTCATCCAGTGCTCAAGGCAGAGTTCGTAGGAGTTACCAGCTGTCTTTTTTCATTACACAACCCTCTTCATCATTATTCTTGTCCTTTCCAGTCATCCTGCTTCTGCATCTTCAAGAATATCTCCATTGACCTACTATCTATAACCCATCTTATCCTCCTCCCTCTTATTTTTCTCTTCTCTCTTTATCACTCAGTTTACTTGGAGGATAACTCCTTTGTACATACGAGGAAAAGTTTAGTGTTTAATTGAGTGAAACAGATCCGTTGAAGAGAAAACAGAACGTTCAGCAGCGACATGAGGGCTAAAAAAACCCCCAAAGAGGATGAAAAGATAGACGGGTAGAACCATCAGGTGTTTAAAAGAGAGGGGTGATGGGAAAGGAGGAGCAGAGGGAGGGTCTGTCATGTCAGATGAAAGCTGTGCCTACTGGCCAGTGTGCACATTGTAGCGTCACTGATGGTGCCACCTCACTGCAGGGGGGGCATAAAGGCACCAAGTTGACCAGATGACTCTCATTCACAACCTTTATTCAGAACCTTATCAAACAAAACAACTAACAGATATATACATTCTACATAACTCCAAACATCTTTACATCGACAAAGATTTCAGAAGTTGAAATAAAATATGTTTGCACATGATTACTATCACTAACAAATTTGTTAAACTCTGTATGAACGACTTCTCTAAAAGTTGCTTAAAAAATAATTCTGTTTGGGACGTCTAACGGCTTTGGTAACCAGGTCAGCCCAGGAGCTCAACATCAGGGATCTTTACCTCCATGACCATCTGAGATGAACCAGTCAACAGATGATTTACACAAACACACTCTAAACCTCATCAGGTCTCTACCTGACAACAGTTAATCTCATGGTGGTGGGTTTAATAAGCCACAGACAACTAACACAGATCCATTTAACGGTGATTTGTATAACATCCTGAAGCTCAATGTCCAGCCCTTCATCTGCTGACGTCACCTCATGTTGGGTCAGGATGGTGCATGATACACAGTTGTGACGATCTGGAAATAAATGTTTGGCGAAGAATATATGCCTCTTCTTAGAAGGTAAGCCTACAGTACTTCCTAGATGTATTCTGTTCAATAAATTTGAGTGCATGGTTTTACATATGTACCCTATGGCAGGCTAGAAAAGACTTGCATAGAAAGAGGTAAATAGTGTGTGGTAGATGGCGGAGGGCTGGTGCTCTCCCATTTGTTCTGTCCTACAGCAGTAGTGTGTATGTAGGCCAGTGTCCCAGGGCACACTTGGCTGAGGTGACAACAGTTGCAGCTGACAGATTTGCCTCCATGCCTGAGGTCTCCCAGTCAGCGATCTGTCTATTCCATCTATTTCCAGTCCCCCAGGATGGACAGATCACATCACCGCCTCACAATCCTGCTATTCATCATTTAGGAGTTTTCAATCATTCATTTATTGTAGCTACATTTGTGGATGGATGGATGGATGGATGGATGGATGGATGGATGGATGGATGGATGGATGGATGGATGGATGGATGGATGGATGGATGGATGGATGGATGGAAGGACGGACGGACGGACGGGTGGGTGACCATTTGTTTAGATTAAGAGTTACAAGATAATTCTGCTTTGTTATTTTATTTTACTCTCATACAAAGTCAGTGTGTGTACTTAGTGTCTAACTAGTTTTAAACCTTTAGGTTTCCACATCACCATTTTTGGTTAAAAAGGACTTTTTTCTTTGCATTTTCAAAATCTCCAGTGGTCATGTGATATAATTCCAGACATAATCTCCATACACATGGATCAGAAAAAAACAACAATAAAAAAAACTGTTGTTGCTGGAATGTCAAGACTGTGGAATTACTGTATTCTGCAAGATCACAACGGTGGTTCAACAAACCTACACTAGAGGAGTATGAAAGAACTGCTGTATTTTTGCTGCTATACTGGCCATAGTAGACCGTTTGCTGCCTGTGTACATGAATAAGGCTGGCATGAACCATAGTAGGAATACATAAAGTGGGCCTGTCATCATTGTTTTCAGCCAAGTTGTGTTTTTGCATTTTATCCGTTTATACAAGACGTACTGGTCAGGGTGCTGTGTTTATCCTGTGTTTTCACTCTGGAGCAAAGGCAAACTTTGTATTTTTAAAACCAAAATTTAAAAAATGCAACAAAAATTTGTGTTTTTGCATAAAGAGGTCATTGTGACAAAGGTTTCTTATACTTGAACTAAGGTGCATTACAATGGTTTGCTTTATTGAATCCCCACTGGGACCTTATCAAAGACATTAACACGTCGCACTTTAACACCAGAAAAAGGACGAGTGAGAGTGGAGATACTAAGACAAAAAGACCACAACAAATAAATTAACAAATTAACTGAAACAAAGATGAAGAACGATTCCGCTGACTTGATGAGAGAGACAATGGGAGCGGGAGAGAGAAGTAGAGAGAGAGGTGAAAAGACAAAATGGCAGAGAGGGCACTCCAACGGCGAAGAGAGAAGAAAGCAGGAAGGTCCCATCGTTGGGCCAACGGGCCCACCACTGTCAACATCATGGCGTTCTATGGCACGCGTAGATACACACACACACACACCCACACGGCTGGCCAACAGCCCTCCCAGCTGCCCTATCCGTAACTGTCTGATTAGTTGTGCTAAGCAGCCCCTCCCCTGCCAACCATGGTGCCATCTGCTACCCAACAACATGGCTGCCGACCAGACAAGACGACGCACACACAAACACACGTGCAAACACACAGCGAGCCTCGTACCTGGCACTGCCCTGCTGCTGTCACAGAGACACACACACACATACACACACATCAAACTTCACACACACAGGTGGAGTCCAGAAATATCAACATTTAACATTCGCACAAAGACGTGCGTGCAGGCTCGTCTGAATCGTGTGCTCAGAAGTGAATCGACACACATCACGAAGATTCATGCACACAGTTGCTGTGTAGGTGTGTGTGTGTGTGTGTGCAGGTATTTATTGACAGTGGATGGGCTTTGTTACTGCCAGTTAGAAAGAGAGATGCTGTGCTTACTGGCAGTGCTGGAAGGTTCATTATGTCCCCCACCTCTCCTGAGCAACTGCAGCCTGCGTGGCATCCCGGCCTTTTTATTCCGGGCCGTGATTGGACAAGGGCCTCCCGCGGAGTTGGTTTGCAGCAGTTTTGTCGAGCACAGATTTCACTTCCTGCTCCAGGCGATCCTCTGGAGGGACACGGCATCTGCTGCCTCACCTTCCTCATTTACACTTCTCCGCCCTGGCACACACACACACTTATGTTCACCGCCTTTCCAGACCTCGCTATCAAGATCAACAACTGAGGGACGAAAATAAAGAGAAAGCAGCAGGTAGACATGCAGAGAGAGGAGAAGCATGACATGTTTAATAGAGTTTGGGGGAACTTAAAGCGTAAGAGTCTGGAGTATTTTATCTTTCAGCTTTTCATCGTCCATTTTATGGGTTCAGAGATTGCAAAAAGGAGAATAGGGTCTTAAATCACCTTTCTAGCTCCGTCTACCTGATTGCTGCTATGTTTTAGCCTCCGCTTCTCAGTACTGATTTACATTTTCCTTTAATTCAAAGCATTTTCTATTTAAGGTGACCTCACATTGAATTAGCGGGGAAAAAAACAAACATATTCATAGCAATAAATACAACCGACGGATTTGTTTGTTATTCTTGTTTGTAGCAGACACTTAAACATATTCTTAACAACAAATGTTTGGTTTTGAATTGCATATAATCTTATTTTCTAGTATTTGCATGACAGGAGTTTGGTGCTGGACATGGCCTCAAAAAAAGGAAAAAAACTGAATTATATAAGTGAATAATTTACAAACTTCTTGTACTAATTTTTACGTGCACACGCACAAATAAACGGAGAAACTCTCTTGGAGGTGTCTCCATGTGCAGGGTTCATGTATAAACCCTCATGTTCAGACATTTTCTGTCCCTAGAAATCATAGTCACAGGTTCTCACCGGAGAGGAGGTGCAAACTCCACAATCATCTAGAGCTCGCAGCACCCTCATCAACATGTATACTTGATTTCATGGAGATAGCAAAACTGGTGGAAGATTTTGGGCCGAGCAGAAGATCCATTTCTCCAAAACCACCATGCAGGTGCACAGGCCCCAACTCTCCATAAATCCATGCTAATACATATCTGCCCATGCGTACCTAGTTATGCCGGGCAGTTTTCCGCCGTGGCCTTTTGGATCTCTGATCACGACACAGGAAGAGATGAAACCCAATGCAGGCAAGAAAAGAAAGAAAGTGAAGAAAAGAGAGGCGCAAACAAACAAAACAAACTTAGTAAAGCCCTCTGCTGGGCTGGGACCGGGGCTGGGATGTGTGTGTGTGAGCGTGTGTGTGTGTGTGTGTGAAGCGATGTGAACAGAGTGGCAGGGATTAGGACAGATCCTGGGCTGTCCAACTCACAGCTGGCTGATGATCCAATCCTGGAGCGCGGCGCAGTGCACCAGCCGCCATGGGACCCCCGGATGCGTGCATGCATCTGTGTGTTAGTGTGTCTGTGTGTATAGGCATGCAGATTTGACTGATGTGTGTGTGTGTGTGTGTGTGTGTGTGTGTGTGTGTGTGTGTGTGTGTGTGTGTGTGTGTGTGTGTGTGTGTGTGTGTGTGTGAGAGCGTGCACATTTGCAGGCATGCAGGTGTATTAACAAGTGTGTGTATGTGTGTGTGTGCATACGTGTGTGTTACTCAGAGAGGAAGGAAAGGCTAGCCGAAATCAAACAGAGGCTGTTTGTGCTTCATGTCCCCTGTTTGAAGGTGAGCTGTGATCATTTGGGACACCAGAGGAGGACAGAATGAAAGAGCGGAGCGAGCAAGTTGAGAAAGAATCAAAGCGCTGCTTTCCAAGGCTGGTCATACAAACGCCTTCCAGTCATGCAACTGTGAATCTCACACTCTTACTATCTGACAACACAAACAAACACAGTTACAAAAATCAACCAACTACAGCTACAAAGACTCGTGCACGGCTCTGTAGAGAACAAGGGAGGGCAAACAGAGCGGTGACTACGAATGAATTTTATGTAGTTGTGTATAACCCCAGAAGGCCCACAGATAGACATGAAGAGGAGGATAGATGGAGGGAGGGGAGGGAGGGAGATGATCGCTTGAGGTTTATTTGCTGTGTTTGGAACAGCATGAGAAAAAAAAGCAATGGAGAACATGACAAGTGAGGGGGGAAAAGGAAAAATGAATAAAAAGTGATAAATAAAAAGTGACAGACTGAGGATGGATAAAGGCTGTGATCAAACCTCAACAAGTGTGTCACTGACATGCGTGTGTGTGTGTGTGTGTGTGTGTGTGTGTTCCTGCTTTAGATACTTCCTTTATAATGTACATTTTGGTGCAAGATCTCATTTTAGCCTGGTAGGTCAACTCACTTAGGCATGCCCTGTCACCACTTGAGTGAAGATGCTCTCCTTATAAGGAAGTAGAGCGGCCTAACTCATTTAGCAATAGAATTACCCACAATACTTAGTGACAGTGTGATCAGACATGACCAGCATTACGTTACTGTTAGATCATTTTGATGACTATAGTGACCCGATGAGGGTGGATTCTTTTACATTCAAAGAGTTTTACATTTTACCATCATCACATATTTTTGATGTATTTTTTAACAGATTTATTTTTATTTCAGCAATTACCATTTAAAACCTCACCATCTCTTACAAATGAGCATTCAATGTCATAAAACAGCCACAATACTTTATCTTTCAATTATCTTTCAAAATATCTATGAGAATAACAGAAATATTATTATAGAGGATTGAGACGATATTTTTGAAATAAGTTATTTTGTTTTTTGGATAGCATTGTATTAATTTATTGTCATCCAACATGTTTAATGTGTGCTGCTGCTTGATTGGGACCGATGGTGCACTTAGATGCTCTTCACCATATTTAAAACAGAACAGTTTTACTTAAATGTAAAGTAATATTTACAGTTTGGTATTATTGATGCAGCCCAGGCTTTAAGCAAACGACAAAAAAGCAGGGCTGTAATTTTATGATCATCTGTAATTTGAGTTCCTGTGTTGCTCTCTGATACTGCACATGCTATTTAACATAATTGATATATTTTCCTATTTACAGTGTGGGATTTTATAGTTTTAATGATTTATATCTTCCGAAGTTTTCCGTTTTCTACTTCCTTGATGAAAATATTTCTCTTTAAAAACTCTTGCTCTGAATGTGACCTCTAAAACTATAATTCTGTGAATCTGGATGTGAACACACCTCTTTTGCACTAATGAGGGAAACAAAATACTTATATTAAATCAGTACCAAAGGAGGCTTTCGGCAGTAAAGACCAAATTGAATTTGAACGGACACACGGCGAGCCAAGTCAACAGCTGTCAAACATCTAGTATGCATCTGTGGATGGATAAAACTATAAACTCTGTCGTGCATACACCCCCGCAGAAATGCTTTAGTCCAGTGGCTTCTCTATTACAGGTCAAAGTCATCATGTTGCAATAATAGAATGAATGTCATTCTCCACAACTGGCTGCAAAGCACGCACTCACGCACGTACACACACACACACACACACACACACAGCTTGCCTATCTTAGGAACCAACACACCGTGCAGCCGGGGTGTTATCACTGACCAGCTGACAGGCAAGCACACTTAAACACAGAACAATCCGGGTGTTGCATTTACGCACACGCCCATCCCACCAGGATGACGCATGAACACAAATACTTATGCATAAATAGACACACACACATATATTACACAAACTTGCGTCCCGCAGCCTCGAGCACCACAGGGCTCTACCACCACATCTGTGCCCATCTCAGACACCTCGATTGTGGGCAGCGGGGGTGAGAGAGTGCCCTGGGCAGCTGGCAAGGTCTGGCATTGCCCTGGTAGTGGCAGGTGTGGAGAGGAACAGCAGCCAGTGGATGACAGAAGGGACAGAGTGAGGGAAGAGACGAGGGACAAATGCAGGAGGACAGGAGGAAAAAAAAAAAGAATAATTGGAAACAGAGGGTGGCAAAAAGGGAGAGATGATAGAGTGAAACAATGTACTGTTCAGGATCGCAAGGAAGAACTGCTTAGAGCTAAGGCTGACAAGATGCATGTGTGAGTGTGTTCATGGCAAAAAAAATAAAAGAAGAAAGGATTCAGGTAATCAAACGCGAAAAAACAATGCATAGATATTTAGAAGGAGATAAGGCAGAGGATTAAAGTAGAAGGGGGGGACGCCGGTAGCTCCTGTTGTGAGGACGGGTGCAGGAGCCTAGCAGGTGGCACCGAAGCCAGGCTGTCCAGTCATCAGCAGCACTTTTCTCTATGTGTGTGTGTGTGTGTGTGTGTGTGTGTGTGTGTGTGTGTGTGTGTGTGTGTGTGTGTGTGTGTGTGTGCGTGTGTGTGTATGTGATTGCCAGGGACCAAAGGCAGGCTCAGGCAACATTTTGGCTCTGCTGGAGCAGTTGCTGGGCCGGGCACTGGCCCGGTGGTTCAAAGTGGGCAGTGTGTTTGTGAATGTATGTCTGCATCAGTGTGTGTTGCATTATGTTGTGGCATGCTTAACAGGATTAGAGATGACCTGGTGAGGTCCAGTTGGTACCAGGACCACGGCACAGCAGCGCGCATATGTGTTTATGTGTGTGTGGTTGGTATAATAGGATTAGCTGTTACCTGGTGCGGTACAGTTGGTGTGCTGGTCTGAACTGGACTGGACTGGGCTGATTTGGGCAGGAGCTGGGCAGAGGGGAGCGGTGGGAGCGTGTGTGAGTGTGGTGGCATGTATAATAGGATTAGGTACTACCTGGTGAGGTGCAGTTGGCGCTGGGCATTTGCCAGCTGTTCTGCTAGGCTCAGTGCTTCGGCCTGCCATTGGCTCCCGTCCTTTTGGACTGCCTCCAAACGCCTCTGACAGCCAACCAGCTCCGAGCTCAGCTTTTCTATTTCCTGTCCCGCAGAGGTAGAAAGAAGGGAGGGAAGTTGGGAGGTTAAGGAGATGTACCACAAAAACACACCTTATGTCCTGAGAGGAAATGTTAATGGATGATTACAATCTGATGTCAAGTTTTTGTGGGACAAGGAACAAAACATAAACATCTAATATATCAAAATCAATGGTTTTATAAGATTAAATTGTGGTTTTGGTCAGAAGTGCAATCCAAGACTGCATACCTCTGGATTTAGAAAGACTTGCAGGGGGGCGTGTGTATGTTTGACATTTCTGCATTCACACAAAATCTTATAATGGGGCATACTCCTGCAGGGTTGCAGAGAAATGAATGTCTTTACTTGTGCTTTAACTGTTTAACATGTAACTGCCATGAAACAATCACAATATAATTTCTCCTTTGCTGTCATGAAAACCACTCCCTCTCTGAATTAAGCAATCCCCCTCAGGATTATTAAAGGATTCTGATTCTGAATATGCCGTGCAGCTTGCTTGCCCACCGCTGCTCACTCTACAGCTTTCATTGAAAGTGAAATAAAATCATTGTAACCACTCCTTAACTCAGATCCACTCAAAAATTCACTAACTCTCCCTTGTCCCACGCTACGGCACTCAACCAACATTTATGAATAACAAGGCAGCAGTTTTTCTGTAATCTTGCTGGAATAAAAAAAGGCACAGGTGAACGCAAAATGTTCTTGTCAAATATCATTCATATTTTCTGTGATGTATTTTATTTAAGCCCTATGTCTGTGCAACCAGGACCAGGATATGGGATGAACAGATGACTTGAGTGTGAATGGTTCTTGATAATTATTGACTAAACTTACTAAACAAATGAAATGAATCTGTTTGAATGCAAATGTACCTGAGCAGCCTTCTCCATCTGTTTGGTGGTCTTGGTTTTGAGCTCTCGGAGCTCTCTTTCTGCCTCCTCAGTCTTCACCTGGGCCTGGTTGAACTGGTATCGCAGATCTGAACAAACCTGATCGCGAGGGAGAAATAGAAAGTTAAAAACAGACAGTATTTTAATTATCAATACTACTTCTGGTCAATTCTTTAAAAAATCATCTATCCACATCCTTATTTTGGAATGTGCATCAGTTGAAACAGTCAACCTTGACGTGTAATGTTTATTTAAAAACTGAAACACGCCGATCTTTTGAACACAGTATGTGTTAATACTGATCTATTTGGATTCGTTAGCTTCTAAATACAAACACATCAGTGAAGAATTATTTACACTTCACATATGTTCACTGCTGCTTTATTACCCATGTTTCAAGTTATCACGTTATCAGCTCCTTTTATTTATCCTTAGTATTATATAAATTCTAAAAATGAAAATGGCCGATGGCAGAACTGTGATAATGCTAAATCTCTTAGTCTCACTAAAAAACAATCAGTGTCAAAAATTTGTGTGTACGTGCACTGTATACATACAGAACATGCACATTATACAGTATATATATACAGTATGTATGTACATATCTACACGTACAGACATATACATACATACTAACACATGTATATAATCATTATTTTAAACCCTGAAATTAGTACTGTATATTCAGACTCGGATTTCTGATTTTTCTCCCCTTTGACTGACTGTAGATACAATTATATAAACCTCTACTGCCATCCAGTGGACTTACCAAACCATTACAATGAAACTGCATTGGTTGCAAGCAGGGAACAGAGATGAGTGAGAAGTTGAAGGTTTTCTAGAACATTACACACAATGTACCTTGATGTTGTTTTGTTCCTGGCTGGTAAGTTTACAAAGAGAATCCTCAAGCTGGCTGGCCAGTGAGTTCTTGTCTCTGTGAGCTCTTTCTAACTTCCCTTCCAGTTCAGCAACTTTGTGGGAGAGGCTGGACACCTGATAAACACAAACAGTTTCTCAAAGGACATTTCAGTTCAAAATAACAACAGTGTTCACTCTTCACAGCTACATCATGAGCTAAATCTTAATCCAGAACAGCAAAAGTAACATTTACTGTGAGTGCCAGGTCTTCTCTCTGCTTGTGGGCTTCGGCTCGACTTTCCTCTCTCGCCTCGGCCACTTTTTTCTGATAGGACTGTGCTTGTCGTTCTAGCTGTTCCCTGTGCCGAGCCAGCTCTCTGGATAACTGCTCACACTGTGCTTCCATCTGCATACATGCATACAGATACAGAAGGTTTACCATAGGTAACTCCACAGTAACAAGTACAAACACAATGATAAGGGAAAAATTAGAAGATCTAATAAATAAAAATTCTGTTTGGGCAAACACAGTTAGAAACTTCCATCTGTTTCTCTGACCTTAGCTTTACACAAGTTTGCTTCTTCTGTCATTGCCACAGCTTGTTTCAGCTGGAGACAGGCTGACCACTGCCTTTGTTCTACCCCTTGCTGACAAGCCTTCATGTTCTGCAGAGCCACAAGTAACTCATCACGCTCCCTGAAATAGAGAAAAATGCAAAACCAGCATTAAAACCTATCATATTAATAACCTGCAGTCTAGGGAGTTAATTCTCTTAGGTTAACAAGATTGATTCCATTTATTTGTGTGTCTGTGTGTTTCCACTGACTGAGTGAGCCTGTCGATAGTCTGAAGATGCAGATTTGTTTGAGACCCAGGCAGGATGGCCTCGAGTTGTGCACATTTAAGACACAATCCAGCCACACGGGGAACTCCATCAGCCCTCAGTGCGTCTGCAGCCTGTTTCTCCTTATGTCTCAGAAGAACCTTGACCTCCTCATACTCTTTTTGACTGACTGACAGATCCTTCCTGAACGTATACGCAAAACATGAGTTCAGAAGAAACTGATAAGGTAAGATGGTAACTAATGTTCAGTAGACTGACCTTAGGGAGATAATCTGTGCCTCCAGACTTTCAATCTGGGCCTTGTAGGTACATTTCACTTGCTCCTAAAATGTGAGATGCAATGAGATTAATAATGACATTCTGTCAAATATGTCAGAAGTATCTCCAGGTTGTTAGTTTTTGTGTAATCAACCTCATGGCCAGAGGGGAGCAGGCAAAAATTCTGCCATGCTAGTTTGAAGTACAGTATTACAGTATATTATGGTGACAATATTTTCAAATGTTTCCAAAAATTTAGCTCAACTTTTCAAATCAGGTTATATTAAAAAAAATCATTATATTGTAGAGAATTTTAATTTTGCTAAGAACCAGTCTGTTCACATACAGAGGATAACTAGAAAGTGACTGTAGAAGGAGAGAACAGATCCATCATCCTTACCGGTTCATTTTTCCACGTGGTGTATTCTGCTTTCTGCAGTCCGCTATTATTTGCATTGGAGGCTGTGTGGCTTTTGACTGTTACACCCTTAAGCATCAGAAGAACACATCACAACAGATGAGAGACTTTTCCCAAGATAATCATTCATTTCGAAAATGCCAGTCTCATCCCAACAATAAGTTCAGTAAAAGTTCTACTGCAAATGTGTACTATACATGTCCTCAAAAGATTACAATCAATGTAATCAATGTACAATCAATGTAATAACTTAGCAACTGGTTTTACCTGAAGATAAAAGGCATTTACAACAATAGTGAACTCAACCTTAAGGTTTGCATTCACTTTTACTTCACCTTTTATCCCGTCATATTTTGATGCATGTGTCATCATTTATGGCATGACCATTCATATGGTTCACAAACACAAATGCCATGCACAAAATTTCAATACAAACACACTACCGTGGAATTTTCTAATGTGCAGTCTTCTAAAGATTCATCCACAGCATTGGATTCTCTCCCTACCACCACCACTCTGAGGCGCTGTTTCATCCCCTGTAACTCTTCCTGAAGTCACACAAACATGAATGAAAAGCAAACAAATTAGCACAAAATTAAAAGAGGACTTCAAAGATAAAAATACACATACTCTTTAGTATATACCTTGCAGAATTTGACCTCAGCTTCTAGGTGCTGGATGTACTCCGACTGGTTGTGGACGATTGGAACCAGATCATGATAAGTAGTCAAACTGGGCCGTCCCTCCCACTGTACTCTCTAACAGAGGGGAAAAAAGAGTTGCCATTAAAAAATAAGGCAAGATCAAGAGCAAACTTGTGGTATCATGGTGAAACCATAAACATTAACTACGTGCATCTACTTCCAGAGCCTCAAAGATATTTCTGCAATGCCCTTTTTTTTTGCATTCAAATATTTATCCATGCAAAGCTGCTTGCTCTACCTTAGATGGAGACTTCTTCTTCGAAGCAGGAACAGAAGAGGGACCTTCTTTGCACTGCTTCAGCAGAAGACTCTTCAACTGATTCGCTAGAGTCCCATAAAAACAGAAGAAAATGAAGCAAGCATGCACATGTATGAGTGCATACACACACCAGATTATAACTCTGTGCATTTGTAAATATTATTGTGGAAATTTAAAACAGTGGACTACGATGTCTACGACAGACAGTTATCCCGTAATAAATCAGTTACCTGCTTCACTCTGTGTTTTCTGGCTCCATGTGGCCTTGTCCTCCTCAGACATGGGGCTGAGAGCAGGACCTTCACTGCCAATGAGCTCCTGCACATCTTCTCCATCATGGCTCAGCTGCTCCAGGGTACTGGCCAGCTGATGTATGCTCTGGTTAGCCTTCTCTGATCCAACACACACACGTAAACATCAGAAATGTACAGTTTCAGGACAGTTCCCCAAGACAATTTGGCAAGATACATGTCTTTTGTAAATATGTGTCCTTATAATAGCCTGGCTTTAAGTTAGACGACTGTAATTACACTATTATATATACAACATATCGAAAGACACCGAGTTCATTTAGCGGTCACGGATTAACAGAGTTCATACTGTCCCATTTGCCTCTGTTTTTAGCTGTTAGCATGTTTAGCAGCTTACAGCGGTACTTACCTCTCAGCTCCTTTTGGCGAGCAGTCAGTTGCTCAGCTTCCTCCTCGTCCGAGTCTAACGGTTTCATTGACGTGTAAGCAACGTTATATCAAGTCACGCTGGTAAACATGCCGGTCCATTCGTGGTAACTGCATCACCAAGGATATCGCGTCCGTCGTAAACGTCTTTCGTCGTTTCTCAGCTGTGGTGCGTTCGATATGTGTTCACAGCCATTCTCCAAGGGCGGTATAACCTGTAAGTATGTAACCGCCCGAGCGCCGAAACCTTGGATCCAGAACAACATATTCAATCGAGTACTCTCGCTTCCTTTAACGTTTTGCTGGGAATTGTAGTCTTTTTTCTTTATTCTTCTTCTTCTGTTTTGTCTTGTTTTCTTCTTCTTCTTCTTCTTCAATCTCCCCTCAAGACAAAAACAGCCGACCTCCAGTGGAGAATTTTACACGGTGCCATCGGTTCCAATGCTTTTATCTGTTTTTTACAAGCCAGTGTCCCTTCTGTCCCCTTCATGAGACAGTCTTTCATGCTTTTAATGAGTGTGGGAGACTTGCAGTGTGCTCTTCACTCTTTTAACGAATGTTTTTAATCTGTTCAGTGAAAATTTTAATATCAGGAAATTTATTTTTGGTGCTGGGTTCAAGAAATGGAATCAAAGAAAGTGGCAGCTTTTAAAATTTTATCTCTGGAGAGGCAAAACTCGCCTCAAAATTTACTTGACCAGAAAGAGGAGAATTGAAAACAATACTGATTCAAGAAGCAGATACTATTTTTTGCTGTAACATCAGATGTCGCTTAAAACTAGAATGTGGTTTTAATAAAATGACAAAAGACCTGAATAACTTTAGGAACATCTGGTGTCACAAAAATGTCCTATGCACTTTAGTTGATGATCAACTCACTTTTGCAAATTTCCTGATATAACGCACTGATTTTTAAATTGCATTTCTTTTCATTGGTTTTTAGTATTTTTGAAGCACTTTAGCACTTTCATCTAATGTAAAATTGTAAAATGTTTGAGTGTGATTTAAGTGTTTTTGCAAAAAAAAATCTTCTTCTTCTTCTTCATCCTTTTCTTCTTCTTTTTTTCTTTGTGTTTATAGCAGTTACCATTTATCGCCATCTATTGTACAACAGTATATACAACAGAATCCAGTTCACATTACAGTAGTATGTTTTAAAAATATTATAATAAATTACATATAAATACATTAATATCATTGAAACATCTATATAAATATCTTGGTTGTCATAAACATCCCGAATGACTCTTAATACTGTATGCCACAATGCAATCAGGACCTCGTCAACTACAAGTGATCCTGAAGAGATGCTCTTCAAATGAGGAGTCAAAATATGAAGTAAAATATGTGGAGTGTAGATTATTTAACAAAGTAGTTACAACAATGTGATCCAAGGTGACTTTAATGACTTTAATTATAAAGATATTTGCACTGAGAGTTATTTAAGGAGTTGGTATTTGAAAGCAAGCCTTCGACCATAAACACAGGAATGTGTTTGTGTGAAGATTATTTTTAAGTCTTCCTGTCTGTTTGCTAACAGTGTTCACTTTGACTTCTATCATCCGAGTCCACCTGGTCTACTATTACACTTAAGTAAGTTTTAATGCATAATCAAAATATATTTAGAATCCTGTTATTAATGAAGCACAGTCGGATTTTTCTATGTCATGTTTTTTCATATGATTCTGTTATTCAAATACTGATTAAAAGGTTTTCTTTCTTCACCCATGTGCATAATGTCAAAACTTCAGAAACCCTCCATCCATGTTGACTCCTGCAAACAAATTATAGTTCTGGTCTTTTGAATGAACAGTACTTCATGCTGCTGTGTGCTCAAATCTGCAAACATCCGTATTTTCAGAGACTGTATGGGGAGGATTACTGCATCACATCGGTGAGGTTCTCACATGTCAAGTGAAAAAACACATGTCTGCAAAGGAAGTTGTCAGAGGGAGTGTTAGCATGCTGGGGTATTTCCAGGAAACCACACACCATTGTGAATGTAGTAGACTGTGGGATGGTGAGAAAGCCTTCGCAAAACCCTGCAGGGCCACGCTTGTTAAATGTCACTTCTGTCCTGCTATATATAATTATTACCAATTCCCCACTTGTCACTGCCATATGTCCCCTCGTTCCAAACTGCCCCCTCCCACTACATGATACACTCCACCCGAGTGAGCTGCCTTTTTCTATGTGAGGGTGGGGGTTCCCAGTCAATTTTTAGCATTAACCTTGGAAGAACTGAAGCGACAAAAAAAATCACCTTTGAGGAAAAAAAAAAAAAATTGTATGGAAATGTGTAACAATGAGAATAAAATTAAGAAGAAGCATATATTACAAAACCAAAACTAGCGAAACCAGTTAAGCGGGCGGTTCCATCTTCCACATCTGAGCGGCCCTCACTGATCACTAATCTGGTGACTTCTGCAGCACCCACTGAAACTTCTGAACTGAATGTTGAACTGCTCCTCAATGTGAACGGAAACAGAATCAGGCAATGTGCTGGAGAGGAACGCTATGATAACTACAAGTATAGTGCCTGTAGGATATCACACACACACACACACACACACACACACACATACACAAATGTAAAAGAACCACATCAGACAGTTTTCAGATTTCTTCATAAAAATAATTCATTTCAGGACAACATATAAATAATTATTGAATCACACAATACAGATATCTTGATATGAATAAATACTTAACAAATAAATCCAGGCTTTTTTCATACAATACCCTATTGTCGAAAAGTCGCACAAAGAAACTTCCACACAGTTTGCATGTTTTATTACACCTTCTGCTCTTACATGGATGCTTATCCTACTGTTGGAATGTCCCTAAGCGAGTCGGAGTACCATTCCTAAATGCCTCAGCAGCTTAGACGAGTCATGTGCAACTTATATGATCTCCTCCCGGTCGAACTCGGTCAACGCCCAGAAACCATGTTAAGGGGCCCTGATGAACTGACCACTAGTTGGCCTTCAACTGATTAAGGTTTGTCTAGAGGTGATTAAAGCACACAGAGATCTATATTCAGGCCATCCACGGGAGGGCTGGCCCGACAGATTAAGATACAGTTGAATGAAAAGGCAGACCAAGAGCCTGTTTTCTAACTACAGCCACAGATGAACATCTGCTGAGGCCACTGAATGTTAGGCTTCGTATCACATTTGAACATTTTTCAAAAAAAATTTTTTTACACATGAAGTTAACTGTGGATGATTTCTCAGTAGTATCTGGATGGACAGATACGTATGAGTTGGGGATTTTCGAGATGAGAGTGCTTGAATAGCTCTTATCTGTGGTTACACAAAACTGGAGATGTATATCTGTGGCTAGTTAGTTAAGAACCATCCAGGCTGGCCATGTTCAAGGAGGTAACAACAACTGTTGGTGATCGATGGCACATGTTACGTGTTTTTGGCAACAAAAAAAACCCCAGAAACAAATATATCAAAATACATTAAAAAATCCCCCAAACAAATATATATATATAAAAAAACAACAACAGGAATGTCAATTTTATATATTCCAGACGCACACATGCGTGTGTTGTGTGTGTGTGTGTGTGTGTGTGTTGGAGAAGATGAGGCATCAAGTTAGGAGGTCCTATAATAAGGACCGAGATCCATATTCACAAAAGCATTGTATAGGTGGGAGCACTGATCCAGAATCAGTAAATCAGGCCCCTCTGGTCCATAACATTTCAATCACTACTTAAAGGCAAAACTAATCATCATCATCAGCCCCGGTGCTGTGCTGTAGTAGCAGCAGCACAAAAACACATTCAGATAAACAAGGTCAGCCAAAAGCAGGCGATGGGATCGATCTCTGAAGGTCTGAAGTTGACACCATGGCACGTCCCGTGTGGCGGGTTCAGAAAGGAATGCATTTCACTGCGGGTTTGTTCACCTACCAAATCACCTGCAACTAAAGCGGGGCATATACAATCTTACAGAGCTGTATTTGCATGTGCATATGTGTGTGCGTGCATGTGGTGGATAACTGTCCAGAATTCACTCCTCAATTGTGTTCTAGGTTCGCTGTATAGTTGGCAATCCCCTTCTGACAGAAATGGAGCAACTACATTTGTGTGTGCATGTGTGTGTGTATGTTATGCATTACTAGGTGCTTAAGTGGTCAGTAAACAGGAAAACAATGTCCAAGGCAACATATCTGTTTTTGAAAGAGACGAAGGAAACTAATGGGAGGGGCAGTAGGAATAGAAAGAGGATGAGTCCCGTCTCTACGTCGTCTCTGCCGTCTGTCCCGTGATACCTCCAGCATGTTGGCTACAATGGAGAGGCTGCTCGTATTTCTGTACATGTAGCACCAAAAAACTAGCAGGGGCCTGCCCTGTCTGTCTCGCACTGTTCAGTCACATGGTTCCAAACACCTTCCAAATTCATAAAGTTGATTTTAGATAACAGATCACTAGTAACGCTGTTGCTAATTTGCCTCACAGCATAAATTTGAACTGCTATTGACCGACACTAATTTCAACAGCCTTTTTTTTTTTTTTTTTTTGCGGATCTTTGTCAATTTCGGGAGGACATGCACAAGTATTTTTTAGAGAACTAACTAAACAATGCTAGATGACATCATTTTATTTCACTTCACTTGCTTTGGTCCCAGTTTGGCTCACTTCTTTTGACTACTTCCACCAATTTGCTGCTGGTCACCCCACTTCCTCCCCTCCTACTCCAACCTACGGAGCAAATGCTAAGACAGACAGGCAAACAGATACACAGATGGGTTTAAGACAGACTTACGGGGTATTAATCCTTGGCTGTGGTCTAGAAAGCAATGTCAGATGCCTCATTATGTCAACATACAATCATTTTGTCCGGCACGAATCTCTGCGTACCTCTAAATACATTTTGTACACAAAGGTTAAGTCAGTTGCTCTGACATGTCGCCAAACCTCTCACCGTGCACGGGGCACATCAGATGATAATAATTGCACAAAGAGGTATTCTGGAGGCCATGTCTACTGCGAACACACACACACTCGCACACACACACACCCAGACATACACGCTCACAAACACACACACATACAGAACCCCCCCCCCACATACACACACTCATTCTTCACATTCTAAATGGGGGGTTTGATTTTCAGGCCATAAGGTTACTAGTAAGTCACTAGCTAGTTAGTTAGTTGGTCAGTTAGTATCAGAGGTGCATTGACTGGCATGGGGCGCCCACAGCATGGCAGCAGCTCCAACGTGCTCGCGATGTGTTGTCATCGTCGTTGCGTGCGTGGGGGGGGAAAGGGGTGTGTGTGTGTGTTTGTGTGTGTGTGTGTGGTCAGCCGCGGTAAATCTGTTTGAAGTGGTCGCACTCGTTGCAGTAGCCCTGTTTCTCTTGGTTGGCGTAGTGGTCGCAGCCCTGCGTCCGGCACCGCTGTTTGGACTTCTCCTTGGGCGCCTGCGCCCGTCTGCCCGCCTCCCTGCCCTGGCCTCGGGTGTGGCACTCCGGACAGAGGTCTGTACAACCGGGGGACACGTTACTGCAGCCGCTCCGCCGGCACTGAGTCTGGGTCTGGGATTGCTGCGAAGATCTGGGTTTGACTGCTCGCTCACGCTTTTTTGAACAGAGGAAGAGGGAAAGGAGAAGAACCATTTGGTAAATGTGGACCAATAGGATCGATTCTGAGAATCACGGACAAACAGAGACGACTGGGTTTACAAGAGGCGTCAGGCACCTACCACGACCGGAGGAGGGGAGTGTGGTGAGCGATGAGTCGCTTGGTTGAGCCGCGCGCTTTGCTCTTTGACGTAGCATTTGTCGCAGAAGCCCTCCAGCATCGCCTTCCCAACCGCACCACATCCAGGCCCGCGGCACCGTAAGGCGTTTTGGAAGCCCGCCTCCAAACCATGCCTGCTCTGGACCGGCGCAGGGGGAGGGGTCAGGTCTGGAACGGACAGTGATCGACGTAAGTAATGTCCCAGATGATTGTCTATTTCAAAATCGTATTTAGATTTACTGTGACCATGCAAAACAACCTGAAAAATAATTGAGTTATAGTCGCAACATGAAAAACTCTACATTAATTTTACCCAAGGAAAATAAACTGACTGGTAATTTGTTAAAAGTAACTTGAAAGTTCTGCTTAGACATCTTTTTGACATGATATAGGAGTGTTAAGAGTTCAGTTCTGGGACTTACGGTGGTTGGTTTGATAGTCTACGTAGCAAATAGTGCAGAAACCCAACTTCTCTGGCGTTCCAAAAAACTGGCAACCAGATCTTTTACAAGGACGGGCCAGAGGGACTTGCCAGGCTGAGGTGTGTCCTGGTGTTAGGGTGAGGCACGGCCGCTCAGCGTCCCGGGCCTGGCTCCAGGCTGAAGCCGAGGCCTCAGTCCTGGTGTTGTTCTGCTGTGGCTCCCCCCTCTCAGGAGCCTGCTGCCTCTGCATGCAGGGGGGACACAGGCCGTTGAATATCCTGAACGCCTCCTGTCTGCACATGCTGCAGCGCTCTGTCTCTGTTTCGCGCCCCCCCCACTGGGTCCAGCCAGAGCCCTGGGCCGGGTGGGGGACTATTGGCCCTCCGTTGGCGCCTGGGGGTCCCGTAGTAGCCGTTCCAGCTCCAGGGGGTCCGAGGTTCTGCCTGGAGTTGAAGCAGCGCTCGCAAAGTCCGTCATGCTCCACGCTGAGGGTGAAGAGGCACCCGGGTGTCTTGCACTTCATGGCGTGAGTTTCGCTGTACAGGCTGAGGCTGGGGGCCGTGGGGGGAGCAGAGCGTGGGCTGGATAACACCCCCCCTCTCCCAGACGACGAGGACGGGGGACTGCTGCCTCTCGCTCCTCTGGAGCTCATCTCAGTCTCTGATCCCCCTATCACTCCTACCCCGCCTTGCGCCCCTCCTCCCTTGGTCTGCACCACCCCATCTATCCTCGCTCCTCCACCCGTGGTGGCCTGTCGCTTCTCAAAGCATTCGTGGCAATGAGGCTGCGTGTCCACGGAGACGTAAAAGGTGCATCGAGGTGTGGCGCAGCGGATCTCGATGAGGGACAGCTGGGAGACGGAGAAGGGAGGCGGGCGTTGCGGCTGGGCGGCCCATGCCTGCTCCTTGTCCTCCTGCCAGCGCTGGTACTCGTGGTTGACGAGCTGCAGGTAGTCCTCCATGAGGTTCATGTCTTCAGGGAGGTTCCCCTCATCCAGCCTTAGAGTAGAGACAAAACTACATTGAACACCATGACCAGGATAAAACTGGGGTGTTAATATTTAAAAGAGCTGGACATACCGAGCAGCGTTGATGATTCGCGTGGCGTCGTAGCCCAAGCCGATGACCGGGATCTCTATAAGGAGCAGGTAGTCTTTGAGAAGCCTCTCTTTCTGCTGCTGTTCTTTCTCCATCAGGAAGTGAACCTTCAGCTCCTCGAAGCCCCCACGTCCCGGGTTGATCAGCGGTACAGCTCGGATTTCTTAGAAATGCAGACCAAGATGTTATATAGAAACAAGTAAAAACATGAGCAGCTTCTTTAACTTTCTCTTTTACTTTCTTTTTTCCTTTGTTTACGTTTCACGTAAGAATTCCACAGGAAAACAAGGAAGAGTAGAAAGCAGCTGATCGTGTATCTCATCAGATACACGATCCATTGGTAGCCATTTGTAAATTAATACCGATTAAACCACTGCTGTAACCAGCCGGATGTCCAGAGGTGTTGGTGGGTTGTGCATCCAGAATGAGAAGTGTATTCCTGCTTCCTACCTGGACCGCTGTCTTTGATGGTGATGAGGGGTGCAAAGTGCTGGGAGTCATAGCCGAGCACGATCGGGTATTTGTAGCACTCTGTGGGCGGCCAATGTAGCGGGAGATAGATCCCACCCACGTTCAGAGGAGAGATGGAGGAGCCAGATTTCATACTCCTGACCACCTGGTCTGTTAAAGCCATCCAAAAATTGTCCGATAAAAATAGAAAGGAAGTATGTTTTTAGTACATATTTTACGGGCCCTTACTTCTGTCTGTGAAAAACATTTTTTTAACTTCTGGATGTGTTTTGGTGATTTTAATCAATAAAGCTAACAAATCCAAGCCCTTATGCAGACTGCCAAACCTTTTCTTAAATGGTTTTAAAAAAAGAAACGCGTACCTGCGATGACAATGATGGGCCTGCGAAGAATGTTGGATAAAATGAAGATGTGAATGTCCTCCAGAGAGTCAAACTGGAGGCCGTTGCTACTGGAGACCGGAGACGCCATCTTCACAATCTTTTCCCACTCCTCCTCCCAGTTCTGGGACAGCAAACACAGGCAAAGAGTCAGGACATTAACTAGTACACACATATTTTGTGGGTCGAATCTATTTATTTATGTACACTACATTTTCTCAGCAGCAGAGAGACTTTTATTTATTTCCGCTCAGGTTTCTATCCAGGGACGACCTTAATGCTGAGGAATGGAACGTATTTTTAATCTTCATACCATGGTGGTGTATCTGAGTCCTGTCTGGGTGAACTCCTGGGACTGCAGCAGCTCTGCCTGGAAGCGGGCTCTGAAGACAGCGTTGTCCATCTCTTTCAGAACGCCGTGGAGGGCTTTCCGGAGCACCAGATCCGTGTCCTGAACGCCAAGCATGTACTGAGAGGCCGCGTGAAGCAAACAGTTACCATCTCCTGTTGACGCACAAGGAAGAGGCAGACATGCATGACTTTAGTGCAACAGGCATGCTGAAAGAGAAACAAGCACGCACGTTCACGTTCACTCCACTGCGTGCACTATAAAACTCTAAAAAATGCAGTGTGTGCACAATCAGGCATGATAAAAGGCTGGGGATTTCCAGGCCATTGGACCTGTTTTTGCTCTATATGGTGTCTTGATTATTACCAAACCTTCATACGTACGTCTAAAAGTATGTCAGGCTAGAGAAAACACACCAACAGGATACTTTTTAAATATCCTTCAATATCCTTCAAACTGAATAAAACTTCATGGAAGTGTTGTCTAAAGGAAATGCAACATCATTTTTCTACAAACTGCTCAGACAGAGTCGGTGACTCGAAAGACATCTGTGTGTTAGAGCAGGAACAAAACAAAACAAAACAAAACAAAACTTTAGAATTTTTTTAATGTCCTGTTGCGGCACCGTTTTGTTTTTTTGTTTTTTTGTCATTGTGAAACAGGAGAGTCCATGTTAGTCAAGTAAAAGCAATGAAAAACCCTGTTGCTACAATAAACACAGGAATTTCCCAATGCCTACTTCTGCCTTGTGTGTGTGTGTGTGTGTGTGTGTGTGTGTGTGTGTGTGTGTGTGTGTGTGTGTGTGTGTGTGTGTGTGTGTGTGTGTGTGTGTGTGTGTGTGTGTGTGTGTGTTCCCCTTCTATGATCCTAACTCATCAATGCTACTCAGCTGGTCCTGGATTTTCCACTTGAGGTGTGGTTTAGACAGGATGGAATGTTATCTCTTTAACGCCTGGTAAAGGCTGTGATTGATGAGATGACTTTGTGCAGTCACACAGAGCTTCTGTAACCTGTTCAGTAATGTTAATCTGTCGACATTGTTTTTATAATATTCTTGCATTAAGAGCAACTTTTGACATGAGCTGATGCCGTCCTACAACATGTGCAACTTGTAGGACCCAAACCTCTGTAGTGTAAAAAAAAGCAACTAAGAAATAATATTACTTGTGGTTCGCAATGACTGCAATGAGAGATGCAGTTGTTTTAGTTGAACTATACTTTGAAAAAAATATTTTTCAGATTGGCAAGTTGTTGGCTTTCCGACACTCTTGCATCACTCTGGACAACATTAAATGCACAGCTCTCTGTTGAAAAAAGGATTCCTACAATCGTACAAGAATAAGCACGAATGATCAGTTCCTCTTGTGCACAAATAAACGTGGATTTTTGACCCTCGAATGAGCTGCTAGCCGAAAAATAGAAAGACGTTCTGCCTGTCCCATCTGTTTAAATATAGACTCTTCCTCCGTGGCAAGCTGGGACACTTCCTGAAAACACACCGAACTTAATCCTTATCTGGTTGCGATGGTGTGCTTTCCAATAAGGCTCTAAGTTTGTGTCACATCATCCACTGTCCTTCTATTTTTCTGTGTGCCGTCCAGGGAGTTTAACACAAAATGTTCAAAAAGTTCCAATCAAGACTGACTTTAATTCTTCTTTAACATTTTTTTAATCAAGTAAGACGGATGCCAAGTTAAAAAGAGAAACCTGAAATCTGCACTTATAAGGCAACAAGACTGTGGCAGTGTGTGTGTGTGTGTGTGTGTGTGTACTTGCCTCTGAAACGACAGTATTTATAGTCAGTGTATCGTAGTGGAACAAATCCTGTTTGTTTGGGACACATGACGGACATGGGATGTTGCTTGGGAAAAACCCTTGGATGTGTCCTCAACTTTTTGAAAAGGAAGATGTGATCAATGACGCGTTTCTTCACTGGTAGAAACAGGAATACAGTTGTCTTACTGGCCGAGAAGTGAATGTTCAACTCATTTCTTCTAGCCGAGAAGTAATAGCTGGGCTTTAGGGTGGCCTGAAACCAGTGTAGTGATTATAATGCTTTGTACACTCACATATTAAATGACCTCACACGTCACAGATGATTTTGGACGATCTCACAAAGGTGAATCTGAAGCCACTTGAGGTTGGGAGATGTTTTAACTCTTCTTCACTTCTGACTGCTCAGAGGGGCTTTCCAGATATTACAACTCATTTGAGTTCACTGATGCATTGACAGTCGTGACACATAATAGTGTATTTGAGTTGAATGTAAACATGTGACCCCCGATCACTTTCGGCGTGACCGTCGAAGCATGATTGATGAGAGCAGGTCTGACCGGACATTCATTGACGGACTTCTCATGTTCTCTCCCTCGCTCTGTGTCTGCTGAGCTTCAGTGACTCAGCAGCAGTCAGTTAGTCCTCTGTCTGTGTGTGTGTGTGTGTGTGTGTGTGTGTGTGTGTGTGTGTGTGTGTGTGTGTGCGTTGTCCGTCCTCTGCTCAAAGTCATGTCTGAGTCCTTCAGAGTTAGACTCTCGCTTTTTTATGACATCATCTTCACAGGATAGAAAAATTCACCCAGGTTATCGTCAGCTGAAGTCAGAAGAGTGTATAATTCATCCCTGAAGAGGAGCCATACGTTAATGAAAGTTAGAACTACTGTCCCTACTTCTTTAAAAGGCCGATGGACAATTACTGAGCGTTCTGGTAATTTGACAAAAAAGGAATCTACAAAGACTGAAGCAGGTTCCTCATCCAGCCTGGAAACGTTCAAAAACATTCAGAGATGAGGTCAGTATAGGACTTTCTTACCACTGGTATAAATTGCTTCCTATTATAAAAACAGAAACTATTTCCTCCTGAAACTCAAGTGTTTAAGACAAACTTGCAAACGAGTTTGATTTTCATTTCCTTCTTCTGTTAAGGACGGCATGGCTGTGCTTTCCGTTGTGTTAAAATAGAGTCTGGTGTAGATAAATGTCTGTTCGTGTTTGATGTATAGTGACAATGACATAAACCTTAAAATCTTTCAAGATTCACACCTACATAGGAAAATATGGGGACATAAATATATATCATGTTGTAAATGAACTAGCGTGGAAAGAGTCGGGTCTGAAATACCACTGACGGTAAATAACAGCACGACATGTTCCTGGTACCGACCTCTGAGAAGAAGGTCTGCATGTTCTTTAACTCTGGGATGTTCCAGTGTTGTGACATCCACATAACAGGAAGCATGACTTAGCAAGAGATGGACTGAACACAGTAATACCAAGTGGAGGTGCGGGTGGGGTGGGGGGGAGCAGCTGAATGAGTGTACTCAAAAGCGAACCCATATTGTCATTTACAGTAACCCCACATGTGAGTAATGACATCTCAGCAGTGGAGCCTACATACCCAAACCCTGACTCATAAATGTGCACCTTCTCCATCACTGACAATCAAACACAATCTTAACACATCCTCACCATCGGAGTGATGCCGACTGCCACAGTTCCTGTTATCAAGGCACAAATGTGTGACATCTGCCCCCCCGGACCATCTTTAGAATTATTTCTGTGGCTGAACTTTGAGTTAAATGCTACCAAGAACTCCTCTTCCAGCATAATTTATATAATAAATCAAATCATACTAAAATGTTCCTGACATCACTGAGTTTTCCTTAAAAAATTGGACAACTGTACCTCAAGATTCCAGTGCATCTTTCTTACCGTTTGTACGTAAGGGTACCATCTTCTTCACTTCCCGACACCAGTTCAGTTTCTTCTCCTGCTCCAGCGAGGCCTGCATGGCTCTGTCCAGGATGGCGGCCTGAACCACCTC
Organism: Antennarius striatus; assembly: GCF_040054535.1. Lineage (NCBI taxonomy): Eukaryota > Metazoa > Chordata > Actinopteri > Lophiiformes > Antennariidae > Antennarius > Antennarius striatus. The sequence goes on along the minus strand of NC_090786.1, from coordinate 7,284,590 downwards.
CCTGAAGGCCTGCGGGAAGTGGTTCATGGCGATCATTTCCAGGGTGTACCGGTGCATACCCCGCAAGTGATGCATCAGGCCGCCGCTGGTCGCCGGCTTCACCACGTCGTTTGGCACTCTCTGACGGATCTTCACCGCCTTCAGCAGGTTGGAGACAAACAGGAATTTGGGAAGGAAGTTCTGACCCTGCGACATCGCGGATGGGTGGCCTGGTGGATGGAAGGAGGGGAGGAAGAGGTGCGAGGAGAAGGAGGAGGAGGCACCAACCACGGCTGACCAAACAACGTGGAAACTGAATGGAAAGACGAAGAGCGGGCATGTTATTTCACACGAGAGTGCGCTAAAAGAAAATTAACAGCAAAGACTACAGGGAAAGTTTCAGTGGAGATTCCCCTCCTTATTAATTGAGACACAAGACAGTTTAATTCATAGTTTATGAGGGAAACCACCCAGCACAGAATTGACGCACTGAGAACGCCGTTTTCTTTTTCACTGGAGGATTTGATGGGTCAAAGGAAATAAAGCCCACAAAGAACCTTTTATTTCTGGGTGTGTTATTTTGTCGTTTATGTCTTGATTGTTCGTGAGTTATCCCGACCATCAGTATCCCACTGAACTCAGAACCTTCGGGCAGGAAACGGGTGCTTTCCAAGCTTAAACAGAAGGCCGGGCTACTGTGGAGAACATTCCCATCAGGCCTTTCTGTAGTCCATTAAACACATACAGTGAAGCTAGAATCGGACCGTTTTAATATTATTAATCTGTTATTGTACGAATAATAAAAAACAAGCAAAACCATCAACATTGCCAATCAACTTCACTGAGAGCTTCTGAATTTTGTAGGATACTTACACCCTCACCATAGAAGCAGGGACATGTTTAGCAGAGGCAAACCAAGCTAATGATTGCCCCCCTTCCAAAAAAAAAAACCCCAACAACATCAACAACAGAGCCTACAGACATCATCTCATTTTGTAATATCTTGTGACAGCAGCTATAAACCTACTTAAACCTGACATACATCTGGATGTCATTAGTTTGGACCCTTACCGTGCTAGTCAGCACTTCCTGGCCCCCATCTCATCTCCCCACCTATATATTTGAATAGGCTCACTTGAAAACCTCACGCTTGTCACGCTTCCGGCGTCTACCCGGACGTTCTGGCCGCTAGCTGAGTTAGCTTCGGACTTCGCTTATGTCCATGTCTCTCACTCACGGAGCCGTTTTGGCTTCGTCAAACATAGCGGTTTATATTCTTTGATTGTGACGGACCTCACGTTGTCATGTGATGAACCCTGATCCTTTATTCACCAGGACGGAACTCGCAAAGTCGGCGTCTACCTGGATGGCCGGACCTTAAAGCCGAAGCGGCCTTCGTCTTCGTCTGTCCCACACACACACACGGAGCCGTTACAGCTTCATCGCACACAAACGGTTTGTTTTCTTGTGACAGCGTTGAAAAGAAGAAAACAAACAAAGTCTGATATTATTATTTTATCGTGGAATTTCCACGGGTTCCCACTAGTTGTTTTATATTTAACTTGTTTTTTGGGGGGTTTTTTTGTTGTCAATTTTGAATTTATTATGATCAGTTGGGCGGAGAAGCGTGCTCTGACCGAATGCAGCAGGGTGGTGGTGGTGGTGGTGGATGGATGGGTATAATGGCATTCTCTGCCCCCCCCCCTCCAGTCTAGGACCGCCACTGGGTCGAAGTGTCGCCAGAGCCCGGCCAGTCTGGACTATTTAAAGGAACATTTCACCCAAATGGAGCCTCGTGAAGCTCACACTAAGTTGACAGGAAGTAGAAATGTCTGGCCTGGAGTCTAACGCTGACTTTCTAAACTGTCTTGCCCCCCCACCACCACCACCACCACCACCACCCCCACCACCACCACAGCTCTGGCCGTGGGGTACTTGTTGTAGTGGCCTCCTCTCGAAGCAGCAGCAGGTGTAACAACAGCGCAGGCCAATGCTAAAGGGCTAGTCATCCTCTGGAGGGGCTAGCCGACACACACACACACACACACACACACACACACACACACACACACACCTGGTGTCAGACCGCGGGTTCAACCGCGACCGTTAGCGGCCGTTTGGCGGTTGGGTTGCCAGGCTCCTGGCAGACAGACAGCCGGCACAGCGGTGGACGCTGCGGTTCAAGGATGTCTGGGTACACACACACACACACACACACACACACACACACACACACACACACACACACACGCACACACAAAAACACTACAACAAGACTCTGCTGACGTTCGGGGCTTACGTAATTCCAATGACAACTACCTCCGGAACAATGTAACCCGTCCGTCGAGTCTCCCGCCGCGGCTCGCCGACGCGGCGCCGCGGCAAACGACGCCAACGGTCGTCCGTTTAAAACGTTGCTGCCACCCGTCAAGAGGGTGACGTCCAAGTAAACAATGGCTGTCAGAGCCACTGTCGTGAGCGGGCTTCACGCTCCTCTCTGTCCCCCACAAACACGACCGTACGCTACTCAAGGCCCGAACGTGGTGTGTCCGCCAAGACTCACACCCTCCCGGGTGAGGACTGTTGTCCACATGGGGGAGGCACAGGGAGGGAGGACGGGTGTCTTACCTGTGTAATATGTCGGGGTAATAACAAAGCACTCCCGGATGCTCAGGCTAGTCCTCTCTCAGCCACTTCACTCAGCCTCACCGCAGCGGTCCTCGGCGCCATTCAAACCTTCTGTTTCCTCCACTATCAAATCTAATTTGGAGCTGGCAGCATCCGAAAAGCCTTTCAAAAGAGCACACGGGTCCGCAAGAGTTTTATTGTTTAAAAAAAAAAAAAAGGGAAAAAAAAAAAGCCCAAGTCAAGGGGATTTCCACACGGGGACTTTCCGTCCACCCATTTTCCTCTTTCTCTAGTTACAGCTCGCTGCCGCCAGGGGGCGTCTGCATCTGTCTGACTCAATACTGAAAAGCATATCCCACCTACTGTGCACAAAGGAGCTCCACTGAGGGAGACAGACAGGTCGCGTCACTCTCGATTTCACGAGACAGACATAGAAATAAATTATGATCGGGCCCTAAGCAAACCAGTCATCAGGTTGATCGTCCCCTACACTTTGATTCGCTGATTGCTTTTTCGTGCATGTGTGCGTTTTATTTGTGTGTTTTATCCATCGGTGATGTGATACATATGGAATACAGAAGTGTTTTTTTTTGTTGTTGCTTTTTTTGGCACTCAAGAGTTGCTCAAGGACACTTCAGCAGCAAATGAGGGTTCCATGCTGCCATTGCCAGATGCAAAAAGCTGCAGGAGTCATTCATCAAAAGCTGTTTCTGTCCCCGTTTTCTTTAAAAATCTGAAAGATTATCATGGAAATGCGGCGTTAGGTCGTTGTTTATTGTTTCATATGCATCTTGCAAAGAAGACAATTTGCTATATGCAATATAACTTTGCAGTTAAAGGACACTATCTTCCTTTCAAAGCTTTGCAAATGTATCTGCATATTTTAATCTAAGAGAGTTGATGGAGGTTTTATGAATGCTATTGTTTCTTTGTTGGTCCATAAGGTATCTCAGAAAGCTGTCAAAAAAAAAAACCAACAACAGCTACTTTTGGGTCAGAGTGGATCATTGTTCTTAGGAAAGAAGATTAATAAATCCTGTAACGATCTGAGTACAGGTGCAGATTCTGAATCATTCCAATATTGCAAGATATGGGGTTTTTTTGTGTGTGTAGATTTCCAAAGTCAAGGATTGAGATGATATGATGAAATTTGGCATGAGGGTTTATAAATTAAGAAGGTTATAAAGATAAACTACTAGTCACTGAGCCGCCACTGTTGACTGTGTGGCTTCATGTCATTGACAGCTGTTTGTGTCCCAGCTTTCCGGTTTATTAACACATCAGACAGAAGAGCATGGAAATGTTATTTCTTAATGTACAGTCCTGTAGCCGCATCATGTTTGTGCCCTCAGTGAGTCGTTTTACAAAGTATAGAGTACAAAATTTGAATTTTTTTAGCCGTATTTCATTTATTGATTTTTTTTTTTAATTGAAGTGCATTCAAGTTGGACAATTCCACATAGGTTAAAATTATCCAAAAAGCACACGGCGATGTCCTCAGACTGATGAGTTTTCCAGATGAACAGGCTAAAACGTCAAATGCATTCATTCAATGATATGAAAATAAATCAAAGGAAATATTATTTTGCATTTCTGAAAGACTTAAATCATTTGCAAATACCAAGTTTATCAATTTTTCTTTTAAGTAACAGAAAACAGGCCAGAAACTCTTACGGGATCATATTTGATAGCATTATCTCAAAATGTTTTGTCAGACTCTTATCAAAGAACAATGAGCAAGAATCTGACAAAGTAGAAATGTTGATGAAGTTAATGACTTAATGTTGTCTTATCTTATTGAAACTTCATGCTGTTAGTCAGTTACAGCAGATAAACTCATGCGCTGACTCACAATCTGCTTTCCTTTCTATTCCCTGTGGAAACACTCCTCTTTCTGCCTGTTGCCCAGAGTGCTGGACATCATTTCTTTTTTCCTTTACCTTTTGAGAAAGAGAACAGAAACCTCACACAGTAACCTGGGGGATATGGATTCATGAGGAACAAGCTCAGAGAGTCAGCCTCATCTATTAGAGTTCAAGATGAGCACAATACCCACAGACATGTGACATTAAATATGTACAATCACCCTTTAAATAAAATCCAAATAGGTCAGCATATGAAAAAAATGACGTGACTCCATAATGCTGACAATAATCATGCAGAGCGTGTTCCATACTGGGTCATACGTGTGCTGAGTCACAGCAAGAATGATCAATACTAGGCGCTTCTGCAAACAATGAGAAGCCAAACATCTCAGTCATCGGCACTCGGGAAACCCCACGGGGAGGCGACTGGCCCACTCAGCTGTTGTAAAACACCAGGTGGTTTATCATGAGCCATCCTGAGTTCTTCACCGTCCAAATCCCTCGTGACGCTGCGGTTCACGAGACGGTCAAAAACCTCAAAAGACATGAAACTCTGGATTTGTTTCTGAGAGCGAAGGAGTCAATTCAGATAAATCAATAGTTTTGATTTGCTTCTCTAAAAGTTGTGTTTCAGCCACTCTGCTGAGACTCTACTGTGAGTTTGGCTATATATTTAAATTTGAATTATTTTGAAAAGGTGTAAAAACTTTCTTGTAAAAATTGCTGAATTTAAAACTCATTCATACTAGTTTGTTACATCCCACTTCAAAGCGGTGATGTATTGTAACTGTCAGTGTTCACGTGTTCGTCCGTTCGTTCGTCCGTTCGTTCGTCCGTTCGTTCGTCTGTTTGTTCGTCTGTTAGTCCTGTAGTATCCGCCGTATATCTTCGCAATCGTTGCAAATAGAAAGATGAAGCAAAAAGCACATTACTCAGGCAGAAAAGGGGATGAAAATGAGATGATGACCTTGACCTTGAGAATAGTAAGTCAAGGTCAAATTTCAACTTTTGTACACTCAGGAACCGGATAAGATAGAAAGACGATAGAGAATGCCAGTGTGACTAAGACCATAGATAAAAACTACTGCTTTGATCTATGAAAGTAGGTCAGAGCACTAGCTTTGAACTTTGACCTATGCAAGTAGGTCAGGGTAAAATTGTGAATTCAGGGGTGTTGCAGGATGTTGCACTCTTTGACTGCCTTGGTTCAAGTCAGAATTATTATGGTAGCATGGATGCAAATTATTATTGCTGAATGTGTTTATTTGGCCTTCAAATTTTACAAGTACTAAAAATAAAATAGCTTAAAATTTCTTTTTTTTAATTAAACCAAAGGGAAGAAAAAATATGAATATAAATTATACAAATTATTTTTCACTCAATGTGTCTGTTTTTTAGTCTCAGAGGGAAATAAGGTGTAATGAATGTACTCTAATGTTTCACTTATTTCAGCTATCTACTTTACTACAAGTGAAATACTGAACCTTTTAGAGAATCAAATTTATCTGAAGGTTGTTGTTACTTTACAAATTGGTAAATTTACAATCCTTACACTTTATATTTCTATGGTACTTACATAAATTACAATCTGATCAAGACCGGAATGCTGGATCTACAAAATAAAAGGACTTTAAAACATATCTATTCTTGGATATTCAACAAAAAATTTCAAATAAGACTTTCTTTAGATATGTTGATGTCATCTGTCTGTAAGCATTTTCTAGGAAAGACAGTTTTCTATCCAGATGTTGAGCAACGAGCTAAAAGAGGAGTCTGAGTCAATGAGCTTTTGACTGATAATAACTATCACATGGTTAAAAATGGCTTGCATGAACTTTGGTTTAGCGGTTATCCCACAGCACTTCTTTCAGCCCGTGTGCTATTTTCAAAAAGTTGCTGGGAACTTGCCAGGTGACTCAGTTTGTGTGGATGTTACAAATATAGCAGTGGTTAAACAGAAGTACAGTACAAGGGAAGTTTGGTGAATGGCATATCCCATACCTTAGTCACGTGTAATTCTCCAAACTTCCCTTGTATGTCCTGTTCTCAGGTGTTGATGCTAAAATAGAGGCAACATATGTCTTTTCTTCAACTCTTTTTATTATTTTACCAGCTTAAAATAATAAAAATGCACATTTTAATAATATAATACGAGAAGTTTACATATGTCTCTTGCATTCTGATGGGGTGGCTAGTCCCTCACAGTGATGTCAGAATTCAGATTATTCCATCAGCTCCCCAAAAACCCTTGCGTCCCATCCTGGTATGAGGTGGCAGAACTTTGGGGAGAACCCTGCAAAAAAAACAACTAGCTTCTTTTGTTGGCGGAAAGCACCCCAGAGGTAGATCGAAACCCACGCCCACTAAAAACCACTCAACACAGCTGTGTGTAGGGTTAAAGGCTGACAGAAAAAGCTCAACTTATATTTTAATAACTGTATTACTTAAAATTCATGTGAAGAGTGAATTGGGGGTTGGACAAATGGAAATGACAGGCAGTTAATTTTCTGATGAAGTCTGACCTCTAGTGGTGATTATGTGAACGCGCATGCAAATAGGACAAACATGAAATGACCAGGCTGTAATATTATAAGAATGTCTTCTTAGTAAATTATAAATTGCAAAGATTTCATTATATTTGGATCTACCATGTATGTTGTAGTTTGGACTCACACATGTAAAGGACGTTTTAAATTAAACGTTCACCAGAGACTGAATGTGGAGACGGAAATTTGTAGGTTATGGTTAAAGAATCTAACCAAATTTTTGTAAGTATTTCTTTGAAAACAAAAGTGAAGCAAATTTTAAAGAAAAGCAATGCATTTTGTATTGGAGATTTTTTTCTTCTGATATTTTATTATGAAATGCAATGAAGTTAAATTCCAATAAAAACACGCGGGTTCAAACATCAGCATCTTTTCATGCCGGTTCCTCCCCGTCTTGCACAGACTTTTCTTTATCCTCCTCTCCCTCACACTCTATTAGTCACTCATGCATCATTTGCACTTTTCTCCTCACCAGAGCTGTCATGACACGCTTAACAAAGTCTAACTGAGGCTTGTTTGAGGGTGGGGCTGTCTGGTTGTGCACGTCTTACCTCATGACTCATGAGTGTGGATCTGCCATGCACCTGCACCTGTGCGTGGGAACGACTCCATACGAGTGTGAACAAATGGAAGAGCATTAACAGGCGTGATGCAAATGCAGATGTGGTTTTGATTTACTTATTTTGACATTTTTATTTGGATAATGTGGAGACCTAATTTTGAAGCCTTTGTTCCTTCCTAAAAAATTTCCCCGATGCCCTCCATCCCTCCAGTTTTGGTAATCGCTTAAGAATTACTCAGAAACTGATCCAAAAATGAAACTCTTTATTGCATAAAATTACACAGACTACCAAAAACAATCAGTTCATACTACAGCAGAGGAACACGAGGGTGTGACTGAATGTGAAGACATTCCTACTGGACAGAATAAGATGGCAAAGCTGGAGACGGAAAGTTAGATGCGTTTTATGTAAGAGCGGTTTCTCCTTCGAGACACAGGCTGGGTTCCATCAAGCACAAACCTGCCTGTCTCTCCTGAAGCTGCTGAAACATCCTCCACATATTATTGTATGTTATATATGCAGCAGTTTGCCTGACGAGTCCGTAAAACCAGACTGACGAGTCTCATGGATTCAACACTGACTGAACAAGCTAAGGCACAAGTTGTACACAGTGTGACAGAAGATTTTACACCCTGGTTTCAATATGTTATTGTTCATCTTTTCTTCTGACTGACGTACCTTTAAACTCCAGTGAAGAGCAGCTTAGTCATCTCTTTCAACTATTTTGTGGCATAAAGACATGAAATAGAGTTTGTCATTCCCTTTTGACTCATTATTGAATAAGGCAGCTCATACTCCTAATGGTTTAGTCTAAAAAGGTTTCATTAAAGAAATTCTGGGTCAAATAGACTAGAAGCAAGTTCAGAGATAAATGAATCATCAAAACTCTTGGTAAAAATGACAGTAAAAAACAGTCAGTGAATGAACCACCATGTGTGCTATGAGGTGTTAGTAGTAGTGTTCAAAACAGATTAAAAAAAACAGCACAGCAAAACCCCCACAGTTAAATCCCTTTACTAGCAAGTCACTTAGAAATAAAGGAGGCAAACAGCAGATAATATCCTAAATAAAGGTGCAAACATGACCATCAACCTACAAATACATTTCCACAGATTACATTCAGCTTCTGGACACCAAACACATGTTGAAGAGCTGATTCATCTAATACTAACACGTGGTAAAAATCAGGATTAATACAGTTTTTTTCTTCTTCTGTAAAGCTATTTCTCTGAGCTCTTCCTCTTCTTCTGGTTTAAGTGACATTCATCCAATCAGGTTAAAGCTGTGCTTCACACATAATGACATCCCTCAGGTTAATTGCACTTGGGTTACGTTATGTTAAGAATTATGGGTCAAAAGTACGAACGCAGTTACGAATGATATCGCTCAAATCCTGAATGTGAGAAAAAAGAAAAAGAATGTAAAAATAAATCTGTTCTATGATGCTGAGTTAATCTAAAATAGGTGTCTTTATATTAATAGATGTGACATCCAATCACAGTCCACTTCCAGTTAGAAACAGCCCTCTCCTCCTAACTCTGGCGTGCTGGAGGAGGGATATCGTGGATCTTTGGTGAAATGGTACAGTGTTTAAAACATCCAAACATCCAGTTTTTTTACGCAGAGGAATAGATGTATTTGGTCTTGACCTTGTCGGCTAGCTCGTCTTCGTAGCGCGGCAGGCAGCAGAAGAGGATGGCGCAGCCGATGCAGAGGATGGTGGCGCCCCAGCCGAAGCCGTAGGCCCAGGTGTAGTAGTAGTGGCCCTCGAAGATCAGCTCATTGAATTTGACGGGGTAGATGATGAGAGCAATGATCTGCAGAACCACTGCAGAGAGGCAAGAGCGAAAGATTAGAAATGCACCGCAAACAAAACTTTTACACATCCAGCTCGACACACATCAAATCAAATCAGGCATCTGTACACCTTGCAACAGCAAAGTGCAGTATCTGCAACTTATAATAAGGTAGCTTTTTTAGCTTTTCTGTCCTGATTAAAAATGTATTTTCTTCTGAATCTGTTTGATCTTTAGTTTCCTAAGATGTTTAAGGCTTTATTAATTTTTTGGTAGATGAAAAGTTTTGTACTCGTTCAGCATTTTTGTACATACTGCACTTTGGCTATGTAATCAGAAGAGTTAGGTCATGAATAACTGGTCAAACAGATGACACTGACACAAACAAACAAAAATACCTCCTCCTGATGGTGTGAATTACATCAAGAAACCAGTATCTGGAGGATGAGTCAGGATCGTCACAAAGTAATCAAATCCCCGGCAGCGACGCCCGATACCTGCCTGATATGGAAGCTGGCGCTGAAAGGCGTGACTCTGATTTGCCCTCTGATGCACTCTCTTGTGATAGTTGTTAAAAATGTTTTGTGAAGCTGTTCACACCCTGAAGCCAAGGCAGGGCAGGCAGTGAGTCAGGGCTGAGGCTTGATGCCCACATAAACCCGTCCATTAATCACACAGGGATGTTTGGTAGAACCAGCTGCACCCTCTTTTACCTCGGTCAGGTTGGAGAAAACAACTTTCCCACGGTGTTTTTCTGCCTTCTGGAAATGTGTGTTCAAGGAAACTAAATGCAAAAACTAAATGTCCTTCAACTTAAACCAGTTTATACAGAATATATTTTAATGTGAAATTAAATGAGCAACACATCTTTAAGAAATGGGAAATAGTTTGCTGATGTCACGGAACAGTGTGGGATCATGGGAGTTGATGTCTTCATTATTAAACAACCTCTACAAACAATAACAGAATCAAACAAAATGGGTGATTATCTAAAGTATTTATTCATGCTCTCTGACTCTTTATCAAACCGAAACAGCGTGACTCCAAACAAACTACTGTACGTTCCACCTCCTCCTGCATATTTACTCTAGACGGGATCCTTTGCTGTTATTGGCTGTCTCACCTGTCAGTCTGGAAGACTGTGTGAGTGTGTGTGTGTGTGTGTGTGTGTGTTTGTGTGTGTGCATGTGTGTGTGTTTGGCTCCATCCCATGTTCTCAGACACTCTGTGGGGTGAGTCAGTCTCATAAACAGACTAAACCAGCTGTTCCCATGGCAACATCGCACCAAAATCCTCACCCTTCCCCCTCTCATAGCTCATGCCTGACTTTCTCCTCCTCTCCTTTTCTTTTTCTTCCTCCTCCTCCTCCTCCTCCTCCTCCTCCTCCATACACCTGACCTGCTCACTCTTGACATTCAGCTTTTAGGGTTTGGGCTACTTGTTGCTCCGTTTATCACTTTATATTCACCCCTCCTGCAGACAGCTCAACTTTTGCATTTCCTGACTTCTTTATCTGCTCTTGAACGCACCATGCAGCTTTATCTCTCCGATGACCTTGTTGTCTCAGTCCGCTGGAACATGACGTTCCATAACAAAAACTGTGTGCAATTGTGTGTTTGTGTGTGTGTTACTCACCGACAACGATCAACATTATTCCTATGACTGGCAGCAGAGGGATGTTGAGCGAACAGCAAAGAGCCACGCAGGAGATGATGAAGGCGACAATGAGGATGAGGAGGCCGATGATCATCAGAGCAGCCACCGCCTGGGCCCAAGCTGGGGTCCGACACAAACACAAAAGCTGTGAATTATTGTAGAAATAACCTTTTCTTTTGCAGCTGTGCAGTTATTTATCATTTTCATACATATAATATATATATATATATAATTTTTTTTTTTATTTGAGGTTATTTTTATGATATTTTTATTAAGATAAAGAGAAAATGATGAAGATGTTAATCCAATGATAAGTGGCACAGCAGCTGGTTCACAGACTTTATTTTTTTAGATCATATTTTTTGGTCAGATATCGTATTCTACTCAAAAAAAATGAAGGAAATAAAAATCTAACAGGCCCAAAGAAGCAAAGAATTAAAAACCCTGACCAATCACATGATTATTTTTACATATAAAATCCCAATATGTCCATCTGATTAGCTCAGAGGTTGTTAGTTAAGCTAGTTCTGAGCTGGGTTTAGCTTCCTGTGTATAACAACCGAGGAGTGTCTGTCACCTCTGTGGTGAACTCATGGACACACATTCCTCACAGAGAGAGAGAGGACACACCCTCAGCAACACTTTCTCTCTCTCTCCCCTCCACATTCTGCAGGTCAGGCGCCTCGTAGAGAAGTAAAAATGAACAGATCTCATCCTGCGTGAACGTGTGGGGTTTAACACACTCCATCAAACCATCGGTTTGGCGTGTTCTGGGTCGACTCTCCCATCCTGGAGTTCAAATAATCCCACTAAAGCAGTTTTCTATATGTGGGACTAAAGAGTGCGTCAGGAACTTGCCGTGACGCCCACTTCGCTGTCATCAGATCGCACAGCGGCCTGAATTATTCATACCTGTTTGTGTGCACATGTAAAACCCCACCGGCCTCCAGGCGACAACACTAACACACACACACACACACACCCGACGGGTTCAACTGGTTCCAGGTTGATCATCGACGCGGAAGCTTAAAGCCTCGTCATGTCAGGATGGGAGTCAAGATCAGAGCGCACGCACAACCGGGGAGAGAGGATCTAATCCAAAGTGGAAATGATGATGACGAAGAAAGAGGAATAGAACCCAGATGACGGTTGTGATGTCACACGTGACATCATAAGACAAAAGAACGCATCATCATCGTCTTCACCATCTAAGATGTTACACTGGAGGCAGTGATTTCAATTCCACCTGTTTGATCACTTTCACGCACTTTACAGATGTTTGGGGAGTTAAAATGTTCACACTTGTGAGTTAACAAACAAACAAGATGCCATAAAGAGTCATCTTTCTAATGCTGTTGCAGACAGACGTTGCCATGTCGCCCCACCCCTGTGCAAGGATTTATATCAAGCTAGTAATTATCCAGGTTTTGTTCATTTAGCTGATGTCATCTCAACGTGTTTATTCCTGCAGGCTGCAGCCGCGCCTCCACAGGAAGCAGCAGCAAGGAGGTTCCTTCTACAGGTTTACGCTCACTGACGCATTTCCACGTTTACGTAGACCAAAAAAAAAAAATTTTGAACCTAACATCCTGCTAACAATCTTCTGGAAGGTGTGGTTGACTTCTATGGAACCGGATGTATCATAAAAGAAGACCGGGTCAATATAAAGAACAGCAAAACAAAGCAAAAATTCAAATGAGGCCAGGACGTGAAAGTTTAGTTCCTGCAGCAGAGGGAAGACGTATAGTCATTATCTTAATTTACATCATGCATCTTTAAAATGTATAAAAACAAACAAACTATGAAACATAAAAATATGTTTATTGCAAAAGAGGAGAAGTCCCACATCCGACAACCTGAAAACTTTGGAGATGATGTCAGGTTTGTTAAAAACTTTAAACCAATTTTCTGAGCTGCAAATATAATAGTATTTGTGTTATACTCTTTTAGATACCAGAGGATTTGTGCACATTTTGGCACCACAGCATAAAGCAACATACCATTACATTCACTAGGCTACCTCCACAGTACGGCCTTTGTTGGTGACTGTGGGTGTGGAACACAAATAAAACACAAAGAGGAGGGAGAGCGACCACCAAAGCCTGTTCTGTTCCCACTAGAGAGTGTGTATGTGTGTGTCTTCTCTGAAACTACTTGGAAGGACTGGTCCTGGATCAGAATAGACAACATTCGACTTTGTTGTGGATCTAGATGAGAGGCCAGAGGCAGAACTTCTTCTTTTTTAATTACCTTTGTTTAACAGTTAGTTGGGGCATTCTCCAACTTGTCTTTAATTTCTCAGGGGATAATGTGTATATTTTTAAAAATAAAACTGTGGATCCACCAGATGTTAACATGTTTTCACAGGAGGGTCTTCTTCCTCGCTCCTGTATACAACCTAATCGCAGAGTCGTGAACGTCTGGGATGCTCTGCCGCCATCTCGTCCACAAGATTCTATCCTGCATTTTATAAGACGCCAGTTTCATATAAAATTTTCATATAGATGATAATCAAAGATTAAAACTGCTGTAAGGGGGGGGCAAGGGTTACACAGGACATGATGCTGTGATTGGCATCTCACCGTCTACTGTAGGATTTTAATTAAAGTTCTTACTTTCTTAATTTCCCTTCGGGGATTTAGTTCTCTGAGAGGTACAGACAGGTGTCGAAGTAAAGCATGAGCAATGATCAGCATGTTCAACTTTTTCTGCTTCACTGGAGACAACCTAAGAGTTTCTCCTTTTAAGGCTTTTTTTTTTCAGTGTTTGTATTTATGTTTAAATACCATAATGCAAAATAAAGAAACGTTATTTCCCCAAAATCTTCATTCTAAGGTGAAGAAGAGGCGTTTCTTATATAAGTACACACACCAAACCTGCTCTCTGCTGTATTACAGGCCGGAAATGGAAGTCAGAAAGGGAGGACCAAAGTTCAGTCCTGAGAGGGTGAGGAAGAGGAGGGTGTACAGTAGACCTCCCCTCCTCCCCCTGAACTGGACTTTGAGAGTCCTGTAAGGTGAAATATATGAATGTAGACATTAAGCCTAGAACCAATAACATCTGTGTGGTTTTCTAACGCCTTCTGATCTGTTTGGCTCGACACTCACGGAACTCCATGAGCGACTTCTGGTCCCACTGGTCGTTCCTGCCGCGGTACTGGTTCCACATGTTGGCGTAGTGCGTCTCGGCGTCCTCGTCCTCCACCCATCCGGAGGTAGCGGCGATGGCGATTATGTCAAAAATAATGGCAAACAGCAGCAGCAGGGGCAAAATCCACCTGCATCGAGGGTAGGCGATCCCGCAGCGGAACATGACCGACGATCGGAGCGTGCGGAGCGGACGACGGAGCGCAAGATGAGGCGGTGTGGTCCGGACGATTACGCGGGGACTTTTCGTGTGTGCGTTTTGCTCAAAGGCAGGCGCAAATGGGTGCGGTGCGGATACCGAGTAAATACCCCACCCGAGTGTGTAACGCAACCTGATTTGGGACAGGAGGGCAGGGCTTGTCTGGCTGCTGGAGCGGAATCAGGCCCGGCCCCCGGCCCCCGGCCCCTTGTGTCGTGTTACAGCTCCACACTGGGTCTGTCAGACGGGACGCGCATGATTCCAGACTCCGTCATGGCGCACACTCAGGTTTCAACACAACAGGTAGTCTTGGGCTTCTGCTGCGAGCGTGAGAGGCGAGGAGGCAGCGGAGATAAAGGAGAGGCTGTTAGAGGATGCAGTACCCGAAGCAGCCACAAGAGGGCAGTGAAAGAAAAACAATCGGGTTTCCACAGTTCAACGTTTCCTGCCTTTACAGTGTGACCTACAAATAATAATTACTGTATATTCAATAATAACTATAAAACAGGGGAAAGCTGTGAACGTATAATATTGATTTATTAATATAGAGTTAATGGGATTATTTGTGTGTAATAACACGCAGTGCCTCTCATATTGTACTCAAGTGCAGTATATAAGTAAAGTATTACCTTTATATACTAGTGTAATTTGATGCATGACTGAGTTTGTAAGTGAAATAACTTGTATCTCAAACGAATTTTCTCTATTTAAAATAACTAAATGAAATAAATGCCTTGTAAAAAAAAAATCACACACCCCAAAATTATAAAATTACCAAATTTTTATCAACTATTAGAGATTTATACTCATCCTGTGCATAATTAATTATATAGAAGTTATGTAAACAATTATAAAGTATAAAAGAAATGCAAAATTCACACATGAGCTACATCTTTACTCTGTGGACAACACCTGGGAAAGAACGAGGTGCGATCTCAGCTGATGTTGTACTCGACCGCTAACTAATGGTGGTGTCCTGAAGCACAACTCGTAACTCAGATTTTTGCCTGTATCTCGAACTAAAATATGACCCGAGCGACCATTCGTATCTTAAGGTACCACTGGTAGTCCTCAACCTGTGGACACAATTGGTTCTGAAAGGCTGTTTGTAAGATTAAATTGTTCGTAAATTGTTATTTACTGAATTACAATCTATAATCACCATTTGAGGTAATTTAAATGTCACTAATACTCTAAATAGCAAAGTACTATTCCTGAAGACAATAAGAAGACATGAAAACAACAGTACTCTACTTTAACGTCTCTACCTCTGCTGAATTCATTTGATCCTACTGGGGTTTAGACGCTAAAAGGTATTCCTGGTAATCAAAAGTCCGACACGACACTTTATGTTTGAATACTCTGTTTTATTTCCATTTCTCAATTAACCAATAGTTAACATCAAATAGTAAAACATTCAGAGATCAGTGTTCAGTGGTTAATGCTTCCGGGAAGAAACCTAACATGGCCAACTTTGGTTCCTACTTCTACCTGAGCACCAATTTATCACAAGAGACCAAATGCATCATTTAGCTCCTACAGAAGTGCAACACTGTCAATAATTTTTTATGAGAATCTATGAGATAACAGACAGGTTGTTGTAGATTTTTCTTTACAGGTAGTCTGTCACTAACTTTCAACCTGAACTGAATTATCGGTAGTCTAGATGTTCACGAATGTCCCCATCCACATAAATGCATTGTGCGCTGATTCCTTGCTCAGAAGTTTAAGGAGATGTGGATTAAAGCATGAGATGCAACAGGAAAACCACTTGAGGTCCCACATCGGAGCAAGCTGCTCACTCAGTCTGATACTTGCTGAAATCTTAATCTATGAGGGTTTAATGTTACGCTGCCTGGTAGGGTTTGCAGCGTGCGGTTGTTCGCATCTAGGACTACCTGAACTGTAATGTACCCTTATGTCCATCTCTACCTCACTGCGTCTGAAAAAGGAATATTCCCTGGAAATGTTTCTGAAATGGTGAGAATGAAACGTGAGATGTTGACTGTTATTAGTTTTATTTGTGCTGTTTGAGTCAAGTCACAACAACATACATACAGCGATGTAGAAAATGACATTTAGAGCCTGGATACAAAGTTTTTTGGGGATTATAAAAATACAACCAGGCAAAAACGTTAATACATATTTGTTGCTCGACAAATAGAAATGCACAGTCAGCGCTGAGGCTGTCTTCAACGTGTTCACAGTCTTCACATGTTCACTGTCTTCACGTGTTTCGCAGGGAGTCATTATAACGACTGTTTGGCAATACAAATCATACACAACAAATTGTTTAAAACATAACTCAAATTGAGTCATTGCACGTTTAGTTTGTAACAGTCAGTGTCTCACAACATATTCAAATTTCTAACCTTTGAAATGTGCTTTTCTTATTTGAAGGGGCAATTATTCAAGAGGTAAATATAATTTTCAAAGATAAGGATTCCTTACTTCCTCTCTGGATTGGTTTCACGAATGTCACAATTAAGCAGAATTCATAGTCTTTGGTAATGTTTTTTTTTTTTCTTCCCCAGACATTGATAGGATAGGATGTTTTCACAGCTTTGTATTTAACTTCCCTTTTAGAAAAAAACAACAAGAAAATTGTTCTCCATCAATCTCATCTTCTGTCAGCACATTTCAGTCATCTCATTTATCGCTCTTACTTCCTGTTCTCCCCTTCCTCACTTCCTGTCTTCGAGTCACATGTGACCACTCCCGATCCAAGCAGCAGCCTTGGATCAGCAGCCTCTTCTGTTGTGCTTCCTAATTTCGTTCCGTGTCCTGAGGGTTTAACGCAGTATGTTCATCCACACAGTCATATAAAGAAGTCTTAACAATAAAGGCACTCATGAGAGCTCATTCATTCCATTTTAATTTAAAATCATCCAAACACAAGTCCTGCACCATCACACGGTTCGTGCAACATTAAAAGGACTGGAATGGCATGAATAAATGAAATGAGGTGTAACACAAGGTTTGAGTTTATCCACTTGCAAGTGTTACAAATCGGTTTCGTCGCACTTTTCTTCTCCAAACGGCATTAATTATTCACAATTAATTCTGACCTCAGAGTTAAGTAGTTTGTGAGGAATGGAAGAAATCATCTCCTCCTTTTCCTGCAACAGCTGTGGTCTTCTGTCCCAGTAAAACAGCTCACCCACTAGATGGAGCCGTCAATGTCTGGTCGACTGCTGGAGGGTCTGAAGTCCTGGCATAAAACAACCAGCCTGTATAAGTTCAGTACCACCACCAGGAAGTTCTTGATGGTGAAGAAAACCAGCATCTGGTGGAAGACTTTGTAGTAAATAATGACGAGGAGTCTGACCACCAGGAAAGGGCCGTCCTGGATGAACAGGGCCTCCATGATGTTCCACATGTCCGTGCTGCGCTTGGTCAGGAGAGACTCCTGTTTGACCATCTCCTCACCCTCGCTGTCCGGTTTGGAGTTCACCACTTTGAAGAATAAAGCAAAAAACACACAAGGTCAGCAGTAGAAGGACACAATTAGTGTGGAAGTTATCAAAACAGTCCCTCAAACAATGGGTTGTTTATTAGGCTTTATTACATTTACACCTTTTCTATGCTGTTAGCTTAGGTCATTTAGCAGCAATCCCGTAAAGCACACGTGTCACACTCAAGGCCCCGGGGCCAAATGTGGCCCGCCACATCATTTTATGTGGCCTGCGAGAGCATAAAAGATCAGTGTCTAAATTTTTGGTTAAGCAGTCATGTGATACCGTACTCGCATTCTATTGGCTGATGGCATCCGGAAGTGCACTACGTTCTGTGAGTCTTGGACATACGTGAGTGCTTTAACAGTCGATAAGAGTGTGGGAAAAGGTAATGCAGTCGGAAGGTGGTTTAATATCAGTATGGGAGGGTTCAAAATGTTTAACTTACCGTAAATAATAAGATAAATAGTTATTCGTTCTATCGCAGAATTCGTTAATCGCGTGTGGTTCCTTGAACGCATTAACTGCGAGGAAAAGGCGCACTGTAGGTCAAAAGTGTGCTTTTAGCAAAACTACAATTCCCACAATGCAGTAGTTAAGCCCATTTTTACTCTTACAAAAACGGTTTGAACAAAGTTAATGTCCTAACTTATGTTATTCTTCTTTATTCCCTTGGATCGTTTGATCCTTGATTGATGGAATTATGTGGGTTTAATGCCCTGACAAATATTACAGGGCAACAAGCAAACATATCTTTCGGTGCAACTGTAATGTTAGTAACTTGAATAAATAATAAATTCAGTTATTTAACATTGAGGAGTAGTTACATTTATATTACATTACATTGAGTTACATTTTTAAGTTACATCTGGCCCTTTGAGGACAGCCATCATGCTGATGTGGCTCTTGGTGAAAATGAGTTTGGTAGCCCTGGTCATGATGTCCAAATGGTTCCAATAAAAAGGTCCAGAAAAACCATTACACCTGTATTATGGCTCTTATTGTGAGATGGTTTTATCAGTGTCTGGCATTAACTTCCTGTTCTTACAGCTACATCAAGTGCACTTAGAATCCGGATGCATATTCGGCAACACATGGAGATCCCGTGACGCGATCAAAATCTCCAAAACTCTTCTGAGCGGCTTGGTTTCCGAGCCGGAGCATGAACTTTGAGACTCAGTGGAACATGTTGCGCCTGTCTTTTAACACTCTGCGTGTTTACTCTGCATTCACAGATAGATAACATTAACATGAGCAAGCGCAGGCATGCAGTACTGTACACACAGGGGGGGGAGCAGCTTCATTTGTAAACACTGTTACAGCATTCAGTCTGTAAATGCTGTAAATACATCATGGCAGTAAAGCTACACATGAAAGTATCAATATTAAGAATCTAGTCCCTTTTTAAATTATTCAGATTTGGGGTGATGAATTATTAAGACAGTGGAAGTGGCTGTCTTCATGAGGAAAGGCTTGAGCTGCTTCTAATTACTTTATCCTGTTCGTTCCTTCCTTCATACATGAAACCGTGTCCTTTGTTCCCTCAGAGTTGAGCAAGCAGGTTTACATTCTTTTCTGTGCTCGGGATAATAAGTTTCAGAAAGACATCTGGGAAGTGGGGCTTGCCCCCCCTCCCAGCACCTTATAGTAAAGAACTGAAGACTTTATCAGTTTCGATCTATTTAGGAACTGAACACAAGGAACCGGATTTCATCCTAAAGACAGTTTATAACAACTCAAGCGTAACCATCCTGGTGATTTTTATGTTTAAATGTAAAAGCATGGCCATCACTATCTCTGATTTAAGATCCGGTATTCTAGCTTTTGGAAGAAAACATGTTTCATTTGGCTTAATGAGAACATTTGTCTTAAAAGACACCCTAAATTTAACCGTTGCTAAAATGGAATTCATAGAAATTTAATTGAATCCAAGCATGAAAAGAAAAGAAAAAGTATGAGATGCATTCCTCCACAAATCACCAGTAAAATTTCAATCATTTCCATTCTTGATGGATATATCATGCCCCCGTTACACTGAGACAGAGGTAAGGATGGATAATGATGCTGTAGATGCTTCATCAACACCAGAGGTCTTAGTTTGATAGACAAAGAAAACTGACCAGATAGATGCAGGGGGAACTGCAACATGCTCCACGTCCAAACAGCCAGGATGATGTAGACCAGCTGAGTGCTATTCCCTCTGTAAAACACACAAGAAAAATAAAATCCAAGTGAGTCTGTGCGAAATTAAAAGCTATAAATATCAGGGGAGGATGCTCATTTCAGTTAATGCCAATAAATTTAGACGGACGTGCAAAAGAAAGGAAAATGCAGCGCTGCTTTAGGGGTGTTTTATGAAAATGAACATTATTCACATGTGTATGGTACATTCCTCAGGTGACACGTCCAGATTTTACATGTTAATGATAGTTTCCCCACTCAGCGGTAATTCTAATCCTCATGGATGGGTCCAACCGCTGACTGATGCTCTATGGTGGTCCTTTGTGTCATTTGTATAGCAGTATGTTAGTTCAACAAGAATGGTCATTTCAGACTAGTTGTATAAAGGCATTGTGGGTATTTTCAGACTCAAGACTCACAAAAGCATGACGTAATTTAATTTGTTTTAAAGCTTTAAAAAGAAAAGTTTCCTTAAATTTGGTGTAAAATGAGTGACTTTTTTCAATCCCTTCAGCATCTAGAAGCGCACAAAGCTCCACAAACGGTGCAAAAAATTATGACTTTATTTATGCAGAAAAAGCTGGAAATTATGGCAGCGAGACAAACGACACGACTGACCACTCACTTGATGTCCAACAGCGTCTCACTTGTAAATTCAAGGATGTCCGCTGCAGTGCCGACAAAAATTAAGAGAAGCTGCGAGAGCTCGTCACGTGTGACTCCGCCTCCTAAAGGGAGGAGCCACTTTCCCAGGATGAGGAGGATGAGCAGGATCTGATGAAGAGCCAGGATCCAGTCATTGGAACACACGGATGTTAACATCTGTTGTAAATTCTGTGGGAAAAGATGAGCGACAGAAGATTTTTCTTTGTCGATACTCAGAGTGAAAAGAGGAAAACTTTCACAAAAACTCAACAAGACTGTTGGGGAGAAATTTCGACTGTTGGAATTGGTGTGCTTCTGAATATGTACAGTAGGACTGACCCCTGTCATTTCACTAGAATGAAATGCTGATTACACAAAAACAACCTTTAATCTCACCAGAATTACACTATGATGACTCCACTTGTTGCACAAGACTGTTTGTCTAACTGAAGCACAATAAAGGGCTGAACATGCAGCCAGGTTTTGGGTGTTTGCCGCCAAGATCTTTAGAATTCTCCAGGGCCGCCTGGGCGTGGTGGTGCTCTTTATGCTGTATAAATTATTTCAAATGATCCAGTTTACTGTTGTCGACCACATTGTTTTCAAGGCTTCCATGTCTGTTTTGAACGCGGTGAATTATGTTGCATTGTGATCTCTCTGAAGATGTTTTAAGGTGAATTTGACGATTTCTCTTTCCGCTGTAAGTGTACAAATATCTCCAAGTGGTTGTAGCTTTCAATTTGACATCCTGATCATTCGCTAAGATTTTGTATTTTGTATTTACGTCTAACACATCACTTGATTGAGCGTCCAGAGTTCCTCAAAGGTCAACTCTTGGACATCTTTTATGACATCCCGCTTCAAAGCGGTGATGTGTTGTCAGTGTTCGTGTGTCCGTCCGTTCGTTCGTCTGTCTGTTAGTATGTCCACCAAATATTCACAACCGTTGCAGATAGAAAGATGAAACAGAAATCACATTATTCTGACCTTGACCTTGAGAAAGCTAAGTCAAGGTCAAATTTCAACTTTTATACACTCAGGAACCGGATAAGATTGAAAGACGAGGGAGAAGGCCAGTGTGAGTAAGACCAAAGATATAAGCTAGTGCTTTGATCAATGACAGTAGGTCAGAGCACCAGCTTTTGACTTATGCAAGTAGGTCAGGTTAAAATTTTGAATTCAAGGGTGCCGTGGGATGTTGCGCTTCGTGACTGCCTCGTTCTTCCTGTGTGCAGCTTTTATCATTCATCCCTTCCTTTTTTCATACTGGTGATCTTTGTAAAGCTCACTAACTTTTCATACGTTGCTGCTTCAAATAAATGTCTTGCTGAAATCAGTGTATAACTCACTGGTTTCCTAAATCACAAAAAATTGAAGCAGTCTCCGCCCTCACGAGACCTCTGGAAGTATTTAACAAGATATCAGGAATTCATTTCTGTTATTTATGAGCTGCAAGATACTGTGGTCTTCATCCCCTTTGGACACCTCTAACAGTAAAAGCAATGCCACAGGAGCTTTAAAGCGTCTAATAACCTAAGGGCACAAGTAATATGTCTCAACTGTCTGCTGCTAATAAAGATGTAATATTATAATGGAAAAATAAATAAGAAACATGAGCAAACAAATGACCTTAAAGTAGATTTGTTGCTGCATTCAAGATTATTTAAACACATTCATTCATCTTCTGCCACTTCATCCGCCGTAGCGGGTCACGGGAACACATGACCCAGTTAATAGCACAACAATATGACAAATTTGACAAATATGTGGCAAATTTGTCTTAAAAATATACTTTAGCAACTTTAAAAAATATTCTCTCCACAAAATCCGAGCCTGTATGAGCACAGACTTTTGTCACCATTGTGTTTTTCCTTTCTTTCTGAATCTTTGACCTGGGACCACATCCGGCTTCCCAATTCCCTAATGTTCAGGATTTTTTTTCTCCCTCTGCATTCACTACAAACTGCAGAAGAGAAATTCTATTAGAAGCAAGTCTCCCCAGGGACATAGTGCTTCACGACTGACCTTTAATCAGAGTTACAATTACAGTCTCACAAAACTCACAAAACTGGCCTTGACAAAATAAACAGCAGCCTTTTGACCTCAAACACTGCTGAGAGGAACTCTGAATAAAGTTTCTGGTATGTTGACCTTTTGTACAGGATTTAAAAAAAAAAAACATCTTCCAGAAAAAAAGATAAAAAATCAAAGGATGAAGAAAGAAAGAGAAAAATCTACTTTATTAATCCCCCCCATAGATGAAATTGTTTGCTCCTTCATGGTACACCTCAATGAGCAACTTACAAAGGGAATAATACCTTGCTCAAGGGCACATCAGCAGTGCTCAGGGAGTGAACTGACACCTCTCTACTGCTCAGCGGCTGAAATTTGTGGCATTTTAAGTACACTAATCTTCATTAGGTGAATGCATTTGAGAGAAGTTGTCTTTTTAAATTGGATAGCAGGCCGTTTGCGTAGCTTTTAGCCTTTACTATGAGACTTCCTCATGGTGATGTAAGAAAGTTCCATGAATCAACTGCGAGTAGGAGTAAAAAAAAGGGTGACGGAGAATGAAAATGTTCTGCTACTATGACCAGGAAACTTTCCTGACAGTTTCTGATGAAGTCCATTTTTGTGGCTTTCATGTGCTGCCAAAGAGGTTCTTTTAATTGCCCGAGGTTTATTTATTTATTTGTAAATTTAATAGATTTCTTAAAGAAATTCAATTCATTAAATATCTTGTAAAACAGGTTATATTCTGAGGCCGATACAGATGGAGGTCTGGATCCAGAACTATGTTGCTGTATTGGCAGAGGAAGAAACTCTTTCAGTGCCACTTCAGTGCAGCTTGTGTTTCACTTCACTATCCCAGATGTTGTGTAGACTGGAAACTGCACTGCAAATGCTTTCCAAGTCATAAATCTTTTAGAAAAATATACAGTGGATCGTCTTCCACACTCATGTTCACTTCTGCCGTTTGCAGGCAGGTCATAAAAGCGAATGCTCCACAATATGAGGCGAGAGATGAATAGAAAAATGATTGTGTCAGCATCTCAATCTTACCCTCAGGTAGTCCTGTGCCGTCTGGTTTCCTAAGGTCTCGTTCTGAATGATCAATCTGTGCACATTCTCCAAGGAGTCGAGCCTTTTGCACTGGAAACAGTTGAAAGGGTCTTTTTAAAGGCTGGATTTCACAGTCTGGTTTCATTTTTATATTAGAATGAAGTATAAAAGTGAATGAAGAATTTGACGGAATCAACAAATGAGCTGGAGTTTTGCAACCCTTTTTATTTATGGTATTGGTTACCAGAGGGTCGCTGTCTTTGTCGTCCTGGTGGTGGAGCTCCAGGATCCAGATGGATGGAATGATACTGATGAGAAACAGGAAGATAGGAGGAGAAAACCTGCAAGACAAGAGGTTGGAATTAAACAACACAGATTCATTAAGACACACTAACGCAAACTTTAATCAGGTGTTTGTATCATCAAAAACTGACATTTTAAAATCTGTTTGGAGTTGAAGTGATTAGTCGGTTGATTTCAGATTCATTACTTAATGATAGTAATAGTTAATTAGTCAACAAATAATACATTCATTAAAAATGGTAGACTTGTCTTGATTCTAGCTTTTGAAATGTTAAGATTCGTTGCCTTTGTCTTTCTTCTATGAAAGTAAACTGAACAGCTCAGAGTTTTGGATTGTTTACTCTTGAAGTCTGAAGATGTCCTCTTGGAATTAAACAATTAACTGCAGGAAAAATGAATAGTCAGAATAAAAGATGATTTTTAAAAAAAAAAATTCATATCAATATTTCCAGATGTGCTTTTGGGGTATTTCATTATTTTCGTTCTTTCTGTTTGCTTTACTTCAACAGAAAGAAGAAGAAAAAAAAGACAATAGAATAGCAAAGAGTTTAAGCATGGAAGTGGAGCAAAGGTCCAGCGGTACCACCCAAACCTCACTGTTTGAGCTGCAGGGATAGTGGGGTGGGGGAGAGAAGGGGGAGAAGGGGGGCAAGCAGGATGCAGGGTAGGGGGAGATGCAGGGATGTGGGGGGATGGGGTCTTCTTCTAGGATTGAGATCTTACCATCTGTAATCTTTTCCCTTTCGTCTCCTCAGTGTAATGATCATTTCAACGACCAGCGGCAGGAAGAGGAAGGTGAGGAACCAGTAGGTGAGATCCTTCTTCACCCACGTCACCCTCCACACCCCGGTGAGGGACACCAGGATGAACAGCGCACGGGTGAACACCGCCCGGGTGAATTTGAAGAGGTCCTCCACTCTGGTTTGCTGCATGTCGGGACTCTGCTCTGCAACGTCCCGGTACTGCTGAGAGCCACCGACACTGATAAACGCTCAGCAATGACCACAAAATACATTTAAAAAAAAAAAAAAAGTGCTGAACAGACCGGTTTTTTTTTTTTGGGTTTTTTTTTATAAAGTCCCCAAAGTTTAAGCCCCGCCCAGGGACGGATCCAGTGTCCAGGTCGTGGAGAGGAATGGAACCCGCCCCAGATGGACCGCAGCTGAGAACAAGATAGAACAGACGAGCAGAGACAGATTCTATCAGTTCAGGGAGCAAAATCTGCACAAACAATTATAAGACACTCATGGTGTAATTTATTCAGTGTAGTGCTATTATCTTCTATGTATACCAATACATTTGCTCTACTTCACTGCATGCTGAAATTTCTATTCAAGTCACTCCGGCCAGACAAGAGGAAACAGTAGAAAATGGCATTTAATCTTGGAATGGAGACAGACTTTTCCTGCCTTTGTTCCAAACTGTCTGTCATCCTCCTAGTTTGCGGCACATGAAATCACAATGAGGATTTCAGACTGCATTAAAAAGCAACAAGGACTAAATTTGGCTGCATGCAGAGGAGTAAAAGTGTTCTGCATCCTGTGTTGGAAACAATGTGGGCTGAGTTTTTAATAAAGTGCTGTGTAATTGTGAATCACACTTGTGTCTAGAATAACGGATGAAAAAAGAGGGACTGGAATAAAATTAGACCAGTTTTAGTGTTCCCACTTGACTGATTTTTTTTTTTTATTGTCCTCAGAATGGGAGTCAGTCAATGAAGCCTTCCTCCGTGGATTTTTTTTATGCCACTGGCCTCTCTTTTTATATGGTCACCACAAATCTGTAGTTTCTCAATATAAGGCTAGTATAATATATATGATATATAATAACATTAGGTTTTTGATTTCAAGCAATTCCAAATCACAGCAGTCAATCAATCTATCCACATCCAAGCGTCATAAACACTCTGGACACTGGACTCTGGACTGACCTTTAAGACAAACATGGAAAATTTATCAAGAAAACTGTCATGGTCCCAGTTCCATTTTGTCCTCTGTATCCCAAATTCATTCCCAGTCAGTCCACTCATTCCTGTCACCTGTGTTGCTGCAGTCAGACTCAGTCCTACTTAAACTCTACTCTGACCCCAGTTTACTCTCAGTTTGTCATTGACTCATCCTATTCTTCTGCTTTCTTTGGACTTCCATGTGATTTTGCTCGTTTCTTGGATTTTGCCTGTTTGTCCGTTCTTTGCCTGATCTTCTGCCAACCTGTTGTAGAATTTGGATGACCGAAGGTGGACTTCTCCCCATGTTTACTGCATTTGGGTCCTAACCCCAACCTTGACAAGAACTAAGGGACCAAATTTGATTTTTATATGGAAATTAATAATCTATTTTTGTGATCTGAAGGTAATTGTGCGATATATATACAGTATATATATATATATATATATATATATATATATATATATATATATATATATATATATATACACACACACACACACACACACACACACACGCAAATCATCACAGAGAGTGGTTACGAATATCGATACCAACAATCAGCCACCTCCTCTACATGAATGACATCAAGCTGTATTCCAGGAATGAGCAAGAAATTGACTCACTGATCCACACCACCAGGATCTACAGCGAAGAGTGGCTGGAAGAGTGGCTCCAGCAGATTCCTGGAACAACATCTGAAGCCTCAGTCCAGAAGAGCGCAGTCCAAGGAACAGCTAAGATACTGCTCAGAACCCTCAGACTCCCAGGCCTCTCGTCGAGGACCCGAGCTTGAGGATGACACACAGATAGCACCCAACGAGGGTGAGAGGGACATGTTTTTTTGTATACATGTATATATATTTGCATTGAAAATCGTAACGTTACATTAAAACACCATTAAAGCCACTTAAGTACATGTAAAACCAGATTGTACAGGGAACACATTCTCATCTTGCTCCCCTCTGAGGCAGGGTGGTCTGATGACCACAAGGGGGCAGCGTTGCACGTTATTCGTTTACGACTGTTTGAGGCGCCACTTCTGTTTAAATATAAATCAAGTACAGTTCTTCTAACTAGGTCCAGATACTCGGTGGCCTACAATTGGAACCAGCACCTAGAAATATGAAGCTATTTTCTCCTTTCAAATTTAATTTTGAGTGGCTCTATTCACATATTTGCAATCATACATATATTTTGTTTGTGTCTGGGAATTGTTTGTGTGAATTTTTAATCTGTATATTTTGAAAAAAGCAGTTAAAAGACAAGATTAAATATAAATACCCCTGGTGTGATGATACCCAACGACTCTGTGTGAGGAAGCCTATTCAATGCTGCCTGGAGATGATGATGACAGAGACAATCGTCAGGCTCTGGTCACTGATCACACAACACTCATTCCCTGTATGCTGCCTCTTCAATCAGTGCTACTACAAAGCTCTTGTACAGCTATGCTCTTCACTCTGCTAGTGCAAAAAATTATCTTTGTAATGTAGGATGGAATGAAACAGACCAAAGTGGAGCAATAATGTGCATCAGCTGTGGGATCAGTGTTTGAAATCCTGCAGTTTGTAATCTGACAAATCTCAGCAGATGATCACATTTAAGAAGAACTAAGAAGTGAAATTAAATTAAGGCAAAATTAAGTTAAATCAATGAAGTCAAACATAATTTACTTTATATACCAGTAAAGATCAACTCTATATTAGGAACGCATGACTACATTTCTAAAGTCACGGTATTGGTTGATTGTTGTGGAATGACTATATGATTATATCTAAGAAAACGCATCCCCTATTGTTTGGAATATCTTTCCATCAATTAATATGATTACAGTCTGTGGTCATTAAGGTTGACTTTTGGGAAATATAGTCCTAATTTATATGGAATTTATCTGCTGATATGAATTATTTGTGTTTTTCATATTGACAATCTTATGACAGGGACAAACCTTTTATTCATACTAACAACTAAATGCTTATCCATTACATCATCTCTGCAGTACTTCATAATCTCCATAAATAAATAAAGGAATGCGTTTTTGCATTACTGCTGTCTAATGATGTGTAATAAGGAACTATCTGTATATATAGCCTGGAGTTTGCCCTGCAGTGTTTAGTTATCTTGCTGAACTGGAAGCTTCAGAGATTTGTGTTTAGGTTTCAGGTGTTGTTTGCCTGAACAGCTGTTAAAATGGCCTGGATTCATTCCTGAAAAGAAAAGGATTCAAAGAGAATTACAGACGTTTCAAGCTTTGAAATGGAAATGTTAAAAACACACTCGGCAGTACAAATTATTAGAAACATTAGATTCGTAAACTTGCATGAAAATCTGCAACCTTCCCTCGAATATGCAATTAAATTGGATTGCAGGAAGCCTGTGTATGATCTTAATCAATAATCTGTAACAAATTACACTTTTGTCAGGACTGACTAATTGCCAACTTTGTTATTATGTCACAGAATAACTACCCTCTGTTAGGCAGCTGTCACCAGTCTCATGTCCTTACCGTTGTGTCCCAACAGGTGGCACTCACCAACACAGCAGAAAACTAAAATTCACTTTTATTATTCAGCATGCCATTTGTGCTAATTGAAAACAGGCTGAGCAGACAGAGCGAAGGCAGAGACTGTAAATACATTATTAAAATTAGCAGCAATGCGTCAGTTTAGCTCGCAGCATTAAAAAATGTTTTCACACAGTTACCGCTGTTCAGTGACTGTAACTCATATTTTCCAAAAACAGATCTCCTTTTAAGGAGAAACCACAAGAATCCACCACACTGTTGTTTACTCATTTTATTTCACGGCAGCTGTAGCTGCATTAAAGCCACATCAGAAACAACAAGGGGATTGTTCTGCAAATACAAACCGCCTTTAAACGGTGCAGGTCATGGGTGAAGCAGGTGGCTAAATGGTCACAGCTCTGGCCTTGATTCACTCTCTTCATTTCAAATATTCAACTCAAGGCACTGCAGAGTCACATATGTCAGGCATTTGCATGGAAGAAATTGGATTTAAATGGGTAACATATGACTCATTCTGCCTCAGCCCCAACAGCTGCAACAGGCCAAGCAGTTATTGAACAAATATGATTCGCCTCAGAACAGAGCGAGTCTTCAAAGCTTTTCCAATTTGGAATCTTTGACGTAAGCCAACAAATAAAGAGATATTGAGGGGGATTTAGTGTGAAACATATTGAGTTACATCCAAGCCATATCTGGAGTATTAATTTTCCTTTCACAAGCTGAATATTTTTTTCTGACCTTAACCTGGCAACTGTCATGAATCCTGCATTAGCAATCAAAACAAAAGACTATTATGCAGCGCAGCGCTGGCCTCTGGTTGCTACTTGGCTCATATGCCCTGTACAGTAAACAGCTCACAGATGTTTTACATTGATATTATGAACCTTAATTTGTCCTCTGCAGAAAAACGCCAAGCATAGCGCAGGGATTAAGTTCTCAGCCATGTATCACACACACCACCGACAGCAATCTCATTTAGCTTGAGTGAAGTTTACAGTCAGTGGGTTTTGCATAGGTCATTAGTTGTCTCAAAATACCCCACTGTCACCATAGCAACTTCAAGTGACTGCTAAATTGCCTTATAAAATGTGATAAAATATTAATGCTGAGAGATTTTTTTTAATATGTGTGCTCTGGCTCCGAGCACTGAATAAAATTCCCTACATTTCTGTAATGGAACAAATCAGCAGTTGTCAGTCATTTTTCAAAACGTATCCATTCCTGATTTGCAGATATATCACAGGGATTACACAGATTATACCAGCAGAGCACACATGATGACTGAAGCGCTCATTCAAACGGAATAGCTTATGATACATCTTGAAATTGTGAAATAGCTGCATTGTAATTGAAATTACACATGGTTGTATGACATATGCATAATGGAGTGCTCCGGCTCAGACGGGAGGGTGACACGCATCGGTGAATAATATGATCATAGATGTCTGCTGACATTTATGCCCGTTTTTATAATAATTCAGTGTTTGACTGAAAGAGGAGACACTTTACACAGATGGTGAGCGCTGAGGTCACCGTCCTCAGCGACTTCACAGTCAATGATGGTTTGACCACTGGGTGTAATAACCTCACTGATTTCTGAAATGCACAGAGGAAATCATAAATGCTGAGATCAGGTTCTGTATTAATATATTCCTCAGATGAAGAAGTGACGCTTTGACCTCTGTGGTTAAAAGAATATGTATATATATATTTTAGAGACAGCCATGTTTGCTTCTCTCCCTGCACTGAAAACATCCATAACTCAGAGGCAGCTGTAACTCAATCTAACAAAATCCATTTTCAATCACTCTCATCTTTTATAGTTATAGCCATCATGCATTTACATAAATGCATTATTCATGGCTCTAATCCTGGTTTCAGATGGGGAGATATAAAATGCAACTGTGTGTGTTTGTGTGTGTGTGTGTGTGTGTGTGTGTGTGAGGGAGTGTGTCCTGATGTGTATGCAGATGGCAGGGGAATAAAGCAGCCTATTTTGTTTTGGTTTGCACATTTCTGATTCAGCTGAGCACCCTCCATCAATGAGGCAAATTTACATGTGCTGCGGCAGTAATAACATAAAACCCATAGTGATGTTAACGCTTGTATACACTCAAATTCACATTGCCTTGCTGCATGATTACATTTGTGTGGTGCTTAATAAAATGACTTACTTGACATTATCAAACAATTCAGCTGTAATAGTGGCATGAGAATGTGAAATTGTGTTTCGCAGGCAATTAGTTCATTGTCATGGCAGTAATTCACACAGACTCGGCCACTGTTTGCCTTATGAATTACTATGGCTAACACATATTTAGACTTATGCTATGAGGTATGATCAATGGCGGCAGCTAGGAATGGATGCAGTAAATGGTTGGTTTGTTGGAAATAAGGGACTTCATTGCTGAATATTGTAATGGGGTGGAAAATGCATTGCAGAAATGTAAATTAGGCATAAAAGATGATGTAGAGATTAATAAGTGTGACATTACATAACAACAGGAGAGAGAATGTCATTTTTATTTGAGTAGGGTTTTGATTCTAGTTTGAACGCCTATAACCCACGTTTACACACATCACGGATATTTACAAGTGGAATCAGTCAATGTTCAGTCTATAGGAAGCTGGCTAACCCCTGCTTTAATACACAGAATTCATCCCCAATCAGTCCTGAGATAAAACAAATCATTTTCAAACAAATTGTGATTTCTCAGGCGTGTGTCATCCACTGTATATGTTTAAACGTGACTGAGTAGAGAGAAATGTAATACCCCCTTATAAGAGAAAAAGAGACTAAATTTAGCCCGACATCATCACTCAGTTCTACTGTTACCCTTCCTCCAGTCAGGCTGCAGACTGGAGCCATTGTCATGTGATTACAGCAGCACAAAGACACAGGTGTAACGTTTCTATCGGAACAAGCTCCTGCAGACAAATTTACTTGATGGATTTTTAATGTCCCTGCACTTTTCACTGACAATAGATAGATATCTACAGGGTAACGCTGTAGAACATGTGAAATGAGTTGGAGAGTGTGTTGCCCTATTTTCTGAGGCACTTCCGTTCTTTTGTCACTTCTGTATTTACATAATGGCTGATTAGAATGATTTTGTATTGACTGAATATCATTTTTAAAATTTTTACTGCCAGTAGAACTAATGTTAGAGCATGAACATATCCTGTATAACTTATTCCCCACTGCTGCTGAATGTCTAATTTGTTTTTGAGGCTATTTCCAGCAGTTTATTAGATGACTAATTTGGTAAATGAGAGAACCTTAGGTATTTTATTTGTTTAATGATCCTCTATTCTTTGATAGAGCTTATTTTAAGCTGTCGAAAAAACAGTTGTGAAAGTGACAAAACATAATTACACACTTAGTGTGGAAAGGTACAATTCCTAGATGCTTGTGCTTTACTCAAGTATGTCATTTTCTTCTCCTCATCTTTTCTTCAGAGGAAAATGTACCTTGTACTTGTCTGAATTTATCTGACCACAGTAGCCGGTTACATAAAACACATGTGATGTCCTTTTAGAAAGCATTTAAAGTCTGTTTCTGGTTACCTGACCTCCATCAAGAAGCTTTCTGTCTGAAATCAGCTGCAGCTGAAATGAGAGGACGGAATGAAGCGAGGCTGAAAAGTTGTGGTTCAAACCACAAAACAGTTAGCTAAAAGAAGCTGAAGCAATGAGCAGCATTGTGAGGGACAGCAATGATTACTGCCAGTGGGTTAATGGTCCATTAACACAATTATCCCCATTAATTACCAATAGTTGTAAGCCATATTAAATGTCTGAAAGTATTTAAGATGTGTCCACACTGAAAACCAAATACATGGCTTTCTAATCTCATTTGGTGAGTGAAAAACATTCCCCTGCAACAAATATGTTGTTAGGATCAAATATTTTATAATAATAATAATAATAATAATAATAATAATAATAATAATAATCTAATTTACTTATTGATAGAAATATTTTTAAAAAAAAAGAAATTTAAAGGCAGTTTGATTGGTAAAAGTATATTGATTTTAGAACGTGGTCAGCTGGAAATACTGATAAATAGATTTTCCATTCCACTGGCCATGAAAGAGTTCATTATAATTCCCCTCTGCAGCTGTCTGCTTGGTCTTCTACCTGCATTGGGTTTAGTAGTTTGTACTATTTTGAACACATGGTCAGAATTATAGGGCGATGCTATTTTAACTGCTTTTGTATCACACAGTTGTGTTTCAAAACTACAACTCCAGCTCTCCGTTTTGAGGTGACTTTCCAACCACATTTGAGGCGCCCCGCTGAGGCCGTCTCATTATGTGGAATGTGAAACACCTGTACTGAGAAAAAGAATAAAAAAACCCCAAAAACAACCATGCTTTTTTTGCTAAAGGCAACAAATAAGAAAGTATATGCTTCAAACACTATTTATCCTGCCTTTTTTACTGCCTTCGTGTGTGAAGATTTTCCAGGCTTCTTTACCCACTCATTCAGTCAGCGCACATTAGTGGTGGTAAGAACAGTTTTGTGTCAGCAACCAAATGAAACAAGGAATATTCAGACAGTGAGTGATCTTATTTCACTCACACAGAAAAATCCCCCAATAAACATATCTGCCAGCTGTGATCGTGAAAATGGAAGGAACTGTTTCAGTGTCTGAAATGAAAAAGATATTATGAATTTTATAGTAGATTCACAACCCTGGGAGGGAAGGGAGCTGGTTTTAGATTTGGAATTTGAGCTGCCATGTCCTAACAGTGGATACTGTCCAGCACATTAATACCTATAGTGTGCCTAAAGTGAACAGTTTAATACAGGGCTTCAGTATATTTCCCAACCTACTGATTAAGTCTGAAGTAGAACACGGTTTGATTCCTTACTCATTAAATTTTCACTCAAACCATGGAAATATATTATATTGAATAGCAAATCAAACTGAATAATAATAAAATTGTTACGAGAAGAGATATATTTGTAGTTCTCCTATTATGCAGCATCTGCAGCATCACAATCTCTCTCTCTCTCTCTCTCTCTCTCTCTCTCTCTCTCTCTCTCTCTCTCTCTCTCTCTATCTATCTCTATCTGTGTGTCTGTAAGAATACATGTTTTCAATAAACACTTCTCAACATTAAACTTCATTTACACCAATTCAAATCAATATCTGCATTACAATGTCTAAGATGCTGCTGGGCACTTTTGTCTGTTGACAAGCAAACACTTGAATTTGCCAAATAAGAACTGGAGTGGTGCCATTGATTAACCGGGGACTTCATTATAGTGGCTTCCATTAACAATGCAACCCCATTGATTCAGCCACTAAAAATGACTGGGCAAGAAATCAGGAAAGATAACAATAAGAGCTGTGGTTTATTAGATGCGCTGCAGGATCCCATCACTGCTGCAGTCGCGCACATTTTGCTTCAAAGTGATGCACTAAATTGGTGCTTAAAATATCTGAAAGTCACAGATCATTGCCTCAGTTATTTTAGTATTAACAATTCATGGTCTGCTGCTTGTTTGAATATTGAGCATCGAAGAGAAACGGTACAAAAATATATGACATATTGTTAAATTATCATATTACACAGGTCTATTAAACCCCTTTTTGATATAATAGGTGGAAATCATTACATGTGTGGAGACCATCAGCAGTCCCTTTACGCATTCAAGGTTAGGACCGGACCGACACTTACAGCAGCAGGACCATGGAACTCAAACATGTCTGTTTGACAGACCTACAGTACAACACTTCACTGCTGTAGATGTGATCCAATGCATCTGAATGTAAAGCCCGTGATTTCAAGGGAGAGGAGGAGGATTGGGGGGGGGGGGGGAGAGAAAAAGCGCATTGCGTAATAGTGTACTCGAAATAGCTGGTGTCAGAAGTGGGCTTACGTCGCTGTTGCATGCTCTGTGATCAAAGTGGTGGATAAATGCAGGGCAAAGAGAGGATGACAAAACAGCACAGCACTGTGGAGCGAGTGGGAACTTCTCAATACGAGAATAATTCCAGACAGGCGACTTAATAATACAGCTGACACATTCTGCAGCGGAGACTCAAAGGACAATAATTCCACAAACGTAAATAGAAACTGTGAAGTTTGTTTACCACTATTTAAATATCGGGGTCATAATTAATAATTCATGCCTTATTATTGTTCTCCGCGACGCATTTATTATCCCCCCCCCTCCCCTTATATTTACAATCATAAATTTTTATTTTTTTTTAGCGTAATTACATAATATGTTTTGATCATAAATAAATGTGTTAAATATACTCCTCACAAGGTCAGCGGAACGTTTTAATATGTTTTTTTTTATTATTATTTTTTTGGGATAATGGACCTCCTCGTTGTTCCTCTCATGACGCCACGCTTTCTAACTCGGGCAAATTTAGTCTTTTCATGCTCCATTCCAAAATATATAAAGATCATTATTTTCAGGGTTAAATCCGATCTTGAGCCATAACGCATTGGAAGTTAACGCTCAAAGCAAAGCCGGCGCATCACGAGTTCCGTCTTGCCTTTTGAGGAATCATTTGATAGCCCTATTAACTTTCATGTAACATTGTTTCTTGAAGGCATCCACAGCAAAGCGCCTCAGTGTCATTACTGTGAGAAATGTGCTTTCATACTGAACGTCTTTTACAGAAGTCCTGGAAGAAACAAAGTCTCCAAGAGGCGCCGAATCACAAGATATTCGCACAAATCAAGCATAAAGAGGCAAATCATTGCGCGAAAATTGCATTTGCTGTTTTTCCACGCACGCCAAATGAATTGATAGTTGAATTTTTTGATTTTTTTAAACATTTATATGTTAATATTTTGTCTACACGAGCATGCATGCGTAATAGAATTCCGTAAAAAAAAATCAGTTTGTCGTATTTGCACCCATAAACAAGCACGCAGGCATGACAAACATGTATCGCGGTGTGTTTATCGTAAAAAATATTTTTTTACACGATGTTTAGTCGGCTGAAATATAATGTTTTTACACTCGCCGAAATATATCTCTTACAGGACCTTCGGCAATCCATTCAACCCAGCAAGTTTGGAGAGCGTGTTGAGTTTAATCAATTCATAACGTCGAGATGGAGCCGAACTCACTGAAGGTAACGTTAGTTATCTACCGCCGATTTATTTTTATTTCGCTTTTGCGCTAATCGCTAACAACTCGGACGATACCCACTCCCGTGTCGACTCCGCGAAACTTTGATTCGTATCTTTTTTCTTTTTTTTTTTTTTTTTAGTGTGACCACATCTGTGTCATACTCTGAACGTCTAAAAATAGTTGCATGATAACTAATTGTGTTTGAGAAAACGGAGATAATCGAAATGTTGATATGTGCCAAACTGCGCGTAATTACGCACGGATGTTAGACATTTTTGTGTCCACTTTGCCACGCTTTGTTTACCTTATGAGTTGATAAAACCAGTCAATAATTTCTCCATTATTGTTTTTTTTTTTCCTTCTTCTCCACAGTGGGTGGGCTCATCTTGCGGTTTACATGGACCATATATATTCTATAAAGCCTTTAAATTTTACCGGGATGGCAAACCGAGGATTCTGTCTCTCGGAGACTTTTTCTTCGTCAGATGTAAACCGGAGGATCCTATTTGCATAGCGGAGCTTCAGCTTCTCTGGGAAGAAAGAACAAGCAAGCAACTTTTATCAAGCTCCAAACTTTATTTTCTACCCGAGGATACTCCCCAGGGACGGACAGTCGCCCATGGAGAGGTAGGAATACAGAATCCCCTAATGAATATATGACTGCATGATTAGTGTTTGCTCGTGTTTTGTCTTTTGTATCCCTCGTTGTTGGCGTGTGTGCTCTAATAAACAACATTTACTGCATTAAGAGTTGGCAACGGTGGAGTCCGGGGCTCCGGTGGCTGGTATTTATAATGTATTGAATCTGGAATTGATGTATCCGAGCAGCACAAGGATTGACTTACAGCGGTATTTGTTCTCTATTTTATTTGCCTATTGTGGTGTCAAATGCTGAATGTGCACTTGTCCAGCTGCGCTCAAGAAGACAGCCGCTGCGCTCTATGGGGTTAATTGTGTTATAAAGGGGAAAATCCACAAGAATCCTGCGCCCAGGCTCTTGTCATTTCATTTCTGCTAAAAAGCGTGTCAAAGACTGACATACGGACGGAAATTGCGAAACGGCAATGAATGCATAGGTCAACTTGGCTGAGCTCTTCCTCGGTGCGATAGTTATTAAGATATTTTGTAATGCCGCCTGATGTTGAAAGAAGCAGATCGAGTCATAAAGCGTTCCAAAGCCCTTTTTTTAAAAAAAATAATTTTTTTTTTATAATACTCTCCAAGCTTTGCATAATTTTTCCATGTTGACGTTTCCATCCTCAACAATGTGATGTTGTCAGCTCTCCGCCACATTACGCCGTCGTTGGCACAGGAAACCAATAGTTATGATTGACTGTGGCCATATGTGGCGCTTGTGATCCGGTTACATTGTTTCTCTGAATGGCATTAGTTCTCTGATATGGAGTTGTTGTTTTTTCTCACCGGCTGTTTAAACAATCGCCGCGTTGTTGTTGTCCCCCCCCCCCGCCTCTGATCTGATATTCCTCAAGCAGCGACATCAGCACTTTAATTACTAAATCTGCGCTTTTTGATCACTTGCGGCTGGGATAGATTTGTCCTCTAATGCTGTTATATTGTTTAAATGGGAAGGACAAAGCCGTGTTTGTACTCGACTCTTCCTCCGATGGTTTACTTGCATTCTTTCCTCTTGAGTAATAAGAGTGGCTATCACATTTCCCTTTCATGAGAAAGATGGCTATTTACGACCCACCGCTTAGACAAGTTATCATCTTTGTTGCAGGATTTCTTTTTATGAAAGGTTATCATCTCCTGGAAGTCTTTTTTTTTTCCCCCTCGCCTTTTGCGTTTTACACGTTACAATTATTAAGTAATTACTTTGAGTGAGCGCGTCGCTGAGTCCTAAGCTTACACTTACGCAACGACATAGCAGCTCCTCCTCTTTTCACAAAGATTTATTTGCATTGCAAAGTGCCCCTTCCAGTCCGATGGGTATGACTGCAAAATATATTGACTACCCTACTGGGCTGCACCGTCAAAACACATTTAAAGTCTTTTTGATTCATACAAGTAGAATAGAATTATGCAGTTTGTCACCCAAGCATTTTTTCCTGCATGAATTGATTGCAGCAGCTCCTGCAGAGATAAGATGCAGTTGATTTGAAGTTGCAGTCTGATGATATAATAAACCAGACTATGAAATAATAAACCTTGTGATATGTAACGGAGTTTCCTCCAGGCTGACCTCAGTTTAAGGGCTTGACAAATTCCTACTCTCAGTAAATCGGGACTACTTACTGTATATTACAGAGTGGAAATTGCCGTGACAACTTCGAGTCAGTTTATGACCTTCACTGAGTCCATTCAGATTCTTGCTGACTTTGCCCCATAACACTAATCTGCCCCAGCATGATTCAGCGAGGAGTGCTTACAGATGCATCCTGTAATCCAAAAAAACAAACAAGGAAAGTAAACTGGTCTAATGAAAAGCTATAATTTTTAAAAGTCAAACGACTGTGTCAGTCTTCACCTGCATGAAGTATGTGTGGAAAAAAAAAAGAATGTTTGTTTTGCAAATGTAAACATTAGCAATGACCTCATTATTTCACTAGGTGGGAAAGTGGTGTTTGTAAAACTCACATTAGTCAGTTTTTCAGTTCTTTGGTGGCGTATGGAGGGATTAATGTCCCCGGCGCTACACTCAACTGTAAAACTGTTACAGACTGGCTGGAAATCAAGAGTTCAAATTAGCCCAGTGACTCATACAGATACCAACTTGAAAACATAAAGCTCACAGGAAGTGTGCCATTTTCACAAGGTTTTAGAGCCAAATGAACTTGATGTTGTTGAGGCTTACGGCGCTTATTCTTGCTGTTCTGTTCCCGTTACGCGCTCTGAAGATGTTCTCACAACATAAAGCAGACGGCGACTGACATTTGACATGTACACAGTCATGTTGCTCCCTTTTCGTGCTGAGATCACACCTCATATCTTTGTAGATAACTATTATCTTAAGCCTGAAGCCAATATTCTCCAAATACCAAGAGGCAGGACTTTTTCAAGTCATCAGGAGCAGCCATATATTGAGCTAGCTCACTGGAATTGGATTACTGATTCACTTGTGTTCTCAGCGCTGAGTTATGATGTAATTTCCTGGTTATTCTCAGGTATTTGTTTGCTCTCAGCCTCTCCTGTGCTGTATTTTGCCGTGCCGTGCAGTGACAAGAGGAACCAACCCATGACCTACTCTGCTTGTTTTTCTTCTATCACAGGGCTGGAGGTCAATTCCTTGTTTTATTTGCAGCCAGCTTTTTTAAATCCAGTCAGCTGTGCCTGGAAATAGAGATAATAAGAAATATGAATAATCCTACTTCTGCGGCTCGTGTTTGCTTATGAGTCAATAAACAGAACCTGAGAAAATGTGTGAATATATTATGAATTAATAAGTCCATGTGTTGATGAGGCTCTATTTTTCATTGTATCTCATCATAACAAGCTGTGTTTACCCCCACCAAGTTGAGCTCTGCTTGCTCTTTAAACAGGCTTTGTGTCGAGTTGCTCACCCATTATGACAAACCCTCTATTGGGGCCTCTGCTCTATTTGTCTGCTGCTAACTGCCCCCGACTAAACAGTCACATGTGTTTTAAAAATCATTGTGACACATTATTTCTTCTCCAAACCGCCTGCCTCTCTGGCTGGTGCTGCTCGGTTGGCTGGAATGCTTTCTGTTTTTGGACTGGCTCATTTCAGGAGAGAGAGCTGTTGGACAGTGCGTGGAGATAACAGCTCACCCCACACGACACCCACTTATTTTATACACTGCTTCGGGTGCTTAATCGCACATGATGCTTATTTTGTACTTCTTGCTTTTGTGCAAATAAAGAGAGTCGCTCTTAATTAATGGGGAATTGCAACTGTAGATGATAATTTTGGATCATGTTATATTAACCCGCCATTATAATCACCTCTGATTTCATCTGACCTCTCTTCTCCTCTCTTCTGTCTCTGTAGCTGACAAAGCTTTGGACACCCCCCCCCCTCCATACACACACATACACACACACACACACACACTGACAGGCTAGGCGACTGCAGCAGTAGGCCAGTATTGATTGCTGTGGAAAACACTTTGGCATGCATCCAGAGCCATTTCTTCAGTACATGGCAGTACTCCATGCATGTGTTTCAGTGCCTGGAAAGCCAGCTTGTAGGGAAATTAGATTGTATTCATTTGCTGCTTTTTGATTTTTCCTAAGGGGAAAATCCTGAATGGGTAATTCAGGCATCTGGGATGCTAGTTGAATTAAGTGTAAGTGGCTTAGATATGCGACCGGCATTTAGATGGATAAGGTCGTTCTGCTGAGTGACTCGAGCGTAAATGTGATATGGCAGATTTTTACTGCCATCTCTCTTAGAATATCTTTACTGCTGCCTTGTCTTGGTCAGTTTGTTCATTAAAGCAAATCTCCCCATTCACACAACAATGGTAGGAATTTTTTTTTTTTTTTTTTTGTGGTGGTGGTGGTGGTGGTGGGGGGGTTTAGTGTGCATGTGTGCCTCCTTCTGCTGCAGAACAAGTCATTAACGCTGCACACTACCCTCCAGTGAATTCCTCACCATTGCTGAAATAGCATGTAAATTATTACCAGCTTTTTAGGACAGTGTAATTTAAAACCTTTAAAATGAAAACCCCGGACTTCAAAGCCAATTAAAAAAAAAAAAGACACCGCTAACATTTCCCATTGGTTTAGGGGATGTCCTACTGATTCTTTTCTGCTAAACTGTTTTGTAACTTTGTTTGCTGTGTTGTTCTGTGTCTATTTGCCAACACGGAAGAGTCTTTTTTTTTCTGCTCTCAAGCTCATTTTTTTCCTCTCCTCTTTGTCATTGACTAACCACTTGAGCAGGCAAACATTTGCCTTGATGCATGACTCCAGTGCCCCCTCAACTATAGTGGATCGTTATTATAACCTTTGAGGAGAACGAAGCCACAGATGAAAATCTCTGTCGAATACTCTAACCAATAATTTGCTCTCTTAACAGCGGTTTTAGATGAAGCATGTGCAGTCATAACGCATTTAGACTTTTTTTTTTTGTCTGCCTTTGCTAAAATACAAGAGTACAAAAATGCAATGCTCCAAGGGAGCTGACACAGCTTTTTTTTTTTTTTGTCTGGTGTCACTTTACATGATGGATGCCTCACCCGCTCTTTGAGAGACTTTGAAATCTCCTGTTATCTTGCTATTTTTCTCATTATATCACTGAAAGAATGTAAAATTCATATATCAACCCTGGCCCTGGAGAGCCATCTTTTTTAATGTAATCGGTGAATCAAATATGAATGCAGCACTCATCAGATATTACAGCAACTTTTAAGGGTATGAACAAACTCTGTGCATGAGGTGGCAGAACATTATGTACAATACCTCCCACCTTTTTAAAATGTTGTACCTTGAACTCTTCCCAGTCTGGAGGCATTCTCAAAAAACATATTCTAATTCCATTGTCCCTGGCTCGCTTCCAAGTACTCCTTTTTTAATTCCCAGATAAGTTTGTTTTGGTACACTAAAGCCAAGGTCAGTGGTAGGGAGGGGAGATAGAGATAATCAACTCATATTGTGTTTCATACCCTCGTTCACTCTCTCTCCTTCTTCCTCTCTTCTTTCTTCTCCCTCTGTCTCCTCATTGTGCATGTCACCATGTCCATTACTCAATTACTAATCTCCTTTGGCCTTAGGAATTCCAGTGCTGACCTCTCTGAGGCAGCAGGCTGAAACCTTCCCAGTAAGACAGGAGCACTGTGTTTGTGTCTGTGCACCCACATTATAGAAAGACACCCACCCACAGGGAGCGTGCAACCCCCCCCCCCCTTGACTCCCCAGCTGAAAGTACTGTCCGAGCGATGAGACGCTCCGCCGCAGAATGCTGACAGTCAAGAATGTCTCCCTTAACGTTTGCACGCAGTGGCGCGGATTTCTCGCTGGGAAGGATTGTTCATGGTGATATGGAATATTTCAGGTGGCATTGTTTTATAACTGGATCACCAAACATGAATTTGGGAATGTCCCCTTTTATGTACTGTTTTTTTTGCCGCCAGCGCACCGCCACATCCTCAAGAATCCAATGATATGGATTTTGACGAGTTAAATTTCTATGAGATTGTCAAAGTCACGGATCGCTGGAACAGAGTTATCTACAGTTCCGCAGCAGAAGGCAGACCCCCCCCCCCACTTTCAGTCTATTATGTGCAGTCATAGCAATAAATTCACACAGTAATGTTTTTGGAGATATCGTGCCGCTGCAGTAATAACATGAATTATTTCTAGAGGAACGGAGACAGAATGTTACGTTCAGCTTTTAATGTCTTACCTTCCATTTTAACGCAATCGTAAAACGAGCAGTTAGAGAGTATGCGTGTGTATTGATGTACACGAAGTAAAATTATGGCAGTACTTGAAGACGTTTAGTGTTTGATTCGGAGTGTATAAATGCTCTTAATGCCTCTGTGTAGGAAGTGTCATTGAAATCAGGCTGTTGGCTGTGTTGCTGATGTGGAGTGTCACCTCTAGGCTCTGGGCTGGCGCTCCTCTGACCTATATTACCAAGTGGCCTGCTGGCTTTGGCTGCCGCTATCCTGAACTATCAGCTGCCTAACGTGGAATGACAGGACATTGTGGATGGGAAGCGTTTACAGAAGAGCAAGTTTTTTTTTTTTTTAGCCTGTCTTGGAGACTAGAAATCCAGGCATTGAGGCAAAGCTGCCCTGCAGAGCTGCTGAATACGGCTGGGGTGATTATTTGTGGCGGGGAAATGAAACAATTAAGGGATGAAGTGATTTGACAGAAAATGAATAACAGATTTAATAACAGATGAATAATTTAAGTCATTAATTTGAAGGAAATGTAAGGCTTTGCGACACAATTACTTTTGTTATCGTTTGTTCTGCCAAGTATATAAAGATGACTTGTTTTTAAAGGATTCGTTAAAAATGATTGTCTGAGTTTGATTTGCAAGCATCGATCACAGCCTCTTGTTTTGTTTCATTTTTGAAATTCTTCACATTTTTTTAATCCCCTTAGTTTGAAAGACAATATTTCTGCATTGATCATGTCTCAATAATCGGCTATTTCTGATAATACGGCATCATAATTTCACACCAATCACACACCAGTGCTCTCCCTGGTGACACAATATACTCAGGCAGACTTCGCCTGCTGTAAAGATAGCTCCTAAAGTAAAAACAACAACAGAAGCTAATGCGTGTAGCGCGATCCGGCCCCTGTTCAGAGCGATTATATTCTGGACGGCGCTGGCAGCTGCTGAATTGCCCTCACCTGTTGTGTTCGGCTCTCAAGCTGAAACAAGTCCCCAAACAGGATCCGTTGACTCTCACACAAGAAGTCATGAATCTGATTGATAGAGATGGAGTGAATGTGTGTTTTAAGGTTTGACTGCTGTGTGTGTGTGTGTGTGTGTGTGTGTGTGTGTGTGTGTTATGGTCTGCCATTGACTTGCTTTGAATGTTGCTGTTCGACTCACGCATCAGCAGGAGGGCATTCAGGGCATTATTTTTGATTCAAACTGACTCTGAAATATTTCTAGGGTAGTTGTTCTGGTTTTTTTTTGTTTCTCTGCGCACCGTCAGTAGATCGTATCAAAGTACAGTAGCTAATTCTGTTGAAGTATAGTACAATATGGTGTTTAGCTGCAGGCTGAATGCTATTTACTGTTGTTCTCTGCATTATTCAAATGTCCTGATTTTCTGAAGGCAGAAACAGCAGTCAGTTTTTCATTGCATGGAAAGCCTGTTACAACCACCCGCCACCACTTGACAGCTGAAGACAGCTCATTATAAGAAGACCGAAAACCCATGTTTGATGTTTCTACTTAGTGAGGGAGGCACAGCTATATCAAGCTATCCCTCGCAGGCTTTTCCTTTATAAGGAAATACTGTCTCCAACTGGTTGGGATTTGATATGCCTGTAGTTGCAGATGATGGGAGAACTGAAAATGGGTAATTGTATAGACAGAGCGCTCTCAGAGAATCTGGAATGCTTCAAAGTAATGTGTTGGTTTTTTTAGCATATGGTGAAATGGCAAAAAATAAGAGGATTGCTTTGAAACAGTCCATTAGAACAAAAGTTAACGCATTAAACTTGACAAATAAAGGTTTTACCGGGGTTTTGGATTTAATTAGATGGCATAGCGGAGCTGTTATTGCATCCATCTCTCTGTATTCGTACATGCAGTGCATAAACATGTCACTATAGACTAAATCATATTTTATGCAAAGACGCTGGAGCGTTACTCTCTCTTTGCTCTCCATTGAACTTAGTCATTCTTGCGTGTTTTATTTTAAGTTTCTCAATCAGGTAAAGTAAATTTGAAGGCCATACAGTAACGGAGAGGAAAACACTTATTTATTAATAAGCTAACAGTATGCATACAAAAAAAAAAACCCATCTGGAAAACCATCATGGCTTCAAATCCACCACAGCGTCAGCCATACAAGTTACTGCTTGAGATTTACAATTATAATTTCCTGACTGTGTCACATGAGTCTTTGCCAGGGAGACCACTTCTCCTGTTTGCTCAGTGCACACTCACTCTAACATGTCATCACAGCTGCTGAGTGAGAAGCATTGAAGTCTTAACATTCTCGGTCAGTGCTTCTTAGAGTCTAAAACATCCGTGTCCACATTGACTTTGATTTAACTGCTGGCATCAATTCAATCTTGCAATCATCTACGCCATCCATATTCATGGTGTTGTAATTTACTCACGTGAATGGCACCCACAGCCGTATTGTTACTCTATACCAGCACAAATTTAGTAGATTAATCAGGACATAGTCTTATTTCCTCTGCGGCATCTTTTATTAGTGGTGGAGTGGAAGTAAATACATCACTCAGGTACTGAAGTACAGACCTGAAGTACTTGAGCTCTACCAGAAAACATTATGAACATTATAATGTTAATGTTATCATATGAAAAACTGTCAAAGGATCTGTTTATCATTATTATTACTTGTATTTCTGATGTGTTTCTGTTGCTTTCATGTAAGTGAATAGACACCAAACACCAAATGTGTTTTTTCTGTGCTTCATCTCAACTATTTCCAACAGGACCTTGACATTGTGGTGCCAGTCAATGACCTCTGACCTGCACTTATATAACTCCCCTTATGTACTTGTGTTTGTAATTGGAATTTTGCCCTGCTTCCTTTCAGCATGAGGTAATTGCAGTGTCTGAGAAGGTGATTGTGCGACTGGAGGACCTGGTGAAGTGGACTGTACCCGACTTCTCAGGATGGGCTCATTGCCTGAAGGCCGAGCCTCTCAAACAGTCCGTGGTGCGGGAGCTGGGGACCAATGGGAGGCGAGAGGCCCTCC
This sequence comes from Antennarius striatus, assembly GCF_040054535.1. NCBI lineage: Eukaryota > Metazoa > Chordata > Actinopteri > Lophiiformes > Antennariidae > Antennarius > Antennarius striatus. Next base: position 7,239,634 of record NC_090786.1, on the reverse strand, counting down.
ACCGCTACAGAGAGAGCACCCTGACCAGTGGACTCAACTTCAAGGATGTCCAGAGGGAGAGGGCACAGCTAGGTGAGCACTAGTACACAACATCAGCTTATTTCTGCAGGTTCTTTTAAGTAGTTCTTTCATCATCATCATCAAAAAAAAAAAAAAAAAGTGTCTTGAGCTGCGGTTTTTAATGCAGATTTATTTGTGTCCTGTTGCCACCATAAATCAGCTCGTATTATTTATCCTTTGGTTGCTGTGACGAGTGCTGTCTTAACTGAAAGTTGGAATTCCTCCAATACGACGAACAATCTCATACAAAGAGGAAGGTCAGAAGTACCGCTGCTGTGTTTGCTCACGCATTACCTTCCAACTGTCGGACGGCTCTGTTTCAGCGTGATAACAAACAAAGACAACATTGCAAAGAAAAAAAACAGAGAATTTAACTGGTGAATAAATTAAATTAATAGAGCCACATCTGCGTCCACCCACCCTCTCCGACACCATCTTAGCCTTCGGTTCAGATCTTAATTGGCTGAGCATCTCGGGAGCTTTGAGGATCATTGCTGTGTGTATTTGAATGGCAGTGGGGCATATTCATGGTGAACAAGATGCCGTTAAGTGTCAGTGATTGATTCTTGCAGCAGATACTTGCAGCATACAGCATTATGCATGAATCAGTGGCAGCATAAAGCTGGACGACTCTGCGGCTGACTCATCCAATACAAACAGGAGATGTAACATTTGAGCCTAATAATCAGCAAGAACATAATGTTCTTTTTGAAGCATGTTTCCCACTTATTTCCCTCACTCTCACATGGCTGTGATGTAATGCTTAAGGCTGATTAGCATAACGGTTTAGGGTAGTTTAGCAACCATTCTGAAATGCCGTCACGATTACTGTATCTATTCTTATTGTGTGTGTATGCATGATTTAAGCCAGGTCTTTAGCTCTGTTATTCACTCTGTATTGTTTTAAGTGATCTAATTATATCTGAAGCCTATGTGGAAATGAAACCACTGTGGGTCATGAGACATTTTCTCTAGAATATAGTGGTTTATTGATGACTGTTGTTCTGTTGTCTGCAATCTTCCAGGAATGCTGTAATGCCCTTGATTCTTCGACTTTGCTTGAATCTCATATGCAGAAAGGACAAGAGAATCAATAGTGGATGCTTTGTTTTTATTCTAGTAATCAATATGGTTTGATCCTACTGTGTGTTTGTGTGTGTGTGTGTGTGTGTGTGCTTTCACTATCAGACATTTCTGCCTGCCTAGAATAATAATGCCGACAACAATAAGAACAATAATAATGCGTTCCATTTCATGGCTTTCTATTAATGTGCTCTATTGTCAAGATTTTATAGATTAGTCTGTTGTCAGCGTGATAAATGCAGAATGATGCCATTGTGACTGAGGGGCTGTGTGTGTACATGAGTGTGTAGGAGTGTTTGTATGTTGCTAATGAGCAGTGCTGCTGCTAATGACTCCATCAGGCTGTTTCTAAATGCACTTGTCACTCCGATGGGACACTCCATCGGAAAAACTGCCCACTCAGCAGGACGGGCTTTAGACTCTGGCAGGCCAGCACACACATGCAAAGATGAACGCATGCACATATGCTACACGACAAGTGTGTGGTGTGTGTGCACACACTCATCCATTTGTTGGTTTGTTCACTACATCTTTGGCATTCTCCAGTTGTTGACAGTCTTAACACTATTATAGGGGCAGAGAGTTTGGGAAAGGCAAATGCAAATGCATTTTACTCTGAGCAGTGGTTTGCATAGAAATATGAAACATGCCATTGGAATGCTGCTCACTACCAGAATGAAATATTCATGCCACAGCAGAAGCAGATCAGATATAAATACACTTAAAGCGTTGTGTAGCTGAATGTCTGTAATTCTGTGTAATATGTCGGCTCATTGACCAAAGTACCTTTTTTTTTACGACACAGCTACACTTTATTTTTTGATAGTATTTCCAAACAGGACAGCCTGAGGTGGCTGTATGCTGTATTACCTGAATGATGTATTTGCTGATTGTTATTCTCAAGCTGATCTGTAACTATGTCAGAGGAATTGGATTGTTCACCATAACAGGATACTGCAGCAATACCACAAGCTGCACAGAAAAACCATTGTGAGCTTAAGAGCAATAAAGTGTGCCATTGTTATTGAAGGAAACCGTTTTTTTTTTTTCCTAGTGCGTATCCTAACTTTTCCTGGCACCCCGCCATTATGATTTAAGTGAACTGTTATGGATTTGTGCCTCACAGGCAGCATATGAAAAATACTACAAGACAAATGTGTCTATAATACTGGAATGACAGTTGTATTATATATTGGAACATTATGGTTTGGTGAAAAAAAACAAAAACATTTTTATTCTCTTCTCGGAAATACTTAAGGAATGAAACCAAAGATGCTTGCACAAAGGAAAGTAATCATCAGTACAAGTGACCTTTGCCGCTGTCCCGAAGCATTGGCAGCTGTTACTCTTTAAAACATGAAGCAGAGAGATGATTGGCATCATGATTCAAGTCGGGCTTTTAGTTCTTTAAAAAAGAAAGGTACAAGAGGACCTTGACAACACTGTGCCTTGATGTAAACCTTTTTAAAAATAAGAGGAACTGATTTTATTGTGGCAGCTACAAAGGAACAAGACCGATACGGTTCTTATATGTGAGTAATGGAACTGTGATGCTACCACTAGTAGCTGCAGTGCTTAGCATAGGGTAGCGTGAAGACTTGGGGGGGGGGAAGTAAGAAACATCAGCTCTGATCAAAATAACCAAAGTGTGACAGCCATCAACTCTAAAAAGTTGACAGTTTACCATACTACTTCCTGTTTGTTTACAGAGGTAGGATAACTGTGTGGGTCTGCTTCCTTTTTCCATATATGGAAATCCATTTACTCATCCAGCTGTGGGAAACATAAAAGTTTAATTACCCATTCTGCTCCCGAGGGCTCACATTTCCACAAAATTTGATTGAAATCCTTTCCAAACTTTTTGACTTATCTTGCTTAAAACCACTCAAGCAAACAAATAAATAAATCAAACAAGTAAGCAGCACCAATCAAATAATGTCCTCCAAGTTTGGTTGTCAAAGGTTAAAATCTCTCCTCTATGCATTATGCATTATGTCCAGGGATCATTCTTAGTGTAGCCCGCATAACATAAAGTACATGCAATCACATTAAACATACAGCATTCCAAGCCAAGATGACAGTAATGCATGAGTTTACACGTTGTACTTTACAGGTCTTAAATAATCTGTAATGCAATTCACTTAATCAGGTAGGCTAATGCAAACTGTCCACTCAGTTTATCTTGTATTGAAATGAACATTAGAGCTTCTTTTACAGTTCAATCCACCAGGGGTTGCTTGCCAGGGAAGTTTACATTCTGCCCCTCTATCTTTCCCCAGAGAACTGGCCTGATTCTTTTTTTCTTTTCTTTTTTTTCCATTGCTGCCTGATGAAATTGGTTTCTGGTCGTATACTAGGAAGCTGAGCACTGGAGAGCTGTATCTGGTGATACAGTTTGTCGGCTTGTGCAGGGAGAAACGGAGAGCTTTTAAAGGAATATAAAAAAAAAAATACTCCTGCAAAATATGTATCTTGTGCAAAAAAAATATCCAATAGATTTACCCACGTTTTCCTTCAGTTCATGTTTTCTGTGCAGCAGCCAGGGTGGAGAATGTGAGTTCAGATGTTGAGGAAGATTATACAAGATCATAGCCCTGGACAAGTTGTACCTTAGTGCCTCCTAGCTTTGCCCATAATATACTGTATACAGGTTATTGCGAAAGCACTTAGCCTTCCTTATAATTTACATTATTTTTAATCTTATTTTAACCGTAAAATCGCAAAACAAATTAATTTATTGTCAGTATTTTTTTCATATATTATATATTTCCTAAAATGACACCTATTTAATACTTAACCTTTCCATTCTGCACAACGGATCACATTAAAGTACAGTAGATTATCAAAAATTTTAGTTTTAATCCATCTCTTTGCTCTTGAAAGCTGATATTAAGGAGTTTCCATGATGCTCCCATCCATTTGTCAAAGTTAAATTCAATCTGGTAGATCTGAATCAAAATGAGCTATATGTGAGGTGTTTTCTAATGACATAACTGACTTTCCAATGAGCCATAATGACCGACCTTCATTACTGTGCGTGTCATATATTTTAAGGTAAGTACTGTACACCGCAGGCAGGAGCTTTTTTATCCACAGAGATTTATATTTATTTCCATAAACATGCATCAGGAGCCGTTTGAAGCGTGGCATCCCGTTCAAGGATGCTTGAACAAGCGGACAGTTAGAGCCAGGGATCAAACCACCAACCTTGCAATAAACGACCTTATCTTCTAAGAGAGCTGCAGCATAGCTTTGGATTATTTTTTCGGCTGTGAGACGCTCATCTTTTTCCTTTGTGCACTTTACTGTTCAATAATAGTGTATATGAAAAGGAAAAGATGAGGTCTTGATGCAAAATATTAATCTTTTTTGAGAATACTTTAGAGGCATTCTTTTATTATCAATATTATTACACATTAATATATTATTTTATTTTATTTGAGCTTAATGTGCATTGATTGTTTTGAAAGGCACAACTGGGTGATCAAGGCTATATCAATGCATTTAAGGGCTGCTTACAGCCTCACACACTCGAAGAAAGGACTACAGTATTTCCCTCTGATGCAACATCTGATCTATACACCTGGCTTTGCACACACCTAGGCTGATATCTCAACAATATTTCTTTGGGAACATTTCAATTTGATGCAGAGAGTTGATTCTGTCCCTTTTCGCAGTCTGTTCGGAGCGTCTCAGACTGTTTATTCGGGTAGGAAAGGGCGATAAGGAAACAGACAGATGCTGTCTTCTCATGGTTGATTTGTCTCGGTGACAATACAGAACAATATTTGGGACTTTGACTCACCAGCACACATGAAAATGTTTAATGTTTCGACTGCAGTGTGGCGAGGAGTGAGCGCTTTCTTGGAAAAGATAAAGAGACCCGAGTCTTGGTGTTAGGAGAGTAATGGCATGTTGTGACTGGGATGGAAAGAGAATGCCTCAGTGAGACACACCACTGTACCCCTCCGTTCAGATTAAATGGCAGATTGTGTCATTTTCACTTGTTTGCTTTTGACCTCTTAAACATTTTTACTTCGTCTTTTTGCTTTTTTCCACAGATCTAATTCTATCAACCGCCCAAAATCTCCAATGAATTAATTTAATGTACTGTTTGTATTGATTGTATTCCTCTTTCTGCCCCCACCACCACCATCACCACCCTCCCCTTCTTTCTCTGGTATGTATTTTTTTTCCTGTTGTGGGACAGGATGGGTTTATGGCAGTATCTTCTTCATTATGCTCAGACCTGTAGGAGAGAGAATCACAAGCTGTTTTTCCTCACTGATGTGCTCATATCATTAATTCACTTCTGACTGGCCGGAAGCCAAAGAATTCTAAATCTGTAAGCAGTAAATTGCGTGCTGGCATGGAAAAATCTATTAGATGTTTGAGCATGCCTCGAATATGAATGGGATAAAGAGATAGAGAGACACACTGTGAGGGAGAAAAGAGAGACCACACAACATCAGAGTCATATCCTTGCACAGTAATCAAATTTAGCTTCTTTGTATAGCTATTTTTCATTAATGATTTGTGTTATTTTATTTCTGGAATGTTTATTCCATCTTGCACGAGGGGGGTGGGGGAGTCATGCGGAGGGTTAAACAATGAGAGGGGTCTCAGAGGAGAGGAATAGCTCTGTCTCTCCATTACAACAGCTATGTCTTTCTTCTCTCCATTAGTCAGGCCTGGAATAGCAGATGCTACTGATGTGACCTCTGCCAGGCATCTTAAATAGAGAGAGAGAGGGAGTGAGATTCTCTCTGAGATTAATTCCCTGATAGACTTGTTATTTTTCATGATTTGTCATGAAAAAGACCTAAAATCACAAGGATTGTGATGTTTTATCTGAGATTACAGCTCGATGGAGTAACATTTATTCCTTTTAAAGAAATCATCTGCCAGTTCCAGTTACACTCTGACTCACACTTTCCCAACATGCAGCCTTTTTCTATATCTGTCTCTGTCAAAATGACGCTCATTTCAAGTATTACAGCACCATAAATATTTCAGCGCAGAAAAGCCTTGATACACGTCTCCCTCATGCCTACTTCTCCGTGACATTCTGCCTTCAGACATATAGATACCAACGATTCTGTGTCGCTCAGTAGGTATTCTAGACATAACAGATTGTAACATTAATAATGCTGCATATTTTATGGGCATGCCTGTCCATCTGCTTTATGAATGCATGCAAAACTGTCTTTTTCTGGACACCCCGATGCGCAAATCAAATGGGATTGAAGTACAAATCAAAATTAGGAGAAGCAAACAGAGCGAGTGAAGAGTGTTCTTTGAGCTTCTGTTCCAGTTGACAGTTTGAGTTTCTAAAAAAAAATGAGACAGCTTCTTCAAATAAGATGCAGTTTGCGTATTAAGTAAAATCTTAATAAATAAATAGTAATGAAAGTTAAAATTAGCTTCAACCACTTCAAGCAGCTGGAACAGAAATTTGTACATACATATGAATTAAATTGGAGCATTAATTCAAACTTAAACTACCATCATTCTTCCAAAGATCCAAAATCGCCCCCCTGGAGTTGTCATGTGATTTAAATGAGGCTGACCTGTGCGTTGATAGCATTGAATCTTGTACTTAAACCTGTTTAAGTCAACCTTAAAATGAAAAATGTTTCCAGTCAGACTTCAGCTGAGGTAAAAATAACTGAGCAGTTTCATCATCCCCTTAATGTGTGTCATAATCTGTCAGTCAAAAGTGATGCACGAGCATTAATAGGGTACAGATGGAGACATATACTGCGTGTGTGTGTATTTATGTGTATGTACACACATCTATAGATAGATACATAGATAAATAGAAATGGAGGTAATGCTTTTTCCCCACTTTAAACAGTAATTGCAGTGGGGGTTTGATAGATTCCAGACCTTAGTGGGAGCAGTGTGTGTGTGTGCGTGTGTGTGTGTGTGAGTGCATGCATGTATGTGCTGCATGCTAACACATACTTGGGTGGATACATAACGGGACTTAATGCTTTTATTATAAGCCAAAGAAACACAAATGACATAATTTGTATTTGTAAAACATCCCGTGCAGATGGCGTAATATATTTTGGTTTCTTTGATATATTAACTGCCAGAGGAGTTGGAAAGAGCGCCTTGGCTGCAAACAATAGATCATTGATGCCTCTCTTTCCTCTTTCTCAACCTGTCAGTCCATTTCCTTGTTATGTACTGGCCTTAGGAGCACTTGGCAAAATTAGAGGTGTTCAGCCGCTCTTGTTTTTTCCTCGATTGTCTCCTCGGCTATAACTCGTGAAAGCTTTTTGTTTTATTCCTTATGCCAGACATCGAAAATTTGTGATATAGGAGGAGTAGAATTGCTTTGTTCCAACTCAGTTTGTGCAACTTAGGTCATTGAGTGTGCCGTTAGAGCATCGGAATGAATGTAAGGTTTCACACAGAAGCTGGATAAATATGCGTTCAATTAGTTTGATAATTCCGTGTTTGGCTTTCATCTGCCGAAAATTGATTCCAGGAGCATCTTTTGATCATTTATCAAATCACATGTTTCCAGTCGTCACTATGACTTCTTAGACAACTTAGACCAAATAATTTCTGTGATTCATATTGTTGTGATTTCTCACTGTGTTTTTTTTTATTTTTTTTTTACACTGCGTAAAATACACAACAGCCTGTGGATGGGTTTCACAGAATAAAGAATAATATCCCCGTCTGTTTACATATTGGAATCGTTACACAGACAAATAGAAAAGATTTCCTTGGCATGACTTAGCAGTGAACATAAACTTATTGGGGCGAGTAGATATCCTCCATTGAAGTTCTTATCTTTCCTGTGCAAACGCAGCAACAGACACTGTACAGTATGTGCTGCGTTACAGTGATTAGAGTTCCATTGATGAAGTGGGTTTGCCGTCACAGACCATGTTCTGTAATCAGCGCTGAATTTAAAGCCAAATTCGTAGCAGCTTTTCAGAGATTACCTGCTTGTTTAGCCTGATACTGTGTCTTTCACATGAATAACAAAGCAATCCTGTGGAAACAGTTTGTGTGGGACCGAGCTGGGGGAACTTCAAATGGAGATCATTAGGGCTTGTGGAGAGAAAACAATTGTTAGTGGTTGTTGTTTTCTTTTCTTTTTTTCTATTTTTGCGGTGCCTTTTCTAATGTGTGATCACAACTAATTGCACACCAAAATATACAAGAGAAAATCCTACAGTTTGCTTTTCTGGGATTTGTTGGTGCATCTTCAATACGCTTGACACCAATGACAGCACATAAACAAGAAATCTGAACAGATGGTGCTGGTTTTTAATGACATATTACTATCTACAAAGTCTCCCTCTAAGCCACAGACTAAAACGTCTCCCCTCAGGGAGCGCACCGCTCTAGTTGTTGCAATGCACCGCAAATGTCAGTCTTTTCTTTTGCCACATTGTGGAGTCCTCCAGATAAATAAATGCACTGTAAATTGAGTATTGTGCTGGATGTAATTATTGAAAAGGGTTCCACTTGGCTTAGCTACACACGCCGTTTATTTAAAGCCATCCTCCTCCATACAGATCTGATGATAGAGAGACACAAACGGAGGGAGAAAGAGAGATTCTTATATAATGACAGGGATTCACAATGGAGCCATGATGAATGGCAACACCCCCAAACATCTCTGACAAATACCCTTCTTTCTTCTTTCTCATTACAGTCTTACCATCGGGAAACATGCCTGTCCCAAATATCCTCCAGCATTACTCCATTTTTTCCCCTCTTGCTCCATTTTTTTTGTGTGTGCTTTATTCTAGTTCTGAGATCATATTAAATCGTGCTTCCTTTAACACAGTGTACACTTGGAAAAATAAATCTGACTCGATAATGAAGGGCTCTTGTTTGAGGAAATGCATGCGGCAACTTTGATCGAGAATGGCATGTAATTCTTTCCCTGACCCAATTCCCAATCTCCTGATAAGTTCTCCTCCCCCCCCTTCTTCTTTTTCTGCTTCCTTGGCTGTAACCTTCCTGCAGAACTTAACTCAAATGGGAATGTGCTGTCCCATTAAAGATGTATTCAAACCCAAACATGTCATCCATTTCATTCTTGCAGGAGAATATGTGAAGTTGGGAATGCTGTCTATTATAGGCTGAGCTCAGGAAACTCTCTACACACCCCTTCTTTCACCCCCGCCGGTGACAACCTCTGAGATCACCCGTCACAGCTGCTCCACTGAGTTTGTGTTGGACAGAGTTTTGTGACAAATGAGGGTGTCCATCATGGATAGAATATCATCACCTGGCTGTAAAACCGTTAAGGCTTGACTGAGGAGAGGCAAAAGAGACACGAAGAGGTGTTTCACTTTTTTCTTCTTTTTTTTTATGCAGCTGTATTTCTGCAGCCCAGGATAGTTGATTAAATTGGTCCCTGTGGTATTTGCACATTTTGACTTCTTGCAGAGCAGCTTGTTTTACTCTGAATTGACTGCACCGTAAGTGGATTGACCCCCCCCCCCTCCCAAAAAAAACCCAGCAGTAGTCTTTCATTAGTCAGGATGCAGCCGAGGAGCAGACAGCGAACAGTATTCAGGGCCGATCCATCACTACACAAAAGGAGATCAGCGTGGCCAAAAGTTGTCTTTCACCTCTTAAGTAACTGCGTGCACTCTAACCTCATAGTTATCATGGTTTAACTTCTCTTTCCTTTAACTGGGGGGGGGCAAAGTGACATAATCATTTCAGACTCAAAGGTAGGCTTTTGGAGCGTTCTCATTTGTTATGAGGCTCCCATTGTTTTTGATAATCAAAAGAAGCAATTTAAGTTTTGACAAGGAGCCCCTCTGAATAATTCCTTCATGTATTACAAGACCTATTAAATGCAAACTTTTCAATCTGGCAATCAATAAGGCAGGCAGCTTTCCCTGGCCTTGTGCCAGACACATTAGGGCTCTGAGCGATGGTTGCTAGGGAGCTGAGCCTGCTCAGGGGAAAGAATGTTTAATGTAATAGAATCACATAAATCAACCAGAGGAAAGTGCTTGTGTTGTTTCTTCTCTTCTTTTCTCTTCTCTCACTCTCTGTTGAACAGAAAACATTTAATATGGGTGTGTGTTTTTTTGAACGCCCTCACCCCCTCAACCCTTAGAACATCTGGGATGGAATGCTAAAGCAGAGGGAAGTTGAACTTTCCTGTGTGTTTATGTGTGTGTATGTGTGTGTGTGTGTACATGACTGGTACAACCAGTGAGCGTGTGTGTACATGCTTGTTCTTACATGCATAGCCAAGTGTTGTCAATCCTTGTGCACACTTGAATAAATTGAGGTGAAAAAACTATTTAAATGTTTCTTTCTTTTTGCTTTTTTTTTTTTTTTTTCTTCACAGCCCACTGCCCTACCCAGCTCAAATGAATGAGGCACTTTAGTGCTTTACTATAATTAAGAACAGGAGCCAGCATGCATGGAGGGCTCTCTCTCTATCTCCAACCCCCCCGTCTATGTATTACTCTCTCTTTGTGTTACTCAACTCTATGTACAGCTTCAGTAGAACATTCCCTCTGGGTGTTAGTGGCCTTTTGTGGGAATATTGTTATCTAAGAAGAATTATCGCACAGACACGGCCAGTAAAGGTAAAAGCTTGACACCTCTTAAAGTCGCAACAACACACACACACACACACACACACACACACACACACACACACACACACACACATACACGACGTAGGTGATGGAATCTTTTTAAATCAAGTACTGCAGATGTGAACAGATTGAATTAATTCATCAGGGAACAGCTGACCCCCCCCCTACCCCCCATCTCACACAGTAACTTCTCAAACTGGTCCTGCTGCTTAAACCGCTTCCCCTCTTTCTTTTCATAAATTATTCCCAATGTGTTAGAATGCAGCTAAACGTGGTCGATGCCGTTCCTTTCCTCTCCTCCATAAACAGAACCTGACTGTTGATGCTATGAATTGCAGCTCAGTGATCTGTGAACACTAACAATTCACTTGATTTTTTTTTTTTTTTTCCACTCCGTGACATTAATATCTCAAAGTGTGGTTACAAACTTGAAATGGAGCAACACTGGTATTAATGTGGAGGTCTATAAATGTTACTCTGTGTTCACTGGCTCGTTGCTAACAGGGTTTTATTTGTCTTTCGGTGCTCAGGATGTAGCGTGCGATGGGTATAGGTGCTCGCTGAAGATCACAATGAGAGGAGTGAAAGTAAACATTACAAAAAAGTTAGGAATTAAATCAGTCGAAGAAGCTAAGCTGTTAAAACTACACTGTTCAAATACAGTGTATTTTAAAGAAATAAAAGAACAGAAGCTTTTTAAAAAAAAAATGTGTACGATCATGTTTAATAGCCCATGGCCACACAGATATTAGTGTATTTACAAATGTGCTGATTGTGAGATCTGTGGTTGTGTGAACATAAATAAAACAGAAAGGTGTTTTTCTACCTCGACGTTCGCGTGACTGAAATATGCTTAATGTGTTATCTCATCAGCATCATTGATCTTCTGAACACTTTGTAAAGTCGTTGCCAGCAAACACGGCTTGTTTGTATTCTGTTTTTCAATCAGTGTTACACAACGTCTCGACTGAAATCAATGAAGAATCAATGAAGGGCGGGAAAAAAAGATTCTCTATTAAATAAGACCGTATTAATGTCTGGTAGAAAATGAAGCGAAATAAGAATGACATGACTTGACACTCATTTGACCCTCAAAAGACAACCCATTAGGAGGAGCGTTCCATTAAAGGTGGATGTGAGAGCACAGGTTCCAGCTGATGGAATGAAGTGAGTAAATCTAGTCAGTCTGTGAGCGACGTGATGCTGATGATGGACGTCGTCTGAGCGAGCTGCAAACACGCCATGTTGTTTAAGGCAGGTCCATTACACCAATTAGAAACAGGCGTATTATTCAAATATTCCCTTTGAACAAAATGCGCAAGCATTAGCGACGCATCGGGTGACGGCTCTGCTTTTGTTTCATTTTAATAGTGAGTAATTGATGCTGCATTATCGGCGTAATTAATGTGATTTTGTTTGCACTGCAGACTATCCTGTAATTAGCAAAATGTTCTAGCACATTTTGTTTTGTCCACAATAGTGGAGTCATTCACAGATTGGACAAGTGATAAATGATGCAGATGAATTTATTGTATTGTTTCGTGTCATCCTCTCTTGGTTGGGAACACACAAGGCTGCAAGTGAAAATGTAACGCCTCTTCCCCCGTGCCTTATTTCCATTTTGTGTCATTGACAGATGCTGTTTGCTCTTTTTTTGGTCAAGTTTCAATAACATGAAACCAATAGCCAGATCGGGCGCCTGCTGCTACTTATATGACCCCCTGTTAGTGTCATGTCCCCTCATTGAGAAGTGAGAGAGAAACCGAGAGAGAGAGAGATACGAGTCGGATGAATCAGAGATGTGTTATATATTATGAGAAGAGGCTAAATGGAAGCAGGGCAACCTCTGCGATCAATACACAGCCGAGAGTAGATGGCCAAGGATGGAGTGAGAATACCAAACAAGTCACTTCTCCTCTCTCGCTCTCACTCTTTTCTCCCTGCCTCTTTTCTTCAGCCAAATATTACTTCTTGTCTATTTCTGTAAAGCTTGTCGAGCTCAAATACGAACGTGACATTATTGGCTCTGGGTTACATGCCTTTGCTACTCCTCGCCGTCCCCACAAAGCAGCGGGGGTGATCCAGTAAATTCCTTGGCCGAGCAGATAATGTGGAAATGTTGACAACAGCAAATTTGAGCCGAGTGAGTGATTTAAGGACTGCAGTGGGTGACAGAGAGCATGAAAGTAATGGTTTTCAGCTCCTTCCTGCTTGTCTGTGACAAGAGAAGTGAGAGCACTTGTCTGAGAGATCCTGTCAAAAGCTTGTGGGCAGTTTGGAGCTCTGAGTCGAGCTGAATGCAAATGACACAGTTTACATGAGTCACATTTGGACTTTAATTAGCTGCTGGTGACTGTCAGCAACTCTCATGTTACAACTAGTTTTATCCCTGACTTCCAAAGCGTCGACGCTAATTCTCCAATACAATCAGAGGATCTCAGAAATGCAGCAGATCACCCCCCCCCCCCTTTTAAAAAAAAATTATTTCATGGGGTTTGAAATTCAATGATATCGGACATGTTTCATCTAACAGTGCAAAAAGCTATTCATCCAGCAGAGCAGCTGCTTCAACCACAACTAATGGGTTTCCTGTCATATGGGGCTTTTCTAAGATTTTGATTATGTCAAGTAATTTACCATGCTTGTTGTTGAAGAGATGCAGAAATGTTTCCTTTGGTGTGATTGCAAATATATTCTTACATTCTCCCTGGCGTGATGCGGAGTTGGAGCCTGTTCCCATCATATTTATTTCTAGTGTACAGTGTGACTGTTTCAGGCTACATTCCTTTTTTTTTTTTTCTTCTTCTTCTTTTTTCCCTCAGAGGAAGAGCTGCCTGACAAATATCAAATCCAACCTGAGTCGTGCTATAATTTTGTCGTATTCATGAACCGATATTGTGCACATATATTACAGCGTGTTAATTTTACTCTGGGTGTAGAGTGAGTGTCTGATAATAGCTGCTGGAGCTAACGACTTTCTCAGTCTGCTGTGCACTGCAGTCGTGTCGCTTACAGTGTAGTGTGACACATCACTGCAATATTTAAACCGTGTCGTAACTTGTGTAGTTTTAATGCACGGTGTTTGAATCCCCTGTGACGTTTAGGATATGAATGACAGATAAATGATCGTTTGAATATTATATATATATATATATATATATATATATATATATATATATATAAATAATATAGCCTATTCCAAATCAAATATAGGGATGATTGAGTTACTATGCTGGGTTAGGTGGCAGGTGGACACAAATGATCCGTAGTTCAAACCCTTAAACTGCTGTAAGCTTAAGTAGCTGCTAATGGTAGCTAGCTCTAGTTATTTCCCTTGATTTCCTGTATGAATGCTGATCTTTTTCGCTGACTCAGGCTTGGGATGCCAGGAGCCACTCCTAGAAAGAAAAACCACCTCCTGGATCAAATTCCTATTTAAAAAGGAATCATTTTTATATAGTAAATCCCCATTTTCGTTGGGAATTTAGTCACTTGATCATCAGTCTTGTCGATAGTGCACGTCAATCCTGCCAATTGTTTGAGCGCAAATTTAATTACTTGTCAGCAGAAGGAAATAACAATCACATTATGAAGACCTATCGATAATTGAGTGTCCTAAAAAGAAGGATTAGCTGCGGAAAATATTTATGAGTCATTGTGACAGAGAGAGACAGACAGGAACCAGACAAAGGATCTGTGTTTCATCAGGCTTTACATCAGTGTTTGGAAAATGGCCCTCAAATCTATGTTTTTCTTTTAAACGTCAAATTAAGTATTTGATTTACTTTGTTTTCTTGATTGCCAGATTATTAATGAAAGCTCATGTTTTGTTTGTTGTGCGTGTAAAAAATCTAATAATATAAAACATAACATTGAACTGAACAAAAGACAGTAAAATTGTATTGTGACACACTATCTTAAATGCTCTATTGTCGAGTCCATGTCCAAGGAGTGGAATATGATTGGCTGCCTAAAGTGCTTTCCTGCCCTTTCAAAATTTGATTGGCTGTCTGCCCAAAGAGGGTTGGGACCTTATTTCAAACCAACTACAGTATTTGATCAACGTTTATCCTGCATTGTTTACTTTTGGAGGTATTTCTGTTCTTGGATTTCATAGATTTTATGATATATTTGTCATTTACTTTGTATACAGCATTAAAAGTTATAGGAGAAGCACAAAAATAAGACATATTAACAACAATCAAGCTATTTCAAGCTGTCTGTGTGAGTAAGAGTGATCTAAAAGACAAGTGGTTCTATTTATGGCTCCCATATGCACCCGTTTATAATCTAGTATCATTTCACAAAACTGTCAGTGCTTTTAAATCACTTTTGAACTTCGCTTTACAGAAGAGCTTGTTCATCTTTTATAACTTGTTTATGACTGTATCACTGTCATTATTCCACATGTGAGTCAGTCATTCATCTTTTTGTTCGGGTCTTGCTTTGTGAATTGGAGAGAATGCGGTTGTACATTAATTACAAGCTACACTTTTACAGAGTCAAAGAATGACAGGAGACACATCAAAAAGAATAAACTTACATGAGTCAAGCTCCTACAGTCCCCACAATGCAATTGGATAGTGTCTTTCATTAGGGCTCTTGGCTCGTAAAGCACCCTGTCTTTTATTCTCCATGCTCCCAGTGTGTAACACATGTTTTCTGTTATAGCATTGTAGCCTTCAAGCCCAAGCTGAGATAATGTTCTAATGATGTCATCCTTTGTCCTTTTTTTTTTTTTTTTAACTTTGAACAAGCTCTCCAAAAACACATTATACAATTGTTCACACGGTGTGAGCAGCACTCCACAAGTTAATGTAAAAAATGAGCAGAAAATGCAAGTATATAATTCTAAATGTTACACTAACATGTGTGTTTAATCAGTTTACTCTGTGTTGTATTTGAGTTTATTGAGTGCTGCACTTACTGAAAGGTTATAACATCATCTGTCCTGGGGAACAGTTACGACCCTGACACTATTGTAGTTTATGAGGTCAGAAGCTTTACAGTGTGTTCTGAAGATAATCTCTCACAGCACAGCTGTTTTATCAACACGCCATGCCAGCAGTAGGACATACAGAGAAGGAGAATATATAAGAGAGAACCAGAGAAAGGGAAACAAATCTCATAATCACAGAGTGCCTCCCAGCTCTCAGGTGAAGCAGCCGTAGCCCAAACCAATTAGAGAGCTTAAGTGAAGATAAAGATGTCCTTTATTATGAAAGGTTGAGCTATAACAATAAAAGGGAATTTTAAAGTGTACCTACACTCATACATTAGACGCAGCGGCGCAGGCACACCCGTCATGCATACTTTACTACGCTTTTGTACAGTTATTAATGTCCTGCGGCTCTCTTTCCAAATTGAATCTAATCAAGTGAAATGCTGTGAGAGTTCTCGGGAGAAAGAACGGGTCTGACGGTGACCGCTTACAATGAAAGCCCTGACATTTGGAAACAAAGCCTGCTATACCTCTGAGCTGTAATTGCAAAGGACAACTGCAGCGTCTTACGGTGTAATATGCATCTGCATGCACGCTGAAATATATCCATCTATGCATCTGTGTCTTTTTGGCGGCTACCTCTGCATTCTGTGTTTTTTACACTGACTCAATGCTTTTAATAATGTCCTTTTGAAGTGGCTGTCATATTGGAGAATAGTGGAACTAATTACACTGATTGTTGGGAATGCAGCTGCCATAAAAATATTATGAATCGTGTCCTCTCTGCCCTTTTCTTGCAGCACAATTAGATGATGTCTCCACTTTCATGAAATAACACACTAAAAAAGAGCAAGATGTGTTTTTTAATAAACCTGTTCAATCTGTCTGCTTTGTCTTTAGGTGTAAGGCACCCTTGAAATATTAACTTGCAAGCAGAAATTCCCCATGAATGTCCTGTCCAAGGGCTTTGTAAAAGCAGACAGGGCGGTGAATAATTCATATAAAAATCGTGTTTCAAACTGCCTGACTCTGCTTCATCAACCGCTGAACCGTACAGTTGGCTTTGTAAGCTAGAAAAATATTAGCACTCTGCTTTAAAACACTCTGCTAAGTGCATGTGAGTCCACAAAATGTGACATTCACTCAAGCTTTAAGGAATGTAATGTGCATAATTTGTCTCTCTATAAGGATTTTGCCAGTTTTAAGCTGTGCAGGACTGTACTGCATTGTGTTACCTTTACTTGGCTCATGTGGCATTTCATTATCATGCAGTCACCTTAGTAGAACTCTAGAATAAAAAGAGATATCACACCCAAGAGCTTTAGACCAGGAACAATCTACAGGAAAAAAAAATAAATCAGTGTACCGTGTATTCATTTACCATTTTATATTAGTGCTAAATGAAGTTGATTAATCAATTCACAGCAAAAGAACAAGCAAATAATTTTGTCATCAAACACATGGCTGATTTAGCTTCACTAATTTTGATTTTTAGAGTTTCCTAGCCTTCAGTGGAAAAAACAACAACCCCTGACTAAATAAGTTGTTGTTTTGCACATTTGGATATTTTTCAAGCTAATTAATGAGGTAAATGAATATCTTTTGGAATAAACAATACAAAATAACAGCAAAATGCAGCTCTATGTTGGGTTGTGTAGAATGTTGAAATGTGTTCCATGCCGTTAATCATGTTATGTCATAATTAGTGAACAATTAAGATTTCCTCCCTATGCATTTAACCAATTCTATTCTTGCCGTGTAAAAATAATAACTGAGCATGCAATTATCGGTTATTGTATTTCCCTTCAGTGGGTGTCACGAGATGTGTTCAGTTATAATTAAACCAGAAGGCTTAAAAAGTCATTCTAATCACCAGCACTGACGTGTGGCCTTCACTGCTCACTCTCTTACACAATAGCTTGCAAATAATATAAAACACTGTAATAAAAGATTGTTTTGTATAATTTAAAGCAGTTGCAGCAGCTGTTCTTGTTCTTGCATGGTTTGAATATAATATCTTGACACCTCTCCAGCGGTGCTGTAAATAACAGTGAGCTGCCACATGCATTAGTCAGACGCAGCCAACCAATGTGATGGCCGGGCTCTATTTGTAGGTTTTACTACTTCCTGAGTGAAACAGTGAGCTTTGTTATCAACCAACTGCCAGGTTACAAGATCTTAAAGCATGATGGGAAACGGCTCCCACATGGTTTACATTTAGATGTTTGTTTTTCTCAGAAATTATTACCTCTACAGAGGAGGTAGTGTTTGTAGCGGTGCTGGTCTTTCGGTTAATTACTGGGATTACTCGAACAGTTATGACTGGATTTTGATGATTGTTTTGGAGACATATTGTGTGGAGGAACTAATCCCTTATATTTTTTGTCGTGATGGGAGCCGAATCAGAATCCAAATTTTGTTTAAGTTACACAACAACATCCCTGTTGTGTAACTTAAACCAAATTTTAAGTTACACATCAGTATTCTGGGCCTGATGATCCAGAATGTTTCAAAAGTTCTGGGTATCATATAAAATTCACAACTGTGAGACAAACAACAATAATAATGCTCCATTAACAAAGATCGAATTGTAGCTGAAATGGTTCTCACTCAGTTCCAGTGGGCATCCAATCGGACATTACTTCACCCGTATCCTGTTTATCTTGAATAACCTACAAACTAATAACAATACAGAACTAAGTGTGAAGTCAAGGGGAAGGTTTTCATGACAAAGGAGTAATAATATGAGTGTTGAACTGCTATTACAATGACATAATGTGGAAACTGAGCTGCCGTGGCAGGCTGTCTGGATATATATATATTGCATTTTTCCAGCAGGTATAAATAAATGTGTACGTGATGGTCGTCGGCTAACAGTGTCAGTCGGGAAGACACCCAGGCTGTGAATAGACACCAATACATGCACAAGCATAAACACCTGCCTTGCTTAAATTATTCTCACATGTCCTTGTTAAAAATTCCTGTCAATCGAAAAGCATTGAAAGTTGTTTTTGTCACACCCAGAGCGATTTAAAACATGCAGTCGAGTGAGTTGGCAAGTTTAACTAACTCGACCTCGTATTTTCAGAGGGCACTTTTGACTTTTTCACATTTTTTTTTTTTAAATTAGTTTCTTATTTCAGGCTATTTAAAGTTTAAATTTTTACCCACAGAGACAGAGCATATTTAGTGGAATCCATTGCATTTCATTGACTCCCTGTAACATTATCTACCAGCAGCTACTTAAACTTTATCAGCATGCGGTACTCGTCTGTCTTTTCATCTTCTGATGCAGCAGCCCTTGTTCTTTCACATCATTTATCAACCACATCACAATTATTGACTGTCTAAGCAAGCTGATGTGCCATTTTGTGATGCAACGTAGTAAGATAGTTTCTACTGTGATGGAGAAAAACGGTGAGATCAAGGTCATAGCATTAGCATCTAGTCAGGCGCCTCTCAGTGGTTAATGTAAATAATGAGATAAATGTCCTTGTATTTAAACATAGCAGGAGATCAAACTGTTTGTAGCTCCAGAAGAGAAATATTTCTTTCCAGGTAGGATTGAAAATTCATGAGAATTAAGAGAGCAGCCCAGGAATTTAAATCTGATGGTTAATGAGTACAGGGATCTTGTTTACAGCACTGCGACAGTATATGTCAGAATATTATAAATGTATGATCTATGCGCAAAAATAAATTGGTAATACCTGCAGACAAATGGGAAAGAGGATGAATTTCTAAAATTAAGTGCTTCCATTATCTACAGATTTTACAGGTACTTGAAAAACACAATTTTCTCTATTTCGCACAAAGGTTCCTCCCCCAGGATAAAGTCGGAACTGTATCTTATTTGTGCAGACCGTCTAACTGTGTGTCTGTATTTTATTTGTTTTTCAGGTCAGGAGGACGACGGGTGCAAGATTCTGGTCCTCAGTTACCCCCAGTATTGCCGCTACCGCTCAGTATTGGCGCGGCTCAGGGAGCAGCCGTCCTCTCTGCTCATAGACCACACGGTACTGGCGCTGGGCGGGATCGCCGCCTTCGGCACGAGCACGAGGATTCTGTACTGCCGGGACACCTTTGAACATCCGGCGCTGCTGCAGAACGAGAGCATCTGTGACGAGTTTGGTGAGTGTGGCAGCTGGAGATGTTGTTGCCGACTCCAGATAAGTTATCATCTTAGCTCATCTGCGATGCAAAGAGCCGCCGCGGTGTCAACTCATGTCCTTTTGAGTGTTGCACATCGCCCTGCGAAGCATCAACTCTTCAAGTTCCGATTCAGTTGTGCACTTAAAACACATTGTCACAGTTCGATTCATCTCAAACTCTCAATTATGCCATTTAGTTACTCTAGCCATTTATTCAAGTCTGCTTTTAGTGGAAAATGGATGGCCTCTGCGGCTTTGGAACAAGTAATTTAATTCCATTGTACGCATTCCCAGTAAATGTACTTTAGCCCATTTAAAATTTGAATTTTTGGATCAAAATGCCACGTTATAGTTTCTTTGTGACCAAAAGGTTGGGGGTTGATTTGCTTTATTGGTAACTTAAACAGGATGTTCTGACAAGGAAGAAATTGCAGAAAGAAAAGAAGACATCTCTTCTTCTTTGGCATCAGATTTATTCCTTTCTTCAACTATCCATCATGTAACAGAAAGGTGATGCTAAATAAGTGGAAAACTGTTTTTTTAGGCGCAACAGACGATTAACTTTTATGTATGGATAAAGAAAAACCCCAAAACTCAAGAGGCTGTAATAAGACCTGCCAGATGTAATGAAGCCTCTTTGAGTCCAGTAAATTAAGACTGAAATGTAAAATTACAGCTGACTTTTATTTTTATTTCATTGTTTTTTACACACAGTTCGTTTGTTTGTTTGCATCTTTAATGGTGTGCAGATGGGTCTCAGTTGATCAGTCTCTCCAGTCACACCTGAAAAGCATTGAAAGGCTTTCTGTGGTTCCAATAGTGGAGAGTTTCTGAAAGACTGGAATATGTCTATTTGCCATTTGCTGCGGTTTCCCCGCTGCTCATGCATCCACACATTTTATTAACCCCAAGCTGTGCTAAAACAATGGAATAATGTGATTCATCTCTCTTTATATTTCCTCTGCTCAGAGACGCCGTGGAGCTCAGAAAGCTCTTATTTTGACATTAACAGTAACAGTTCCTCTGGTCAGAAGTCATTGTCTTTCTTTTCCTGTAAATTTGCCAGTAGGTAATTGCATTTTAAGAGAGCAGCAGAGGTGAGACCAGAAGGGAAAATGATTGTAGGCATAGGAAAATAAGTTATGAATAGTAACGCTAACATCCTGTGGCTGCTGTTGCTCATTCACTTGGCTCAGTAATGCCATTCCTCTGTGAGCCACATTAAAGCTAAATGTTTATTTTCAGAGCCTTAGGGAGTTCTACTTTTTTGTCTAAGGCAACCAGATTTCTAATGTTATTCACAGAAAGGTTTGCTGGTTTGAAGCGTGCTTTTATTTCTGCTTGAATTGCTGCTTGGAGAATTGTTTGTGATTTGTTTTTAAAAAAAAAAAAAAACACAAAAAAAAAAACAGCGAAGCCAAATAATTTCCATCATTCTGAACTAAGGCCTCAAGGGCATCTTATATGCACAAACACACACATAAATGTTCGCGCAAATGTACACGACTGCTGAGTAAAGTTCTCCTGCCATTTACAGGCTCCGTATCAAAATCAGCAATATTAAACCATATTAAATCACCATATTAAATCCACCTTCCTTAGGATAAATGCTAGCACTGTGGGTACGTAAGAAGTAATAATGTGCAGCTGTGAAATATTAAAAAGTAAAAAATTGACCTAGGGAACAATTTAAGGACTTTCTTTATGCTTCTTTCAATGCTAATTCTGACCTTTCGGATTCATCTAAATCTGCTGTTGCAGCTCTAAGCGCTGTCTGTCTTGTCTTGGCTAATTCATGAAAGTGTGTCAGGCTACCTCAGGGGGTGGAGAAGACGTGAAGCCTCGGGAAATAAGTGCTATTGTAGATTTCAGCAAGTCTGTTTTTACAGTATTGTGTGAAATGTAGCCATCAGATGAAAGATCGCTGCTGATATCAGGTCTATTTTTTTTGGGTGACTGGCTTCAACGTGGCGCTACAGTGAGTGTAGAATCGTGTTCACATTTCCGCAATAATCAGCTGTGTGTTTCTTTAAAAAAATCCAGTTTACTTTCATTGTGATTCATCTTTTCTAAAAAAAGAGCAAAAAAACCCCCCCAGCATGTCCTGACAGCTTCTTCCTAATAAGTCCTGGATATTTTGCAATTTCACACTTTTTTGAAGGCTTAAATGTTAATAGTTGTCCTGGCTAAGTCACAGAGACTCAGAAATAACACACATACCTGTAATGTGAAGTCAGACTGACACAAGACGTTCTGTTTAATACAACATCATGTACATCACACAGCTTCAGGCTCAGTTGGCCGATTCCAAAGTTATTCTCTCAAACTTTTGACCTTCGTCTCCCTCGTCTTTCTTTGGCCCTTCAGAAATCTGACGCTCATTGTGTGCGTGTAGCTTAAATCAACAGCGTTTTGAAAGTTAGTGAAGCAATCATGTTTTGAGGCAAAGCAGCAAAAGACTCCTCCTCCTCTTCCTCCTCCTCCACCTCCTCCTCTTCCTCCTCGTGTTTTTTTTTTTTTCATTCATCCTATATTCCCCAGGTGTCCTGGGAACAGATACTGTGTTTTTCATGCCCAGCTCAGTATCTTTTGTTGAAAATATCTCTGAGTCAGTCTCTTTGATTTCTCTAAAAACAAAAAAGCAGGACAATCTTCTGGAGTCATTTATCACTTAAATACAATATATTAACATTTCCCAGCTGCACTGATCATGATCAGATGTTCAGTCTATTTTTAATACAGTCTGTTTGTGCTGCTTTTGAAGAGGTTTTATATGAATTTTCTTGCATTTCTCTGACAAAGAATGAAGAGTTGTCCTCTGCTTTGGACCAATCCTTGAGTCCTCATGGCATCGATGGGAGCAGATTTGGGTTCAGGATCTTTGTTCAAGGACACGTCGATGGCAGGGGCAAGAGATTGAACCACCAACTTTCTGATTACAACCCTGTACATCTTTTTCTGTATTGGACTGTGATTGCTTAAACTTGGCTGCATTTGTCTTTTTGGAGAAAAGAAAATGTCCCGTTGAGCCATTGAGACTGAAAACTCGAAAAACGCTGCCATAGAAAAATAATTAAGAGGAAAAGAAAAGTCTTAAAAGCTATAAACATGCTAAAATCTTAATCCCATTCCATGAGATAATATCTTTAAAAACATTCAGTCCTCCGAGCTTGATTGGGTTGGGTCACCAGATGAACATCCAGCATGATGTCATTGTTTCCACAACTTGAACCGCTTTCTCGCTTCCTCTCTAAACATGAAATCAGATTAAATGAAATATGCATACGCCAATGTCGTCCCGTGACATCCCCGTCTGTTAATGTAATAGGCAAACTGCTTGCTAAGCTCATGTTTTCCCATCTCCTCTGCAGATTTGTGTTAACTACCAGTCCATGAATTTTTCATCATCCATATGTCATGGTATACAGGGGCCGCAGAGAAGAAAATATCGAGGAGAAAAGAGCACATGTTAGGGCTGTGTGGGGAGATTTTATTAGCAGGACATGGACTGTATGTGAAGTGAACATCTGGTGACAAGTCCTTTAAAATATTTCAACATGAAATGGGAGATACATAGTTTTGCACCATATATACCTGACATAACATGCTGTATGACAAGCCATAACACAGTGAAGAGGATGTGTCTTATTTAAGGCCCTCATATATCCGCTATGCTCAGGCAGGATCGATGGCAGAGTGCTATTTTTACTAAAAGCACTTCCTTCGACTGGCATCAGCAGCACAGCGTTTGGCCTGAATAAGGCAGTGCTCCTGATTAACCCCATTATTTCATCAGCAATGCACCAGCTCTGCTGCACATATCTCTTTGCACGACTGTTTATCTATTTCTAGCGAACGGCGCAGAGAGATAAATAAGCATGGAGCTGAAGAAACAATTCAAAGGTCCGGGTCTGTTATTAGCAGTGCAAAGGTTTCTCAGAGGAGCAGCGCTGATCAAGCATAACTGATGAATAGAGAAAGAAAGCGCCCACGGGTACAGCATGCTCTTATTTCAGCTGATGAGTCCAGACATAACACACCCTCATCGCTCATTTTGTTCCCCTCACTTTTATATTTTAAGGTTTATTTCCTCACTAAAGTGTTATCTAAACAGTGTCCTCAGACTGCCCTGCAGCCAAAAAATCAGGTGAGAGAAGAGAGCAGAGAAACTGCTGATACACTCACCTTGTGCTGACAGCCGGTGTAAGTTTAAGGACGGCGGTGAGTAATTGCAAACTGTATTTTCCCTGAATTCGTCTCTCAGGCTACGGTACTGTATGCTTGACCCTCTGATGGAGGATGTGCCTTTAGGAGGCTGAAAGAAGGTGTGCGGTTGGTTGACTCAATTTTTTTCTTAACAGATTCTAGAAATTCATATCAGTCACATTTCTAATATTAGAAAAGAGGTGAAGGACAGTGTTCCTTTTTGACGCAGATCCCCTGACAATATTACTGGATTTGAAGTCGAGAAATTATAATGAGTTTGACTGAGGCTTGTTTTTTTCCCCCCTTTATTAGACCACTTTTTAATTTTGTGGAAAGCATGATATCACCAATGTCGTAAAACTACGCCATTACCTAGATTGATGTAATCATATGAGGTGAAGAAAATAACATCCAACTGCTTTTAGTTCGTTTTGGAAACTAACTGTTCCCTTCAATATTTTACATATTTATATTACTTATTACCCATCTTTCAGGCAGGATTTTTTTTTTGTTCGCCACAACATGAAACTGTTTTTGCAGTAACATAAAATCTTGATCCAACACACTGAAACATTTATTCACCTCTTTATGGTTTAACTATCATCGTGTTATTGCAGCTGAGACTGATTTGAAATTTCTCCCTGTTGCTGCGTTTACTGATCCTCCGATATTCAAGATGTCCGTGTTATCTGCCAAACAGGAACCGTTTCATCCCGTTAGATGTGTGGTTTTCATCAGGGTGCAATTTTCTGTTGAGACTTTGAATATTATGAACGAAGTGGGGATGTTTTTGATAGCAAAACTTTCAAACATTGAAATGTCGGAGGATCCTGGAACGCACCACTAAATAGAGTTTTCATACTGGCTCCAGCTTGAAATAACAGTGTAAGCACACAATGGCATAGCGCTGCATTTATACAGGCTAACAGTGAGAGAAAGATAATTACAACCCCAATAATAAACAACCATAATAATAGAAATATGACTAATATGGATGGATCGTAATGAGGACGAGGATAATATTCTCTGGATCTGAATTACCTCAAATGTGGGAAATCAATAAAGATTTATGGTTCACATTTTATTGGCTCGTAAACATGGCTCTTGGAAATAGCATAAAAGGGATAACTGGTATAATTTCACAGGTATTATCAGGCTTTGAGATGATTTCTCAAAAACAGTGCTGTCATTTAAAACCTGTCAACTGTAGAGCCTGTTGTCGACTTCTTTAGTTGGCCAGACCACCTATTGCCCCAGACCACCTATTGCCCCAATGATGGGATGATTATTCCCTTAATACACTGGATAAATGTGGACTAACCACCGGTGTTGAGTGAAGTCTGCATCAATCACGTAAAAACATGCAGGATCACATTCACCTGATGAAACACTGCCTTGGATTTATGGCTTTGAAGCAGAGTCGAATTTTCATAAAAGCCCAGACGTCAGTTGTGATACAACTCCTGAATGTCCCTAATAAAATTACACAACAGCGTGTTGCAACCTGGAGTGAGTGTGTGTGTGTGTGTGTGTGTGTGTGTGTGTGTGTGTGTGTGTGTGTGTGTGTGTGTGTGTGTGTGACTCATCGGTGTAACTGTAGATGCTGTTTACAGAATCTGTCTGTGCTGGTGAAACACTCATGAATACAGCCCTCTAGCAGGCTTGCTGGGTCAAGTGTCAAGCATCTTTTGCATGTATGCAGGCAGAGACTTGTTACCAGATGTTGTTCCAACAAAGAGCATGCGTACCTGAACCGACGTCTGAAGTCGACGCAGCGATGCTCTTTATTTTTAGTTATCGGTCAAGTGGCTCTCACGTTTCTTGACCCCGGCTGGACTGCGTGGCCACTATGAAGCCCCCCCCCCCCCCGGCGTTGTCTCATCTTTTCGGTGTTAACGTCGTCGAGCGTACTTTTGTGTTTCTCATTCCAGACTGCTTACTGCACCGGTGTAAACAATGCTGCTCTGTTGGATGAGCTATGTGATGACATGATGACTAAGTTACCAAAGGCGTCATGCTTTCTTGTTTTTGGCAAATTTTAAAAAAAAAAAAAAAGGAAAAGAAATATTCTATCATGTAAAGACTTGTTTACCAAATTATTTAGTTAGCACATTTTGCTCGTATTCATTTAAGGTGAATGTCGTCCTCTATCCACATCGGAACAAATGCAGTTTTTCCTGTCTTGGGGGCGTCTGTGTCCTTGGATACATGTTTTCTTGTTACTTGTCATTGTTGTAAAGCATTACAGTTGGTATGGTGTACAATGATAAGTGTACACCACCAAGGTTAGTGAGTGGGACTTGCTCAGAATGTATGGGCTGAACTGAAACGTCGGTCCAAACCTCTAAATCAGTAAAACTGTGAATAAAATGGTACATCCTTCAATTTCTGAATCTGTAATGATGACATTTTGTGCAATGAAAAAAAATTAATAAAATTTCTGTTTATTAATTGATTGAAATCCAATGAAAAAAAGAAGAAGACTGAAGCAAAGTACAGCTGCTTTCAGGCCAAAATCTATTTATTTGCATTCTGTCACACATAAAAAGTACGAAGTATTATTTTAACTTGTTGCTTTAATGGTCATGACACTCAGAGCTTGTGCTTTTTAAAGTGATTCGTAGATGATTGGAATAAACTCCTTAATCCCCTGAAATATAATATATTAGCATATAACAAGAAAAATGAGCTGAAAGATAAAGTATTCATTGGCCTATTTTTGCTGTTGGAATGATGATTATTTATAATCAGCGTGGCTTAATGCTGTATTGCTTTTCAAAATGATAAAGTCCCCATGATTGGGCTCATTGGCCGTCGCGTTGCCATCGAGTGTAACTAGAGCGTGATCTATTAGAATACATATGTTTTATTGATGTATGGGCTTCGTGTTTATCCTGGCATTCATTTATTTATAGGTCGATGCTGTGATTTTTTTTTCCTCCAGTAATGAATAGGATAAGCCTTGAAGCTTATCCACTGCTCCCTTTCATCCCCCCCCCCACACTCCCAGCTCTCCTTTTCTTTCTTTCTTTCTCTTTCTCTTTCTCTCTCTCTCACCAAAAAGCCAAATTGAAATACTGTATTTTAAATCCTCGTTCCTACTGTGTTGTCGCAGCACTCTGTCAGTATCGATGATGTGGAAACATTTGAAGGTTATCCCGTTTTTTAGCGAATCCTCCACATTATGTCACTTTGACTCTGTTTTACATTTAGCACTCTCAGAATAACAGGGTGTGTATGTGGGGCAGTCCCTCTGTGTGCTCTTAATATTTCAAAATGGTTTTATTTTTCAATTTCTTCTCTTGGAATAACAGCCATTAAGCACCGCTTGGCACCAGAAAAAGCCTGCATTGTGTTGCAGTCTGTTTATTTCTGTCTTGGCAGCAATGCAGCACTGTTAGTTATTACAGGTTAAACACTCACAGACGTTTCAGCCAATACCAAAGAGCTTTTTTCACTTGCAATTACATTGTGTGTGTGTGTGTGTGTGTGTGTGTGTGTGTGTGTGTGTGTGTGTGTGTGTGTGTGTGTGTGTGTGTGTGTGTGTGTGTGTGTGTGTGTGTGTGTGTGTGTGTGTGAGAGAGAGAGAGAGAGAGAGAGAGAGCTGTGTGTGGGTGGGGAGGTTCAGGGAGTTGTTGACTCAAGATTAATACGTGGTGAAATTATTAAGTTTCCTGGGGTCAGAGGTCGTTGCATTCCTCAGTGTGTATCAGTGGATGTGGCTGAGATTAGACCAGCCACATCTCATATGGGATGTGTGTTAATAAGTGCTTAGCAGGCGACGCTACCATCATGAGGCGATCACATGAGGTGGACAGAGTGGGGGGAGTATGATCGGAAAAAAAATTTGCAGGAATTCTTTCATCCTTTTTATTACAGCTTCATTTGACTATAAATTAAGGTCTGCGAATTTTCTCTTGTAAAACACGCAGCGCTGTGACTGTGCACCATAATTTTCTATTTACTTTGCAAATGGAAAGCTTGAGTCGACAGCCCTTATGAGTTTGCGCGCCGGTAAAGTACACACATTCACAGTCCTGTTGAAACACACATCCAAATGAATCCGATGAGAATGATTTCATAATCCGTCGCAATAATAAACTTCTTTGAACGGTTTAATTGGCTCTTCCTGGAACGGCACGGCTTCGCTTCATTTGATCTGATGAAAGAGTAATGTTGCTTCTCCCCAGGGGGAGCATGCACAACAGTGCACAAATAATGAATTAAGAGCACTACCCTTTTTTCTTCCAAATGACTGCCATAATAAAGGAAGAAAAATTCATACAGTGCTTACACTGCTCTCCCTCCAAATTGCTTTCATGTATTCTTGCTTGTGTATTTAATTTTTAGAGCTTGTTTTAAGTGAAAATAATCCTGATTCCAGGAAGGTAATGGATTGAGGTCACATGGAAATTGATTGTCATCTGAAAGCACCACGGTCATTAGACATATTTGGGAAGAGTCCAGAAACATTAATCATGTGCACTGCTGTGGAAACTTGCTCTTACTGTACACAGTTCTTGAAATGCCAGCACATTGAATGGCCTGTGTGGAAGGATCATGTACTGTATGTCAAAGGCAAATTGTAGTAGACTATGCAACTATGCAAAATAAAAAATAAAAATGTAAATTTGAAACTGACAAAGTCATGATGGTTGGGGAGAAAGTCGTCTTAAGCTGAGAAATATGAACAATGACAGTCTGAATGGAATCTGTATACAACAGCAGTATGGTCACAGAGATGAGCTCATTACTGGCAAATACATAATGTATGTGCACACACACACACACACATATTTACTTTCTCCACCAGTGAGGTAATGTTTTTGCCAGCGTTGGTTTTTTTCAAAGGTTTAGGAGGACATTTTGATGAAAGGTTCTGTAAGGATGTGTTACAGGAAGTTTTAATTTAAAGGACCCAGGATCTCCTGCCCCAAGTCATGAATGAATGAATGCATGAATGAATGAATGAATAAATGATGGAATGGTTGCTTATAGGTGCGATAACAGAAGGGGTTAAAGTCAGACTTTCTCTAAAGTTGTCAGGATGTTTCATTCACCATCACTGATTGTGAACCCCCACCATCCTGAGGCCAAAGAAAACAGTTTAAAACCAACACCATTACATTAACTGAAATTAAATTCACTTTTATTTCCTTTGCATGTAATAGGGCTTGGCAGGGAATCTGTAACACATGCACATACACACACATGCGCATACACACACACACACACACACGCATTTTAACAGCGCCTTGAAGAAGCTTGCATAACAATTTACACAATATCATAAGTACGAGGTAAAAATATGCAAGTGTATTTTGAACGTCCTGGTAAACACACACACTTGCTGCGATGTGGGCTTGTCTCCATGGCAACACTAGTCAAGAGTGCCAGGCCCAGCATTTTGACAGGTTCTCCTGATGATGATTGAGAATTGCTACCTGACTTGTTGTCCTCGTCTCCACAAACATATGGCAGGAGCTGCCCTCCGCCATATATCAGCCAAAATGTTCCCTTTTCTGATAATAGCTTTTTAATGTTGCATTTTGTTGAGCATGCATAGCAGTCACCCCCCCCCCATCCTCCCCTCCATACACACACTCACCCCCCCAATCCTACCGCTTTATAATTACATTTGCTGCCGCTCACATAATTATAACAGAGAGGAATAGATAGGAGAAGTATGAGAGTGGGAGAAAGTCGAGGGGGGGGGGGCGCATTGATTTCACTTTGAATTGTTGTCTTCCTCCTGGTGCTGCTGAATTTAAATTTGACAAATTGTCAGGATCAACACAAAGAAGCTGTATTTTTCAGTATAGCCACACATTACAATATAAACACCAGATAATAGCCGGAGCGATGTGCTGCAGTTTGAAACGGGATGCCAGACTCTTTATTCCACATCCATGAGCGCTGTATTTTATTATGCAGTTTGTTTGCATGCATAAAGCTTATATTTAGATGCAATTGGAAGCAATCGTGTTACATTCACGAGGCCGTAGATGAGGACACCAGCCTGTAAACACCATTATCTGCTGCGCACTATCTGCCAAGGCGTTAGCACAGACCATCTATTGTGGATCTTATTACCTGGCTGTAAGACTTTAGACCTGATCAGCATTTTAAATCTCAATTTATATACTTCACAGCTGTCTCACTAAATTGCCATGTGCAGCAAATATAAGGTAAATGTGAGAAATGCCCTGAATAGTTTCTTTTTATGTTTTCTGTCTCTCTCTGACTTACAGAAAGTCGGTTTGTCCGTCCATCCACACAAATGTCTTGCCTGGGAAATACTGTATATTGCAAACTATACATGTTAACTTAAACACTTCACATATAAATTAGCTATGATGGTGAGTAGTAGTTGTGACTCTGCCTCTATTTAGACTTTCTTACAAATCTTATTTTCCAGGTTTCCATGGAGAGACTTAAGGTGACTCTGAGGGTTCATCATCTGCTTCATTGCATGTATCCAAAACAATATACACCACTCTGGGCTGTCCGTATCAGTTGTAATGGCCTCAACAACCTCTGCCTCTGAGAACAGGAACATTACCGGCAGCATCTCACTCATTATGTCTCCGCTTCGGCAAGCTAAATCCCATGATTTATTAGCCCCCAAGACCCCGGGCACAACAACTAGTTCACCTATATCTCATTGGCTCACACAATGCATTGCACACCTGCAGCAGCAAAGACACAGCAGTCTATGGAAATGGGAGTCATTTCCAATACAGTGGGATTGAGGTCTGCCACAGGCTACGGCAGCAGACAGGCTCTGTGAAGGAGATAATGATGCATGCACACACAGCTGTCAGTCAGTCAGCTAAAGGAAACGTCTTTGAAGGAAGTTAAAAAAAAAAAAAAGGGGGCTGTAGCTGATATAATGCAGTATTTGTATACGAAATGATGGGTTTGATGGGAAATAGAGTGGAACGGGATGTCAAAGCTGTTCCAACAAGGAGAAGAGATCTGGTGAGAATCTCCCCCCACGCCAGAGAAACCCATATTCCTGTCGTCTGCACTGTCACTATTTTTTTTTATCATTTTACACCAAATACAGATACATAGAGAAAGAGTTCAGATTGTGGGGCTAGATGACAAAATAAAGTGTGTTTTGACTATGAAAGTAGTTTGGGCTTTAATTTGGTGAAGGGGTTTCTGTCGCCGTCTCTCAATGATGGAGGTCCATGATTCTATTTGGCGCCATTCACACACTGGAGAGAGAGCTCAGTCTCAGTCTCCCACAGAATTATCTCCCCTCTCTCTTTGGCACATTGTTTCTTGAAACACAGCTTTAAGTCTCATTTCACTCGTGCTGCTTTCATCAACCTTGTTTCCAGACACAGCAGGCAGCTGTTTACTCCCAGAAAGCCCTGATAAGTCCACTGTACATTACCTGTTCAGCAGCAGACGACAGACAGATACTGTTTGCAGCTATCTGCTGAAAACAATCCACAATAACAGGATGTGTATTTTTCCCCCCCCCAAAGAGTCGATGGAGAATGAATTCCTCTTATATGCAAAAAGTATACATCTGCACTAGCAGTTTTACAAGGTGATGATATGATATGTCGGTGGGCTATTTTCTGCTCTTTCTGCTGACTCTGCAGAAATCAATTAATGCTGTTATAAATGTAATTCCTCACAGCTGCGAACCCAGCAAATAACATTTCAGTGTGTCTCCGCTGTCTTTAGGGAGACAAATCTTAGAAACGTCAAGCCCTGAACACTTTTTTTTTTTCTTTTCTTGATGGATAAAAGCCATTTTTGTCATTCATATTGAGTTGCCCTTTAAATGGAGGTTGCATCAGAGTGAATCAAGTTGCTGTGTGGTTAGAATGAAAGACCTATTTACAAGAAGCTGCTGATGATGTAGGAGATGCATCAGCTGCATCTCAGTGGGCCCTTGTCTGAGCTCTGTTAGTAAAGAAAAAGAAACAAACATTAATCCCTGTGTTTTGCTCAGGCTATACTCACATAACACACACGTGTTAAATGTCAGCCAGTCAAACACACACACACAGACACACAGGTGAACAAATCATCACTTCTGCCAGTCATGTGTGTTTTCTCTCTGACATTGGAAGACGAGTTTGTTGCTGCTGTTGTTGAAAGCCAAGGATAAAATAGCATATTAGCGTAACAACAATACCCAGCATTCATTGTCATGCACAAGAAGGCGCCAAGAGCCATCTTAATTACATTCAAAACGCCTCTCACACACACAGTGTAAAAATAGCTCACGTTTGGCATTGCATTCACAGGTGAGAACAATACCAATAATGAAAATACAGTATTTTACCGATGTTAAATCCGCCCGAGGTCGAACCGACGTGAAACACAGCCCTCTGACAATCTGCTGTGAAGTATCTGGTGCTTTATCAACTACGATCTCCACCTGTATAATTTTGAGAAATTAATTAACACTTGTATCATCCATTAACCTACAGAGGTTCTGATGATGAAAACAGTGTACTCTGTCCTCCCACACACTCCGTCTCACTCCGTGGGTGCAGCGTGTGTAATTCTGATGGTTGCGGTGATAGAAATGCTTTAAGTGCATGTTTCATTAAAAGATTTTTTTTTTTTGGCTCTCAGTCAGTCTCAGATGACTCTGTACAGAAATGCGCCTGGAGCGCAGGAACAGAGGAGTATTGCTGCTGTCAGATGTGGAGAAAAAAAAAAAAGAGGCTGATATCAGTGTGTGTGAAATACAACAGTGGGTACAGTCTGCAGCAAAACGATAGAGAGGAGGGAGCAGCTAATGTTTGCTGCTTTACATGTGAATAATCAGGAGCGCACGGCTTGGAATGAGAAAAAGAGATTTTCATTTCCACACAGTTCCATTAAAGGCGACCTGTGGCGTCTTCTAATAAACGAACAAAAAGCATGCATTGTTTACGTCTCTATCTACCTGATTTTGTCTCTGTTCCTCACCTTCGCCGATGTGTGGTTGTATTCTTTGGCCTATTACCACCGCATGTAGATGAGTGGAATGGTGAGAAACTACATTAGGAGGGCATGTAGCATCACCAGCGTACAAAATAGGGGCAGAGTCATGAAAAGATGGCTCCATAGTTCTATTAGAAGTCTCCACAGGGAGGCTTTAACCTTCAGCAAACAACAATAATAGCACTGGGCCTCGTGTCCTTTCTGCATCGACTGGAGAAAAACAGATTCATGGTTAATTTATTCCATATTTAAGGCTGTTTGAAACAGTTCTGCGACTAGACTGATATGCAAGCCACACTTGCGATGTACTTTGGTTTTTCTGACTGTGCAAAGTTATCATGAGCCACAATCAGAACGGTCACAACGTTCAGCTGTCAGAATTCCCCTCTGATAATTCAAGCCAACGTGATGCTTATCAGCGTGTTTATGGTATCCTTTATCTTCTAGTATTATAGAGGACAATGAAAATGACTTCCTTAATAATGTCCACTGCGTCAGGAGTTTGCTTTGCTATAAGGAGAAGTCTGTCATTTTATTTAAATGACAATATAATGCTATATTTTGCATTTTATTTTTGTTTTCTAGATTTGATGAGTGATTTAAATGCCTTTTATTTTACAAAGGAAATACATTTGTTTGGAAATGAGCTTGTAAAACAGTTGAAGAATGCTTTTGAACAAGACAAAGGCTTGATGCTTTGTCCTCCACCACGTTTGTGTTTGACACGTGTCTAAATTCTTTTCGACACCTGAGTTGGAACATTCAAATTGTAAGGACCCCTCTGCTCTACAGATTAAAGTCTGGGTCTTGTTTCACCGACTATTCTGTATCATTGTGTGTCAGAGTTTATTCACCAGCCAATTTCTTAGCCTTTATTTGTTTTGGTTTTACATTCTGACTTCTGTTATTACTGCTCCCTATGAATCATTTGTATCATGAATCATGTTCCATTTAATCCTGTTTTATTCCATTTAATTCTAATTTCAGTTACACAACCCCGCTTCTGTTTTCTATTGCTTCAGCATTGAGCTCTCTCCTTTTTCAGAAATGCATCTGCTCGCTGCTTACGCAGTTCAAATACTGTCTGTCATGGTTCCTTATTTTATGACTGCTTGTAAATTTCCAACACACCGCTTGTAACCCTGTACGCCAGACCCGAGTGACCTTCATTGTCTCCGCGTGGGCGTGTTCACAGCTAAAGTTTCATTTACAAATCCGTCCCAGGGGAGGATTCCTTCTCACCTGTGCAGATACATATCTGTCCTGAAGCTGTGGTCATTTCGGTCTCTGTGATTGGTGGAAACCTTTCCACTCATCTGTGTTCTGTAACTTGTTAAGGAGCAACTTTAAATGAACTGAGTTAATGTGTGGTGGACAATTTCAGTCAATCTGTGACTTGTCAGTGTTGTGACACATCAACAACCCCAGTTGTGTGTTCTTTAGAAACCTGGTTTGGGTTCATTTCTGGCATACATTATATCCCACATGTGGTCTGTGTCACAAATAAAATATATATTTTTTAATCTCAGTAAGACATAAGCTGTTTATACAGACTGTAAATTATAAATACTCATCGGTATTGTGATTTAATACATTCTACTCTATCCTGGGGGACATTATGTACTGTACCGACACAGCCGTGTATTTCAACATAAATGTTAGCTTTGGCTGTGGGCCATGCTGATAATTGCTGAGTGGGTGTCAAGACTTTGGTGAATTTGCAACCAAGTGGGATGACAAAATATGTCAAAACATGTTTTTACCCAATAGTTCTTGTTCCAACCATGCTTTACTCCTCCTCCCCCTCCTCTTCATTCATGACTATCTTTGACCTTGGGTCTCATATTGTTGAGAAATTACTGTTTAGAATTAATAGTCAGAGTGAAGATGCTTCGCACATATTTAACTATATGGTGATCTGTGAGTTTAACTGTTTCAAAGTTGGAACATTTTTATTCCTCGGCGCATTTTGTTTAATTATTAACATTCATAACAGCCTTGGTACTCATTTCTAAAATATCACGTCTAAGGAGATTATAGAGAAGTTGGTGTACACTTGTGATAACTGTGGATGGTGCTTTGAGCTGCATGCTAACATGCTCACGGTGGTGCTGACATAAATTTGTTATATTCTAACATAAATTGCACTAAAATCAATCGATCAATCAATCAATCAACCTTTATTTGTATAGCGCTTAATCACATAAATTGAGGATTGTATATACCAGCGATTTATGTCTGCAGGTATTTGACCGAAGAAAACGTTATTGAGATATTTTTCAGTTTGGACTCTGATGTTACCGGACTGACCGACCTTTGACCCTTTCTACCACCATGATAGTATAGTAGTCGACCTCTGCGCAAATCTGTAGTAATGATTATTTCAATTAAGATATATTCCAATCTGTAATAGGATCGGACAAGTCACCTGCCAATTATTATCTTTTGTTTCAGAGCTTTTCATTTCGCCCATGAAATACAAAACAAACAAAAAAAAAGTGTGCCAACAGAACCATCCCCCGAGCGTCAGCTTTAATGAGGACGTTTCAATCCGCCATCCTTTAAAAAGACAGTCATTATGTGAACACATGTAGATATTGAGCTTTTTCTTCACTCATTTTTTTTGTGAGCGTTATCCGCCGAGGCATCAATCAGTCGAATTCTCCAGTCGGGTGATGCGTCTCTCCATTCCCAGCAGCCTCTCAATCAATCAGTCTGTTTTATTGTGGTTCCCTGTGGCTCTACTCTGTTGATGCATAGAACCATCAAAACTCTTCCAGAGCTTTCTCTAATGAATTTTCATTATCATTGACATTAACCGAATGGCAGTGAAACAGGGCTATTAGGGTTATATTAGATTGAATTTGAGGGGTGAGAAATTGTTAGACAAAGCCACGTTCGAGCTGAGAGAGATGAAGTCGTCGGGCTTTAACTCTTGTTGCCAAAGCCACTTCCATGACTCGAGGGTTGAACTCTGTGACATGATGGATTCACACCCCAGGGGAATAGCCCTCACCTGCATTTATGCTTCTGTACCTGTGTGTCTGCGGATGTTATGTATTTATTGTCCATCTTTGTGGAATGTGTGTGTGAAGGAGAAGGAAAGAGGTCCTGCTGTGTCATTTAAAGGCCCGAGTCAAAGTCGTCATGTCAATGACCCAGATCAGCAGAAACCACTGACCGGGACACAAGCAACTCCACGGGGAGCAAAATCTTTTTTTTAAACACATTTTTAAACTGTTCCACCCAGGAACATGTATACTTTAATTATCTCTGTCTTTACAAGTGCAGTGACAAAAACACTTCATGCCCACAGATAGGTAAAAATATCACACACACACATCCCTCCTCCGGTGCCGTGAAGCTCAACAATAATGATACCTTCTTTTTTTAAAATTTCATTTTACGGAGTATAGATGTTTATGTTCCCGCTACAGAAAATCAATCAGCTCAGAGTCGGACCATGTTTGATTTCCTTTGTGTTATACTAAAGCTGATGA
This sequence comes from Antennarius striatus, assembly GCF_040054535.1. Taxonomy (NCBI): domain Eukaryota; kingdom Metazoa; phylum Chordata; class Actinopteri; order Lophiiformes; family Antennariidae; genus Antennarius; species Antennarius striatus. The sequence continues at coordinate 7,203,126 of NC_090786.1, read as the reverse complement.
CTCCTCCTTTATGCAACAGAGCAGATCAGCAGTTCTGCACAACTTCTGCCGCAGAGAAATGCTCCCCAGTCGACCTTGTGAGCCTGTTTGTGTGCGTTTTTTATTTTATTTTATTTTTATTTTTTTTTCAAAAAAAAAGGCACGGATCCCGGTTTGAAGTTTCATCTGCTCGGGTTGCTGAAGTGCGTTTGGGGTCGTCTTCTGTCGATAAGTCAATGAGTCTAACATCACTCGCCGCCGTGTCGCCGCGTGTTAGGCCGCAGTGTTTTGCTGTAATTGCAGTTTTTTCTTACGCAGCAGTGTTTGACCTGATGAAAAATGTAAACAGACAGGCAGGTTATGTAACTCTGAATGGAGTGTCAGTGGGGGGGGGGGGGGTTGGTTGTGATTTGACTAAAAACAGACTACGTGTGTGACCTCACTTCAGACCTTATGTGACGTTTGTTTAAATGATGTCACATGTCCAAAGGATCAACCCCCTAAGAGTTCAAACCTGCACACATCTGTGGTGTTTTCATCTCACATTCGATGTGTCTTTATCCACTTAACACGTGTTTGTTTGTGTTTGTTTGTTTTAAACACAATCCCAGACATGACAAATTAGCTTGATGTTACATGGCCCTGGTGCATTCAGTGAATGATGTCTATTTTTGTTCTGTATCTTTGTCTATCATTAATGAGTAATTTGTAGAATAAACGAGGCAGTGAGAGCAAATAGAATGAAAAAACACTGAAAGGAGAAACACACCTAGTGCTTTCTAACTAAAGATTACAGTGCTGAAAACTTGTTTTCTTTTTGCCAAAGAGATGGCAAATGCACAACAAATGCCCTTGGAATTTTCCACATGCTGTTTCTCCACAGAGTAGCGGTTGTGAAAATAACACCATGAAGTGATAGGTTGCTGCGCCATGATCAATTTACCCTTTTTTAATGACTGCCTCTTTGTTTTATTCTGCTCTGGTGTTATTGTAACATTTTCTTGATGGGAATTTGATCTGACAAAAATAATAACACAGTGCTCTTGGCAGCGAACAGCCTTGGATGTGATTTAATTGTCATTGCGAATGGAAAGAAAGAATGTTGACGCTGTAAAATATGTGACTAAGCTTGGATTATTTGAAGTTCTCTCTCTCCTTTGAGCTTATCTCTGTTTGTGTTGCTGCATGGAGGCGAGGCCCAGTGCCAAGAAGTTACATTACATTTGCAGGTTGACATAAATGTGGGTGTACAAAGGACTTGGAGGCCTTAAATACTTTATTGTGTGTGTAATGTGAGCCGAGCAATTATATCTGCCAGCCTTTCAAACAAAGAGCTCCTATCAGGCAGGTTCATGTGTTTTTAATTAACGCTGTTCGACTTTAAGACATGAGCAGACTAAACAGGGAACCAGAGCCATGACCATCAGCACGTCTGAGGTGCTTTACAGTAATGTAATTCTTTATGATGCCGATAATGAGGTGATAACTGTGAAAGTCCTGCTATGAAAAATAAGAAAAAGGCAACCATATTAAATATGTTGTTGTGGTTACCAGCACATGAATACTCTGACTGAGAGCATCTGCATTGAATATATCTCTCAGCACCGACAGTTTGTTTAAAATATCTCTCTCTTCTTGTGGGTTCACGGGTTAACCAACATCTGTCATTTACATTATTATTCTAATGGGTTCACAGTTACGAGACCTTCATCTGAAATACATCTGTCTAAATAGAAAATAGAGTTTCTCTGTTAGGCTGAGGAGGAACTTGATCATTGGTTGACCGGCATTCAGAGCAATGTTGCACTCGTCCAATTTAAAAATAACTAGCTACAGGCTAGCAGGACTGTGAAATTCCTCTCTTGATTGTTCCTGTCATGTAGACTCTTCTCAAGCTGCGTTAGAAGGGAATTTATTTTAGTCTACAAATGTTTCAGTATCTCTGTTATTCAAAGTCGTGTAAATAGAGATTGTATCACGCCAGGCTTGAGGAATGTCTCCGTTTGAAACCGATGTTCTCATTGTCGCTGTTTCCTTCCCTTCAGCTCCAAACCTGAAGGGGCGACCTCGGAAGAAGAAGCTATCTATCTCTCAGAGGAGGGACTCCCAGGGTCAGGCTCAGGCTCAGGGGTCCTCGGGGTCAACCCAGGGGTCAACAGCAGTGCTGGCACAGGACCCTTGTAGCCCAGAGAGCAAGATTACTACAAAGGTAAAAACAAAAAAAGATGTGAGGAGTTAAAATTAAGAAAGAAGATCAAACAAATTAGAGGGGTGACCTAATAATATAATTATGCCAATTTATTATGCCAATGTTTGTTTATCGGTCAAAAAAAAAAGAAGCAATAAATCCTCACAGATGAGATTTTTTTAAATTAAAGAAATTACTTGAATTGATTATCAAAAATATTTGCTGAGAATTGATTATCAAAAATATTTGCTGATTTTTCTCTCTCTTTCATTTCATTTTGATACAAATCAATAAGTCATGTTTGTGTGTTTCTGGATTAGTCATGATCAATGAACACATTTGGATCATTTGTTGTTGGACTTTTCATTGTTTGGGCACTCGAGTATTATGAGGGTCAAACCACAACTGGGACTGTCGCATTTAGGTGCAATGACATAACGGGGAAACTGAGTGCTTTGGCAGAGGTTCACGCTTTCTTAGTGTAATCTATTATATGGATAAATCAGTAATGACAGCATAGTTATGTCGGAGCACTCCCTTAGACGATGTGTCTTTTCTCTTCCCTCAGCCTCCTGATAATCATTTAAACAAGTAGTACAACATGATTCCACAGTGGAACAAGATGTTTTCACTTTGTTTCCACTGCATCTTTCCAAGAGGATTATTATGACTATTGAAGAGTCACTCGGTCACTGCGAAACCCGTGTTATCTTAAGACGAACAGTTTAAATTTGTAGCAGAAACCAGCAAAATTGTTGCATTTCTTTCGAGTGAGATGTTGATCGATTTTTGCAATCCTGTCTTTCTATGGAGCTTCTATCTGACATTGGTTGTAATATTGAAAGTGAAGGAAATATTTACCCTAAAAGCCCTTGCATGGCTGTTATCCCTATGACCTTGGACAGTTGAATCAATATTAGCAATTCTCTCTCAATGAGTCAGACTAATATGTGGGTAATCTGCGATGACAAGAAGAGCTGCTCCATTGATAATCAATGAGAGGCCGCCTCTGTGGCCTGCAAGAACATTCGTTTTGCGCTCGAATCAAAACTAATTTCATCCCGTCTGACATCATTTGAATGATGCTCTGTTACTGGCTTCAATCTTCATCTGAAGGTACATCCAGTGACTGTTATTTACCATCTCCCGTTTGCAGGTCAAACCCAACTGTAAAGCTGTACCCAACGGAAAAATAACCCCGACGGCCAAACCTAAGGCCAACGGCCTCAGCAAGAAGTCCTCGTCTGAGGAGAAGGAGAGAGGGAAGGACAAGGAAAAGGAGGAGAGGAGCGAGAAGGAGGAGAAGAAAGAGGAGGAAACAGCAGAGGAGAGCAGAGCGGAGGAGCAGGCGTTCTTAGTAGACCTCTACAAGTACATGAAAGAAAGAGACACGCCCATTGAGAGGATCCCCTTCCTCGGCTTCAAACAGAGTGAGTAGGACAACTTGTTCTCTTATTCCCTGCCTGGCAGTGTTTAAACAATGATAAGTTTGCATGGGTACGTTTTACTTCGGCTGCTGCATTATTTCAACATACTTGTACTGCAGAGAGGAAACAGATGTCCGTGTTTCATATCGCGTTTTTTTTCAGATATCAGAGTCAAACTGCACTCTGGAAGTTTTACAAGTCATTGAAAACCACACAGGGAGGATTTTAATCAGACTGGATTTTAATAAGCACCTCTGACAATGTTATCTAGACACCCCCCAACCCTCTGTGTTCAGATGAGAAACCAGTAGTTGAAATCACGCCAGAATTAAAGAAAGGATATGACTGCCAACCACCGCCAGCATTAACTCCAAAAGTTACTAAATTACGCATCAGTCGAAAAGCAATAGAAGATACGTTCAATCTGCAGCTGTAATAAACTAAAGGTGTAATTGTCTGTGTGAAAAATCACATCTAGCGGTTAGTTAGAGACCCGGGAGGCTCTCTGTCAGAGCACATTTGGAGAGAATATCTACTCGCTCCTGTCAGAGCCGTTTCCTGTGAAGGCCAAGAACGTCCTCTAAGAGCGGTAGACAAACTTTTTACATGCATGGGAAACACGTCCACCCCCCAGATAAAAGATTTGTAATGTAGGTCGGGCGCTTAGCTTGCACTTGGTGTGCACGGCACAATGAGGAGAATCTCGCACGTAAACATCAAAAAAAAAGGGGGGGGGGCTGCACTCCGGTCTCTTGAAACTGAAGAAGTGCATTTGTTTTACGCGTTTGATCTCCAGGCAAACGCTCGTGGAAACGCAAGCTCTCATCTCAAATTGTGTTTTTTAAATTGCACTTCTTTCTTACTCCTGTACTCAAAGAAGGAAATCACATTTGCATTCATGTCAAACAAGCTGCGGAAGGATTTAGCCATAACATAGCACGGCAGCAAATTAATGAGAAAGCGAGAGAGAGAGAGAGAGAGAGAGAGAGAGAGAGAGAGACAGAGATGTATTGAATTTAATGGTGACAGTTTATAGCACAGTAAAAGTCATTCCTCTCAGTTCTTACATGAAGGTAAAGCTGTGGTCTCCTCCACTCAACTAACCTCACCGTGGTATTTTGACAATCCTTTCATCTTGACTGCAGACATGTTGTTGCTTAAATAGGTCATTGTGGTTGACGGGGAAAGAGAGGGAGTGTAGAAAGGGAGAGAGAGAGAGAATTTCATACCCAACGTGTTGCTTTTAGTCACCGTTTCTCGGTTTGAACCCAGACTGAAGTCGAGGTCCACATGCCAACTGCTTTACATACAGAGCATGCTTTGAATCTCAAACCCAGACACATCATAAGCAAGGCCCTCATTAATGGTGAAATCATGCTGTTTAAACTTCGTCCTTGGCAGCAAGCGCACATCAGCACATGTAAAGAGGAAGGGAAAAAAAAAAAGGAAAACACATCATAATTAATACAACAAACCCTTAGATGTAATCAGGCCCTGTTTTAATTTTCTTGCCTTTAAACTTACTACAAATGCATTTGAATATAAAAGAACTTGCGCTCCCCACAGAAATTGAATTTGTGTTATTTTGGTTTCGTTTGAGCAATAATCTTTTCATGAAGTTATCTGGAGTTGAACAAAGCAACAGATGGTTGAATGATTTACCAGACTCACGCAGGCATTGTTGGACCGGCCACTAAAATGTCCATAAACGCTATCTGAATTCCAACACGGACTACACAGTACACTCATCTCCTAGCCATGGAGGGTTATCCGGATTTTTTATCACTGCAATCACGACGGCCCAGAAGAAGAGATATTAACCTTAAGTGGCTCGTAACATATATTAAACCAGTCATTCGCATTTGGGCGCTTTAACAAAGCTTCCATTTGTTTTCTTGAAGAATTTATGTATCGCTTCATGGTTTACAGCCATAAAACACCTTTGTGCAAAGATTTTATTTTCAACACATCAGCCTCTTAACTCCACGTCTAATGGTTTACTGTCATGAGAAAGAAAACCAGCAAATCTTCGCATCTGAATAACAGAGTTAAAAAAAAACCCCTTAATCTTTTAAACCTTTCAGTATTCTGTGTAGTTTTTGTAAATTTATAAATTATGACGGCTTCCTAAGGAGATTTGTTCTGTTTATTTATTTATTTATTTTGCCTGAATAACACTGAAAAACTGAAACGTATTTCGTGACAAAAGTTGAAACATTTTTCACGTTTGAAGAACTGGATCAAAATAACGTTTGGCATTTTTCAGTATTTCTGCCAGAAAAAAAAAAAAAAAAACGGAAAAGATTTTTAAAACTCTATTGGAGGTTATTCTTTTTATATCAACAGACCAATGACTTCAGTTGTAAAGCATTTTTCTTCACTGCTTATACCTACTATATGAAATGCCTCAAGATAGTTCTGTTCCACAGTTCATGATTGAGTTTTTTGTGAAAGGAAAATGTGAGTCTGAATTACTTCAGTAAAAAAAAACCATTCATACAGCCTGAATGCACACTAGCACCTGAATCATAGGAAATGACAAAAAGTGTTTGGCCGTTAGATTCGAACAGCAGAACAGTCGGGGGGGGGGGGCACTTTTATGCAGCAGTTTATTCATGTCAGCCACTGTCCTTCTATTTTTTATCACTTGGTTAATATTGACTTTGCCCTACAGCTGCTGAAGTTGTATAGATACAGCGCTTTATAGAAATGAGAGGAAGAGCGTGGATAGAACTGGAATCAAACACTGGTAGTTGCGACTAAATTGCATAAATGATTTCGAAATCAGAACTGTGTGTGTGTGTGTGTGTATGTGTGTTTCAGATGCTTTTGTACTGCATTGCTCACAATCACATATTGTGGAACATCATTTCCAATTTGTCTCCCTCTTTCTGCCTTGTTGTCTAATTGCCATGCCATCGGTGTGTCATTGAGGCAGCATTGTGTTCCTGTTTTGTCATCCTTATCTCCACGATAATTGCCCCTGCCAAATAGAGGGGAATTAAGAAAAGAAATTGCTAATGATGAAACATCTAAGAAAAGGCATGTTCGCTCATTTCCTTTATCTGTTCGGTTGGCTCCCTGTCCCGTGTGCTATTGTCTTAATTACAGTCGATGCATAACACACTGGTGAAATTCCCCATTTTTCTGTGTCTACTGTCAGAAAGCACAATACACTGGAGTGCTCAGTTCAAATAGAAAAACCTACCCTGCTCCCTTTGTTATTCAACCCGTTCATTGACAACAGTTGCAGAGAGGAGGGAAGGAAAAAATCAATGCTGTCAAATGCGTAGATAGGAAAATGTCATTTTGACAAATGCAAGGCTTTGTGTACGCACAGATTGAATTTTGATGGATTTCTCCCCAGGCGAGGCCTCCTTTTTTTATTTATAGGCTTTCATATAAAAATGTTAAACAATGATGTTACAGAAAGCAAATACAAATGTCATTGGCACAAAATGTCCCCCAATGAACTTGTGGTTCTTTGTTTGTGGAAAATATTTTTCTTTCAAAGATAGACAGCCATTTCAAGCATTTCTGAAAGCATAGCAGGCTATTTTTAGGGGAAATGTTACACAAGGCAGGCATTTTTGATGTGGCCGTGTGTATGCATGGACAAATCAATGCAAATGATTTTGCATTAGTTCAGACAGAATTGGTAGCGTGTTGCCAAGTGTTTTATGGCTGTAAGTGTTTTCATTCATGCCCTTTGTGCTGCTGCTAACAGCTAACAAATCACCCAGTCAGAGTGGAGCATGAGCTGAATCCATCACACCAGTGTCTGTCTGTCTGTCTGTCTGTGTCTGTCTGTCAATGGGTCTGTCTGTGTCTCTGTCTCTCTGTTTCTCAGTCTGTCCTTCTCTCTCTCTGTCTCTGTCTCTGTCTCTCTCTCTCTCTCTGTTTTGTTCCACTGATCCTTAATAAGTGCTTTGATAATAAAGTTGAACATAATCTAACTTCACAGCGATAGTTACTGCTTCCTTTGCAACTTTAGATTTCTTCTGAAATATATCTGCTCATAAAACATGTTGTTGTTTCAGCTGCACCTTTTAAATGTCACTGGCAGGCTGGTGCTGTAAGCTGATAATTTAATATCTAATGACTCTCAAAGAGCTCTTTCCGCATGGGGAGTATTTTTGTACATCAAGTACATTTTACTGGTCACACTTAAATATAAACTCATAATGGCCTGTTTATTCATTTTGGTTTGACTCTTTTGGTTCCAAATGATCTAAATACTACCTCCAGTGTGTTTCTGTGCTGTAATGACTGCACATGACGTCATGTGTTTCAGCTTAAGTCTTTTCCCAGCGTTCCTGATTGTCTTGTTTGTCTTCTGTCTCCCTCAGTCAACCTTTGGACTATGTTTCAAGCTGCTCAAAAACTCGGAGGATATGAATTGGTAAGTATTCACATGTGTGGCAAGATATTCCATCTCTTTCGTCCAGGTCCCTCCCTTCCCTCCTTTCCCTATACTCCCCCGCTCTCTGCTCCCCTCCTCCTGATGCCTTCCTCTTCTTTTGTCTTTTTTCCTCTATTATGTCTTTCTCCTGCATCCAGTCCTACTTCCATGTCTTTTCTTTTCCTGCCCTCCTTTTGCCCTTTTGAGATCACACACTTCTTTTCCAAATAGAAATTCTTGCTCAGAGACACATTCAGCAGAAAAAGAAGAGAAAAAAAAATTAAGCCATTTTGTCAAAAAAAACCCCTTGAAGTGGAAAACACATGTTCCTCTGCCCTGCGCTGGTCACAAGGAAATTAGTGAAATTGCTCATTTTTTCCCATGTTGGAGATGAGGAGAAATGCACATATGTATCCAAAAAAAAGTGTGTATGACCTTTGAGTTTGCACACACTCACACACACCCACCCACACACACACACACACACACACACACCCCGAGTGAGTCAGAAATAATTGTGTCGAAAGGTATTTAACTTGGCAGCTTTACCTGCCATTGATTCATTCACTTTTCATGTGTGACTTCCTTCCAAAGTCGGCGTTTGATCTTCGGTTATCTGTTACTTTGCCATCTCTGCCTCTTCATTAGCTAACGGGGGCTATATTATCCAAACAGACAGCCAGATCAAACCATAAACCGGATACAGCTCTAGTAATGGCAGCTCATATCCTTTTTAAACCCCCCCTCCTCATATCTGCAGCTGATTATCTCACGTTTCATGTCAAGGCTTTGTTAGCAGCCTGGAGTTTTGTGTTTTGCGCTGTAGCCTGTCATCCGTTATGGGATGAGGGGTTGTAGCGGGAACAACTGGCTGCATAATGTTAACAGAACTTATTATGTTAGAGAATTGAGTATTGAGGATACAATAACTGGAACATTGTGACTCAATAACTCCCTAAGACCTCAGAATGATGTCAACTGCGGATGTTTTTCTCCTGTTTCTCTGATTTTTTTTTCCAATTCCCCTCACTCGACCTTCAACTCCCCCCCCACCCCCCCGTCATCCTTTTGCCTCCCTTTTTTTTTTGTCTTTGTCTTATCACTTTTCATCTTCTCATCCATCCCTCCAGATCACCGTCCGTAGACAGTGGAAGCATGTGTATGATGAATTGGGTGGGAACCCCAGCAGCACAAGCGCTGCCACGTGTACAAGGAGACACTACGAGAGGTGAGTTATCATGTTCAGCAGTTACATATGACACGTTATTGCTATACACGCAAGAATGGAGCTGTTTTGCTTTGCCTGAAGTGGGTGAATTCCCCCCACAGCTGCATCGAATATGATTTCACAATGCTTTATTCATAACATCAGGACACTACAAGGCAAATATGGACCTTATTCTGGGGAACCAAAAGCATTTACACATATGTGCAGAATAGTTTGCAAATCATTCCCCACAGTTTCTGTCTCACTGTTGTGGCATTCAATTTTAAAAGTGTTACAAAATGCCTTCCGTATGGACAGATCCATTGTCTTAGGATGGATTGATTAAATTTGCAGCACTAAGGAACCAATTAAACTCCATCCAAGCCAGAAAAAAAAAAGATTTAAAAGCTCAAAATGACTGTAAAGTTTTGAATTATTAACTGACCTACATGGATACTGATATAATATAACCCTGTTTTTCTTCTATATCTTCAATGCAAGCTCACAGAGCTGCATCCAAGATATGAAAACACCGCTTTAATGTATTCATCTAATCATTCAGTCAGATACTGCAGCATTTTTAAACCACCACATTAGAATCACTCAGATGGTATTACCAAACCAGAGCAAGCATATGGATATGATCCCGGGGGAGCTGTGTGCGCGGCTGCTTGTGCACACTCACGCAACCACAATCGCACAAATGCACACATGCACACTATTCCAAGGTTAAACAAATGCCAAATACAATCTTCCCAACAAGAGATAAGCAGTCACTCATGAGCCAGGACATTCCTGCAGGCCAGCGACCCTCTCTGCATCCCTCCGGCTGCTGCAGTTTCATGCATCAGTGCAAGTCTCACACACACACACACACACACACACACACATACACAGTCACACCTGTCAGCAATACAACAATACACCGGCAGTGCCATATGAAAGAGCAAGGCAGCTTCATATTGTGTGGAGATTGCATGGTGTAAGCGAATTCGCAAGAAGAGGAAGTGTTGGCTGGAGAGGCTTTCCAGGAAATATGCGAAACCATAGGTGTGAGGAGTGTAACGTTTGGTGTGTTGTGTGCCTTTAAATGTTCTGCTGAGGGTGCTTATTGTGTTTATACATATATAAAGGCAGAGCTGATGCACAGTAGAGCTCCTTGTTTCCTCATCCTAATAATAGATACGATTTTCACCAGAGATTAGAGCTGGCCCAATATCTTTATTTTTTTTATTTTTTTTACTGCAAGTGACACATAATATGTCTCAGATTCTTGTTTAGAGACTGTTTATCTTTGAAGACGGTATGATATGTGCACAAGGTCTGTTTGTGAGGTGTGAGTGGATTCATAGTAAGGCTGGGTGGGATGCATCTTCTGCGAGAGGCGCTCAGGTGTGACTGCTGCTTCGCTGGCCTTTCCCTCTCTCAAGCCACCGAGATACAGCTTAGAGAAAATAATGCTGAATCAATACAAAGCAATAATGTCCACACACTGCAGTGAATATCAGACTGACGGAGAGGGAAGGTGTAATCGGGAGGGGTGGGGATGATGTGTGTGTGTGTGTGTGTGTGAGAAAGAGAGACAGAGAGAGTGAGAGAGATCAGCTGAAGCTGAGCAAGTTTCCATTCAGGGAATAATTTTAGCTGAGCCTTGGTGTTTGGGCTGCTTGGAGGGCAATTAGCTTCATTGTATTAACTCAGCAAACACGGCCATTCTCTCGGCATGATGAATGAGGCTGTTTGTAGGTTCGATGAAGTGTGTGTTTGCTCCCCAGAGGCGTCTTTGTTTCCACCTTTAATCATTACTCAATGTGCTACAGAAATATAATTCACAAGTAGGAATGTACAGTGTACAACCAGGACCAGCGCTTGTGTTTTCCTCTCCTGTCTGGAAGATTGCAACTGATTCGTCTCGGCGGGCCGAAGTAGAGCAGGAAATAAAAGAGTCCGAAGCCAGCAGGAAGAAGAAAACAAACAATATTGCATGTTTTAATTGCTTTAAATGAGGTAGATAATATTGCATTCAGCTCTCATTTTAAATTATACACGTACAGCAATGCCTCTGTAACCCAAAGGATAAAATCATATGAAACAGTTTCCTAGGAGATGTTATTGTGAAAGATGGAGCCAGGCATATAATCGGTGTACTTATGCTGTCCAGGAACAGTTGGTAATCACTGAGTAATGGAGTTACAAAAGTGAAATTGAACAGGAGATAACCTCAGCTAATTGTCATTTCCAAAGTTACTGTTTTTTAGTGGCAGAGTGCATTCATTAGCGCGCTGGGAGAAATCAATGCAGAAGTGTCCGAGCCAAGGTCTGCTGCTGCAGCTACAGGGAAGCTTTAATGATATTTATTTAAACCGTTTCCTGAGATTAGCTGTCAGGCCCCAGCGCTCTGAATTAAAAATGAGGTCATGAAAAAGATGGCATCAATAACCTTGAAATAGACTGCCTTTTGCTTCTGTGCTGTGCCATTTTCTCTGTGCTCCCCCCCCCACCCCCCCCCCCGCACTGCCTGCCTTGCATTTCATGCTGTTTCTTTCATTATACAGGTCAGCGCCTTTTAACAGCTCCTTCATATTTAAACTTCCTGGTTTCCTACATGATCTTTTGTTACAGAAACATCGCATTTCACAATCGCTGCTCATTTTGCGTCTGTGACAGATTTCTAATATCTCACCATGCTTTGGCACTCTAATGTAATTGCACGACAGGGTTGGTTTTGGGTGTGGGAGGGGTTTTTTCGAGGGGGGTATCCATGGCAACAGAGAAACTATTTAGAATAATTTGCTATTTAAAATCTCTGAGGTTTGGGGCAACAGAGGAGAGTGCAGATGAGGGCTTTTGGATTAGCTCACTTCATCTTAAAAGTATTAGATGTTTGCCAGATGTTCTGTACAGAGTAGAGTCTGAGGCCTGTGAAATATTCTCCGGCTCAGATCATGCAGATATCTGAGTGTTTTTTTCTTCTTCTTTTCTTTTTTTTTCTCTCTTTTTTTAAAGACAGATGCATGCCTGCTCCAATTTTAGTCGACTAGATGTTTTATTGATTCAGCCTTTATTCATTCCTCCTGGTATCGATGTTCTTCTATAGTAAGTAAAGCTGCTTTCCAGATACAAAAATACTTGTGGTACTCATAATTATTATGAAACCTTGAATTATAATCGAGGGTTTGGATGAGAGACAAAAAGCCGGAGTATATTTTTTAATATTATTTTGCTGGATCCTCTCTGTCTTGCCGTCGTCAGCGTATCTCTGCTTTGCCCTTGATGTACTGCAGATACATCAAATACGGGGCGTTACACTTAAACTTGCCTTTTCTAATAACACAAGGCGAAAAACAGATTTCGGTTCCTTCTGTCTCTTGTTCTGAAATGGAGGGTATCATTGGATTACACAAACACGCCCTAGGGAGAGAGCATCACCTCCACATCCTGCCTGCATTTTTATTCCCAGATCTGAGGGAGGAGGGTGGGAGACGCACGCGACAGATCCGAATAAACAAATATTAATAATTAAATACTAATAAATTCAGGACACCAGAAATAAAGGTGGAGAAGATGGAATATGAGAACATTGTTTCACATTGTCAGCATTCCTTAACACGCCATAAATATGTCTCAACATGCTGTCCACATCAAAAGCCAGTTCTTTGTATAGATGTGACTCTTCTGCTGAATGTGGACTTAAGCGCCAGTGGGAATGCAGCCAAAGAGCTGCATATTCTTTTCACGCTGAAATAGCAGGCTGCTATTTTAACCTCCAAGAGCTGGATGGTTTCCTCAAGACATAATGCTTCATTGAGCATTCGGTGATAAAAACCTATTTTTGCAGCAATCTAACAAATCCCAATATTGGGTAATTTCTTTCCGTGGAATTTAATCAAAAGGTCCAAGCTTGCTCTCCCCAGTGGCGATGAGAAATCTCAAATTACGGCTCTGATGTGTGGCAGGCAATTGACTGTATGAGAATCTATTCAAGTCTACTGAGATTAATAACTAGTTCAGTGCAGCAAATTCAATTAATGACATTCCTGCAGAGATTTCAGTCCATGGTAGGGCAGCAAAGTGGAACATACACTGTATACTCTGAGTGTTACTACATTAATGCAGGTTTGTGCTGAATAGTACACATTTATTTTGAAAGAATTAGCAGTTGAGGCTCACACCTGCTATACTGAACATTTACAGAGAGCTGCAGGAGCAGCTAATGAGAGCAAACCCTTAGGGGAACACTAGAGGTCATTTTAAATCTGGTATTTTCAATCTTGACAAAGGACTTAAGTTTTCATACATTCCTACCCTGCCCTCCTGTTTGAACTGCATGAATGAGGGTCACCTCAAGTGGTTTGGCTTTGAGACAAAAGAAGGGTTTTGAGGCACGAATCCAATGCAGAGGGATCAGCTACAATGTCTGTTTATCCCTCTGCTGGCATCTGGCCTCTCTCTCTGGCAGTCATTGTTTTGCTGTGATGATGCTTAATCACAGAGTTTGGAATGAATTTGAACTTTTTTTTTTTAATATTGTATTTCTCACAGCCTTGTGAAAGTAAGTCATTTTCTTTTCCCTAAATCTTTCTGCAGCCCCTGAGGCTTGTCCACCAGCCCTTTAAATAGTTTCTTTTCCTTTTTTAAGCATAAAGCAGCCCTTGTGATCTTAACACAACACCAGTTAAAATTAATTTCAGCAGGGATGGGAGGGAAATTGTTAAACGGGAACAGCCTGCGGGCTTTTTCCACTTATTTGGTGACTGAGACATTTCTTGGATTCTTGTACAGTGCTTGTTTCTGTAACACAGCACACACATAAGAGCAGCACATTGCTGATAAAGTCACCTTGTTTGTGCCAAGTTGTGTTTTTGCAATTGACGTGCATAAGCACAGACATGCTTGGTTAACAGTTCTGTGTTTTTATGTTATTTATGTGTATGTACACAGTACATAATGTACGTGCCTGTGTATGTATGTATATTTATACATGTATATGTGTGTTTATATAAATGTAGGTGTGTATATAAATATGTATATATGTATACGTGTATGTATACGTGTGTATAAACATGTGTTTATGCACATATGTATATATATATATATATATATATATATATATATAATATAAATACAGCAATGCAGTACTAGTAGTATCTAGTATATATTTAAAACACATTCTGTTGTTTGAATCTTGCTTTACTGCATATTTTTAGTTGCTTGTCATCATCAACATGTAAAATGGCTGCTTAAACAAAAGCCTAGTGATAAATTGGCATGAGAGGAAGTTAAGTATTTATTGACCTCATAAAAATGTTGCCTCTCCTGCTGTAATGAAATTCTTTCCTGGAAACGCTCAGTGCAGCATCCGCCCCCTAGTGGCTCCTGTTGGTAACTACATCTGGCATTCTCAGTAAATGCAGTGCTGAGCTTCAGCCCTCCCACTCCTTCCATGGAGGAAATTGCTACTTATAAATGGTATACTATTATGAGTGCTATGTGACACGATCGCGACTAAGTTATATATACACTGCTTGAAATTAATGTGAGTTTTCACACTTGAAGACTTATTATGGCTTTACACTTTTTTAACATATGGTTACAAATAGAAGAAGATGTGACTGTAGTCTGAACTCTCATTGTTTACTCATTCATTTATGATGATTTACATAAAACTGTGAAAGGTTTTTACCTTGGAAGTGAAAAGCCCATTTTTTGAAACAAAAGTTTAAATTGACTACAATGTTCCTCTCATAGCTATTAAACAGAACACGGCAAATAATTCTGACAATGTAACAGAGCTTCCTGAGACTTGTTTTTCTTTTTTTGGCCCACGTAGCATCTTAAATTTTCCATTTGGAACTATTTAAGGCTCCAGTAATTTCCCGGGCTCAGCTCTTACATTATCCGTGCCTGCGCCACCCCCACCCCATATAGACATTCCATAAAGCTGACCCAGGCCAGGCAGTCATCTCTTTCCCACAGATCATTGTGATAGTCAACAATGATCTCAGTTGTGATACTCAATATACCATAAAGAAACACACAGTACGTACTAATTGTACAAGTGGACATTTGCCTATATTGTATATGGAGAAATTGAATGCACCATTTAGTGGAACATTTAATCAGCCTGTCTTTTCACTGCAATAATTTCTAATTATAGAAAGCCTGAGAACTGCTGCCCTGTTTGTAATAAACGCCACTGAAGGAATTCTAAAAGATTCTTCATTCTTTCATTTGGCATCATCTTTGTTCTTCATTAACGTACCATTATCCCCTCATTTTTTCTGTCTATTTTTGCTCTCTCTCCTCTTCTCTTTCACAACCCCTTTGCTCTCTGTCTTTCCAATAAGTCACATTTAATAGTACATTTCCTTTCTTGGCCTGGGGCCTGGTGCCAGACCAGCTGTATGAAATGTAGTTTCACCGCTTTCCCTGCCAGCACTTTTGTTCAGAGGAAAAATAACAAAAAATCCCACAGAGCCTCTTGAACTCTCCGAGGCTTTTTTTTTCTCCTTTTGATGAGGAGGCAAAACAGCTCTTGATTCATTGTTTGTTTTACTGCCATGTCCCTTAAAAGGAATACTGCAACCATCTCTTGTTGTTACATGAGAAGACCTTATTTTTTTCTCATGACTGCAAAAGTCTTGTTTCTGTCTTTCTTTTATGGATTGTTATTTGAAAACCTGACAGAGGACCTGGAGAGATTTGCAGAGGATCTTGTTGAAGTTTGGAGCATTGTAGTCTTTTAGTTTTCTTGGTTTCCTCTTGCACAGTGTTTCTTATTTCTGGTCCAGTGCCAAATTCCATTTTCTTCACAGAGCAATAAAAGTCTAAAAGTTTCCCTCGCTGGTTTCTTCATGTCCTTATTTTACACATGGGTATTGTTATGCTATCCAGATCTTAATGATCACATTAGTTATGACATCAGATACAGAAAATTGACTTGGGGAAGTATTCAGAAAAGAAATAACAGAAGTCAGAAATAATTGAGCATTCCTTGTCACTTGTGGTTTTAATTAAATTGGATCACATGCAGCTATTCTGACTTAAATCAAGTCAAACGGACATTGTACTGAAAATTAGTTTACAGCTATGATATCTTTTCTCACTTTAAGGCCATCTGTGAATAATCATATTCTTGTAATAAATAAGAAATCACATGCTATGAGATTCCTTTACGTATATGATTTCAATTTGCACAGACGTTTTTGCCCACAAGCACAACAGACACACATTCTTTTGTCTCTTGGTTAAACAAAACCCAAATGTGATCTGCCTCAGCAGGACGTAACTGGTTATTCACATTGTCATAAACACATACATACACTCTCTCTCCCTCTCTCCCCCTCCCTCTCTTTCTCTTTCTCTTTCTTTCTCTCTCTGGCACCAGTTTGAACTTGGATTTCCCCAAACTGAGATTAATTACAGTAGGATTGTTAATAGTTGCCAGATATTATAACAAGGAAGTTTAAAAGTATTTCAAGCTCTACATAACTGTGGCAAGGCTGCACCTGCGTTAGTTTTTGGTTTTAGTAAACAAAATTCTTTAGTGTTTTATTGTATTTTTAACTCTTTGTTGTGGAACCCAAAGAAACACCTCCCCTAGCCTGGCATTGGGGGTCTTTAATATCTCGTGTCAATCCAAAATTGATGTTGTTGGCTCAAAATGATTTGTTTGCGTGTGATGAAGCTAGATTAGTAACTATGGCTTAGAGACATGACATAACATGATTATAGCACTAACTCATCTGCATTCCGTTCTTTCTTCCCCAGGCTCCTCCTTCCTTACGAGAGGCATGTTAAAGGCGAGCAGGACAAACCCCTCCCCCTGACCAAACCCAGGAAGCAAGAGGGTGGCCCTGAGAAGGCTTCAGGAGCCAAAGCCAAAGGAGTGGGGCCCAAGAAATTGAAAGGCGTCAACCCTCCCAAGCCAGAAAGTAAAAAGGAGCGAGGGGAGACCGTGAAAGGCCAAGAACAATCACAGGTCAGTGACAGACCTCTCTCAACAGGAGTGCTTCTCAGTCTGAATTCAATTTAATTTTAATCTCCCTGCACTTTCCCATCAGTGCTTCACCCCCTGCCTTGAATTCCTGTTAACTTTGAAATTGCCATATATAAGAAAGTATAGACGTACATTATTTCTTTTACTCTGAGGACTAACTCTGGCCACTTCATGTTTCTGCATGCAGGATTCCAGCAGGAAAGAGGAGAAGCTCTCCACAGTTATTAAACAGGAGGCACCTCTGAGAGACGAACCGATTGTAATAGAGGAAGAAGAGCTGCACGTCACCCTGAAGAAAGAGGAGTCTTTGGCAGTGGAGCAACCTCTGTCACTCTGTCCCAAAGAGCCAGGATGCAGAGCCCCACACGCTGATCCAGCCCTCCACACGGGGCCTCGTCCCCAGCCTGAATGGAGGCAAATTAGTGAGGCCCTCCAAGCAACGCTGTCATGTGAACAACAAGTGGAAGGGAATTTCATTCCTAAGAACCCCTACCTGCCTAACCGTTGGGATCAAAACAAACCCGCTGGACACGTCGCCCTGCCTGAGCCCTCCTCCAGGGTCAAAGACTCCATAGAAAGTCATGGTGGCAGAGTGGGGAAGGTGCTGCCAATGTGTAAGCAGGAAGACAGGCAGTGTATAGACTTGAGTTCAGATTCCTTCCCAGAGAAAGAAGACTATGGGATCATAAAGAAGGAGTCTGTCCAGGGCCCCACACAGATGGCTGCCTACAGCAAAGCCAGCCAGGGGGTCATGTCTCCGTTAGCCAAAAAGAAGCTCCTCTCCCAAGTGTGTGAGTCCAACCCGTTCTCCTTCACTCCTCTCCAGCCTCCCCCTCCTACAACTACTCCCTCTCTGTCCGTCATATCAGTAGCAGAGAAGGAGAATGAGAAGAGAAAGGGTGAGGAGGAGGCGGTTGGACAGTGTGTTTCGGATTGCATCCCAGAGGTAGCGCCCATATTCAGGCCATCGGTCATCCAGCATGCGCAGAGCGCCAAGCCTCACCAACCACTGTCACGGGGCGCGTCGGACAGGAGCGCCGCCGGAGAGCTTTCGGAAACCTACAGCGGCCGGACGAGCCATCACCTCCAGCCTCAAGTCAGTGCGCCTTGGCAGCCCTATCTCCCACAATCCCATGCAAAGGAAGGCGTGGAGAACGCCGGGGACACGCTACTGCACGGCCCAGGTACACATCCCCGCGGCTACGCAGGTGACTGCTACTCCTCCCCTCACCTACACAGTCTATATAGGCAAACGGAGAGCTGCCTGAGCCAGGAGAGGATGGCCGGCTTCCCCAACGGCGAGCGGAGAGAACACAGCAGGGACCATGAAGGCAGCTTTGTCTGTGGCGGGCTGGAACAGGAGGGCTTGGCCTACAGATCTCACTACAGTGACAGGACTCAAACACATGGAGAAAAGAGAGAGGCAGATGATGAGCCCAGAGACTACACAATATCAAAACCTCTCTCTCAGAGGGTCTCCTCCTTCTCCAAGCCCTCATTCTGCAGTCTCCCGTATCCCATTTTGCACCAGGGTTTGGATTCTCACCCTAAGGCGTGCCGGGTTCCCCCAATGACCATTTCTTCCCCAAAACAGAGCGCGGCGGAGTCATCGCAGCCATTTCCCAGCCCAAAAGCTTCAAGCGATTTGTCCCTCGCCAGCTCCTGTCGACCCAGTAAGCGGAGCTTAGTGGAACTAGAGAGTGAGGAAGTTCCGGAAAGGAAAGTCCGCGTGGTAACGCCGATTCACCCCGCCGGCGCCATCCGCCGCAGCGACCCGGAAGAACTCAAACCAGCTGAGCCGGCCCACGCCATTCACCTTAACAACCACCTACCTGAGGGACACCCAACAACTACCTACCCCCCGCACCACGCCTCACCCTTCTACCCCGGGATGTACCCACCTGGCAGCTTGGTGTCACCAGGAGACGGGCTCCAGCAGCACCCGGGCCTGCAGTACCTAAAGAGTCAGTCGGCGGTGTCTCCCCTGGTGCCCCCGCTAGCCTTCCACTCCATGATGCTCCACAGGCAGCTGCTGGCCACCAGCCCCAGCCCCCATCATTTCTACAGGCACCCGGGTGGGGCAGCGCTGTACGGGGACCTGCTGCACCACCTTTACCCGCTCTCTACCCTCCCACCACCTCAGCTGTCCTCGGTACATCCCAGCACCAGACTGTGAGGGAGGGAACGATTCCCCCCCTCCCTCCCTCCTTCCTCATCATCATCATCATCCTCATAAACTTTTTCACCGTCTCTTCGTCTGTCCGTCTCTCTTGCTCTGGGATTGTGGCTCAGTTGAAAAAAACAAAACAAAAAACACTGAGTATAAAACTCTGACTGATTACAGATCGATAAACTCATCAGTCACACAGAATGAAAATTCCATTTTCTTTTTTTTTTTTTTTAAATTTGTGTACACATTTGTTTATATACTTTGCACTGTTTCTACCAACACTTACTGTATCTCTCTTTGTTTTTGTTTTTTTTTTGTTGGTTTTTTTGGCGTTGTCGTGTCTTTTTTTGCACAATGCTCATAATAAATCGGTTTGGTCGCTCTCGGTCACCACGAGTCAAAGTTGTTGCTCTGGATGTGTGAAAAGCGGACTGCAACAGAGAAAAGCCATTTGTTTACTGCGTCTGAGGGCTAAACTTTTTTGCTTAAAAACACTAAAAGTAACATGACAACGTAAATAAAAAAAATCTTTATATATAACTAGAGGTGCGTTCGCCATCGCAAAACATTGTTTAACAGATGTGTAGTGCATTATTACACTCTCGGCAGCAAGTGGTGTTGCATATGTTTACATGTCTCCAGGCTGGAAGCTGTGCTGCAGCAAATCCACCTGGACTCCTAGCAGTAGGCATTAACACTCACCGCAGTGCTGCATAACATTTCATTATGACATTCAGAGGTGCTGTGTATAACAGATGTACTGTAGACTCACTTTTTTTTTTCTTCTCTCAGTTCACTTTTTCATTTGTCGGATTGTATTTCAGTTTGGATCATACAACCGAGCAGTTGTCATGTTCAATCTGTTGACAAATCATGAATGTTGGGTTTTTTTTTTTAGTTTAGAGTTAATGAAAAGCCGTTTTAAATTTTTACTGTCTAAATTGAAAGTAGGCTGACCCCAGAACCCTTTGTGATGAGTAGACCGTAGCAGCTTGTTTTTTTTTTGTGGTTTTTTTTTTTTTACTGTAGAAGAAGCATAATGAAGCAGCTGTCTGCTGTGGAATGCTCACAAGAAATCAGCATTTCATCTTTTTGTTCCTGACTTGAAAAGCTTTTTTTTAATTTTATATATATATATATTTTGTGAAAAGAATCTTTTATTCAGCACACTGAAACGACTCACTGTATGATTTGATAGGAATGTTGTCACTTAGGATATTATTGCTTTTCAAATATCTGTGCCTTTCACAATCTTGGATTAGAGCTAGCACTACAGTTAAGGTTTTCTTCTGTAGCAGAGTAGGTATATCTATATTACTGTCACTCATACAAAAACTATAAGGCACACTTCACATCGAGCGCCAATCACGATAGGTAATAAAATAATAAATTTAAAAAGTTATGCTTTAAGCTGGTTAATTATTTGTGCTTAAATATATGTACTTAACTGTGTCAGGGAGTCAATCATAGAAGCTTAAATGATTTACTGATAGTTGATATTGAAATAGGTCTGGTGTGTGTGTTCAGTGCGTTCTCCAGCAGAGATTATAAAGGTACCTTGCTCTTTAGCCCGAGGTGGAAACGCAACACCTGCTCTGGCTTTACAACCACTATAGTTTCAAGGATCCAGTATGGTTGAAGTACGCAATGGCCATGTCTGGTATTCCAAAAGAATACGATTAAAACTGTTAACATATGTATTTTGTTTAAATACTTAAAACACGTTGATTTCAGAATAAGTACTGTACATTTTTTTTTGTGTGTAGGTTAAACCGGCATTAAGTGCCGGCTCCTGTACAGAATATTCATACGGGATCAAATCATGACAACCCATCTTTTCTTGTCTTATTTCCTGTGTAAATAGCACTGTAGATAGTACCGCGTGGTTGTTATCATATAAACTGTTATAATCTGTAAATAGTATTAAAAACAGTATAAAAGTCAGTTACACAATTTAGCTGTGTCCTTGCTTGTTCTGTTTCAAGGTCACCATGATGTTAGATTTAAGCAAACACTACACTTTAAGAATTAGGATACTTTAATTTGTTGTCGTTTTTTTTTTTTTTTTTTCCACATTGTTTCCATTAAGCGCATCCTGAAAGTGTTTTTGATACAGTTGCCATCTGTTTACCAATCACCCAGCTGGCGAGCAAGAAAAAAATAAAGACATTTTGTATATGATCTCCTGTATATTTAATTAAAATATTTTACTATCTATAAATGTTTCCTTGGTCGTGTTTTTTAACTGCCAATAAATAACTGTGGCTGAGTAAACTTTATTTAAGACGAGTGTAGCAACATAAATGCAGTGGGGTTTTTTCCCCAGAGGAAAAGCCTTTTGAATGGGGTTTTAGTATTGTAATACCATTATCTAGCTATGAGCTTCCACCCGCCTTAATCTTCACAACAGGCTATGTCTGGGCTCCAAGCCAGAGGAGCCTCTCCAGTATTTGCTGCAGTGGAGAAATGTGCCCGTGCATGTACTGCTATGGGATGTGTGCTGGACTGCAATAAAAGCTATACTTTGACTTTTATTGCCACCCCCTGGTAAACCTTTACCATGAAAAATATTCAGTGATACTTTCAAGCTCAGCAAAAACAAAGCAGCCTCGCCTGGGTAGAATGTAGGTCGTTTTATTGCATCAGCAATAATAAAAAATACCGCTTCCAAGACAACGGTGAACAGAGCGAGGAGAGAATTGCACTTGGAGAAACAAAAATAACTCCAATCTGTTTTACATTGTACTACTCGCATTTTGTCTGCACAAGGATACCATTATAGTACTCTTACTAACAAAACATTGTGCGGCTTAATCTAAGTAATTCTTGAAATTAAAGGAACATTCAGATGACAGGACGGGACACTATAAAAAGAAATTGAGCTATAAACACACTCATGCTAGTGCTGGTGTGTCATTTACAAATGCAAAGACAAATATAAAAAAGTTTTAAGACATCATAAATGGAAATGAATCTGGCTCGTTAGTGTGGTTTTGATCACAGTGAGACTTTTAAGTTCTTAGTCATAAGATTTCCCTCGAGCGTAATATTCACAGGTGAAACATTTTCCTCTCCTGTTTGCATTAAAAACACTTCCAGCAAGTTAATGTGAGACTAGACATTAAAGTAAAGCAAGGTGACAGTAATGTTGACTTCCCTCTTCAAAATCCTTTGGCTAACTGAAAATGTTTGAGATGCAGGAATATTGTTATCATTTCAGTCATAATCATACTGCTTAATGCCTGACCTCATCAGCGATCACTATGGGATTGAGCCAAGAACCTTCCCTTCATTGCCACGTATATACAGTACAAAATCAAAGTGACTAATGTGTTGGTAATAAACAGTGAAGATAGAAACAAGCTTCCAATATTGAGCAGCGCCCCTTTTGTAAAAATCATTCTCGGTTCTTACAAGGCTTAAACTAAATCCTCCTGTAATCCGCCTCTCCCAAAGTCTACATCTCCCTCTCTTGATTAAACAGAATTTAGAGGGTGAGATTAAAAAATGGGACTGTCGCTTTCACCATACTGCTTCATTTGGCTAGGCAGTATAAAAAGTAGCTATCCTAATGCTTTGTACGCTCTGTAATTATGAGGCCCATTCTTCAACATGTGGTCGGTCACTGGCTGGCAGTACAGTACTGCTTCAGTTC
The DNA here is from genome assembly GCF_040054535.1 of Antennarius striatus. Classification (NCBI taxonomy): domain Eukaryota; kingdom Metazoa; phylum Chordata; class Actinopteri; order Lophiiformes; family Antennariidae; genus Antennarius; species Antennarius striatus. The sequence continues at coordinate 7,180,099 of NC_090786.1, read as the reverse complement.
AAAACACTGGGATATTCATTATTTTTGCCACTTCAGAGGCTCATTCATCCAGTTGTGTTCATTGCATTTATGGGCTGCTGTGTTAAATTATGTTGGACATACTGTGCAGCCACTGAAAACCAATGTCAGTCCATTAAGAACTCTTGAGAAATGGAGAAGTCACATTAGTGCTTGCAATTGCTCCTAAAATCCTGTTCCCTTAAAATCTGCTATAGTGGTCATAAAATTGTCACAGTAAGTGGACTGAGTCAATAGTTCCAAAAGAAATGACCTGTCCACAATCGCCCGATGGATCAATTCCAATTTGAGTGCTTTTGCAAAGGCTTCTTCTTCAGTCGGTGTTCCAGTGGCAGAGATGAGAAATGAGCCTTTCCGTTTCAGTGGGATTGATGGCGGCAGTGCTCCAGCCAACACACAGATCTCATTTTCATCTATGAGTTAGCCACAGATGAAAAAGTTTGTAGGAGGAGACCACGTCTACTGCCCATCTTTTGGGTTCGGCTTGACTCACCACTGTCGCATCAATCAGATTAGCATGAAGCCAAAGCCAAATGATAGCTATCTTAGCTTAGCATCAGTAGGGTAAAAAAGCTGGTCGGCACATCATCCATCACCACATCTAATGTCCACTAATTAGATTATTAATAATTTACACGTGTTAACTTGTTAGTCAGTATAAAATATATGAATAGCTAATTAACACATTTATGGCTCGATTATTTTTTGGCTGTGGGTTGAAATTTCTTAGCAGTCAGTTTTGGACAGCTTCATATCTCGCCTACAAGACATGACAGTATTGTTATTCTTTTCCTTTTATCATGCAAGCTTTTAACACGTCTATTGAAACACAACCACATTATCATCACAGAGGCACAGTTATGTAAAAGAGTGAGTTTTTTTTAAATAATTCTACCTATTTCTACTGAGGTTCTAACTGTTGTTAGTTATTTCTGTTAGTGGTAATGATAGGATTAGAGTTGGTTGAATGTAAATGTGGTTCACAAGGCTTTGAGGTTCATCCTCTCTCTGAATGATTTCCTCAGTTTGCTTCTTGGAGCTGGAACAGGACAAGGGCCATAACTTGGTCTGAGGAAGCCGTGTTCACCTGAGACAGAGTCAACATCCTTGTTGTGGTGGCTCTGGAACTCCAGGTGATGAGGCTGACTTTGTGGTTGGATGTCGAGGACACCCAGAGGAGCGTTTTTCCGGGCTGAAGCTCCTCCGGCGTTGTTCCGCTGGAGCTGCTGTATGATGGCAGAAAACTTGGCATCCAGAGAAGGTCTGCCAGTCTTGGATCTGGAGGTTGGCCGTGAAGTTGACGTGCTGGAGTTCTCCTTCTCCTGGTATGGGGCGGGAGGTTGAATAGAAGCCAGAAGGGGAGGTCTGACAGGACAGATGGGAAGAGCAAATGGCTCTCTATCAGAGGGAGGGGGCGGGGCACGGCGCTTCTTGCTGCTGACAGATGTAGAACTCGTACTGGGGTTGGGGCTGGAACAAGGGGTGGAGGTTTTACTCTGGGACAGAATACTCTTTTGCACTACGAGGGAATGGGAGCCATCAAACAGACTAGACCAGTCAGCCGCTTCCTTCTGCTCTTCATGACCGATAAGAAAGTGGCCATCGGTCTCCTCTATCTTGTTGTGGATCATGTCTGTGATGCTCTCAAACTTGCCGGGTGAATTTATACCTGCATGTCAAGCACAGAAGCGAAAAGACAAATAGATTAACCAAGAATTAAATTGATGGGCTTTTTTTTTTCAATGTTTGATGATTTATTCAAATGCAGAGAAAAGCTAATAACATTTCACAAAAAAAGCCATAAGCAATTTAGAATATTCTCATTTGCATATGAAATAGTTTCATTTGAATGATTCACTTCTGAAATGAACAAATATTAACCATGGTTAAAAGAGTGTATTTATTTAACCGAGTTGTCACATCGGTTATGAGCTCTTGCTGCTTATTATCTAAAAATAGATATATACTCCATATATAAATCCACACAATGTATACCCGTCAGTATTAAACAGTCAGTGAATGATCACCCCCCGTTTAACTCATTTCAGCCACTTGTTCAAATTACTCAACTCACTGAGGTCGTTGTAAACAGAATTAGCCTGCTTGGTGAGGAAGAGTGATGGTTTCCGTGGTGACGCAACTTCTATCTTCATTAGCCGGCTGCAAGAGTGCAGCCACTGGCCTGGTTGTAAACAAGGAAAGCCATAAGAGACACCAATAAAAGGTAGGAAACTAAATAGATGTAACAACATTTTTCCCATCCGAAATTTGTGAATATGCACATGTGACTTCTTCTTAAAGAAACACACAAATATATTCCTGCTCTGACCACACAGGTACTACATTTTTCTATACATGCTTTTTCTTTACACATAAACAGAAAACACTGACTCTGATCATAGAGGTGCTGGTGGAGGGCATCCAGCCAGTCCTCCAGCTCATCTTTGGTTTCTGTGCTGAAAACAACAGTGTGGGATCCTTCTGGTGACGGGTTGATGATGGACAGACTCCTGAATTTCTGGCCTGCTGAATCTTTCTCTATCACACGGATCCGGGTGTCCTGCAGAAACAATAAAAACAAACCTATTACAAGCCAAAATGGAGCTTAAAGGTAAACAAACACGAGCACAACGTGAGATACAGCACTACAAGCGACATCCATCACACGGTATGAAATTCGGTAACACATTGCAGCAGTGTGGAATTTGTACTTATTCTGCAGACGTTAGAAAAACAGACCTTAAAATTGAACTATTCTGTGGTATTTGTATCAAATTCAAAACCACACAAACCAGACAGGACACTAAAACAAAGATAGTCATGATGCAGTAATAACATAATAAGTGAGGTGGGTGACTAGTGTTAAGTTATACTTTTCCACATTTATATTAAATTATCTACCACACAAAACAAAAAAAAGGCTAATTTTTTCCCCTACTGTGTATTTATTTTATTATGTTTCCCTGTAGTAAATTGTCATAAATTTGTAATCAGCACACTTACCAGAACAACTGAGCATGAAATGAAAATGAGAGTGTGGGATGTGAAGGTTTAAATTCTGTCAAACCTTGTTAATGGGCATGCAGAGAGTCGGCTGCACTTTAGCATTGATTTCTTCTTTGGTGAAGTAACAGGATAAAAAGCCAGCACTCAGCACACAGTACAGCCTGCAGCAGCGGAATATCCCTTCCACACATTGCTGAAAATAAATGAAAATAAAACATCGGATTACGTATTTAGCCAAAAAAACAGTTCTGAAGGCTAATGCTAATGATGGCAGCAGGCAAAGCACCTTTTGGCTCAGGTAGCCAGTCATCATGCTCTGTGTCATGCAGGCAGGCTGTGCTACCAGCCTGCAGCAGAGGTTTCCGTACAGTGGGAGCCAGGATGACCATTCAGCTATGGGAAAAAGACGTAATGGTGATACCACCCAGAAAAGGATGACTCTTTATTATAGGTTTCATGTAAAAGTTATTAAATGATACCAATGTCATGTTATTGTAAAAAACAACCCCACAATACAACAACAAGAGTCCTAGTATGGCAGCATTCACATCAAACCAAAATTACATCTTTGTGCTACACGGCTACACATCACTAGAACAGGTTAGGCCCTGAATTTAAAGTTGACAAAACCAAACCTACATAAATAGTTAAAGAATGATCAATGATCACTTTCAAAAACATTGTTTGAGTTCATTTTATTATCTAATAAACTACTGTATCACAAACACATGATTGGATCAATTGAGGAGATAAAGTGCATAATCTATAGCAGTATATATATATACAGTATATTTAATTTGCATGCTTTTCCTTCTTACCGTCTTGGAGGACGATGAGGGAGTGAGACTGAAAGCTGCCTTCAGCCTCAGGCAGACACAGTGTAGTGTAGGCCAACAAGCTGTACTTGGCTCCGCTGGTACAGGTAGATGGAAACACAAACATAACAACTTCTTTAAAATGTATTGCATTGATCTGTTTTGGTCCTTGACTTCCCAGGCTTGACGATAAAAGCCTAAACTAAAAAAAATAAACACTACTAACGATACACTAAGATAAAAGCAACTAAACCTTTAATCCAAATTGTGTGCAGCAATTTGCTTGTTGTACATTTTGTCCTAATTTAAGGACATAATTATCCCATTGTCCCTGCTTCCACTGAACAGTGGCATGTATTAGATGAGTTTCAGTAAGTGTTCTAAACATCAAATGCACACACAAGTGCACATAATAAATGCAAGAGTAATGAATATGTGCACTTTTTTCCACAATGGAACAGTCCAAGTGTCTGAAGGCTAAACAAATCAGTATTCATAACACCAAATAATGGTTCAACCTTTATTTTAGTGTATTTACTGTGTGTGATTTGTTTACCAGCCCCCTGTGTGAGCCTACAGTTACACCATTTGTTCCAGTAACAAGCCACAATTGAGGTAGTTTCTCCTCTGGAAAAAAAAATTAAATCAAGAGCCAAGAGTCTGTAAAGGGTTTTACAGGATAACTCAACACATACAGGGGTATGGGATTGCATCGCAGGAAGGTGTCAGGGTCCGGAGAATCCAGCAGAGGGCAGAGCTTCTTTCCAGCAGTCTTTCCAAAGGAATTGCAGAACTTCTTGGCCAATTTCTTTGGCGTTTTCACCATTGTGTTCTCGTCCTCGAAAGCACAGCTCCACAGCTCTACCTTCAGTTCGAATTGAGGAACTGCTTCTTTACTAGAAGAAACAACAAGTATTATTATTCAATTACTATATTTTATACGTGAACGAGCAAGGTTTTAATACAAATAAATGCTATTTAGGTTATCAATATAAGGCTGCATTTTAACATTTTCTGATGAGACCACAATACCTATCCACCAGACTACAGCAGCACCAAAAGAATCTACCATCATGAACATTAAATACTTACAACATAGAGACTCCCTCAAAACAAATGTCAGTGACTGTTCTGTCCACCACCATCATCTGTGTGTCAAACACCTCTGAGCCAACCTGCATGAGACAAAACACCGCAACTCGACGAGAGCCTAAATTACAAGGGATATAGAATGAGTGTTAGAAAAAGAATCTACACTGTAATCTACATAACAGACATGGACACCACAGACACAAAGACTAACTTCCTTTGTTGTTAAAGTGGTCTGAATCTCTCCACAGCAGCGGAATACGCAGTCCTTCAACAGAAGAGAAGGAAAAAAAACAACAACATTTATATGAGTTTCTTTCCATTTCTGTCAGTTTAAATTTGATATATGTATGAATTAAGAAGTGAGGAGGAGCAATCATACCAGATAATGCGATTGTCCCATTACAGGGCACACGGCCACCTGGAACTGGATCTGATGGTCTGAAAGTTTATCGATCAAAAACTGTAACACGTCAACTTGAACTTAATCTTGAACAAGAAAGGACCTTATATTTCAAATCCTTTTTCCAGAAACCCACCCAGGCTTCAGTCAATTCTTCCCTTATTCTACTCTTAGTCTTTAATTTTTAATGTCAAAATTTAGATGCATAATATATTACTATTTGTGCTTACATTTGTACAACTTCAAAACTTTTTTAAATATTTACCACACCCAAGAACAAGAAATCCTTACTTGCTGACTGCTCCCATCATGTCTTGCTCCTCTTTCATCTTCTGCATCTGCGACAGATAAGCCTTTATCCTGGCATTACATGTCAGCAGGTTCTTGGAGGCGTTAAGAACTTGTTCTTTCTTACTGCTGGCGAGCAGTAGCTTGTAGGCACCATCACGCATTCGAATCTCAAAGTCAAGCTTTTCTTGCATGTTGGAGTTCTTCTTGGACAAACACAAAAGAGGGGAAGCTTAAAAGGATCACATGTCAAGGCAGACCACAACTTTAGTGATGTTTTGAAATGTGTAAATTGTTTTTAAAAAGGTTTCAATGATTTTGACAGAGTTCATGTAAAATTGCCCTTAAATGCTGTTTTTGGAAAAGAAAAATATCCCTTCTCATATCAGTGGAGAGTACAGTACATAAATTAATTCACACAAATAATTCAAATTGGGGTTTTCAACTTCAAACTCTGAATAAGACCAGCTTCATAATACAGACAGATTTTTTGCGGCACAAATTAAAAAGTCACTGGTTTTCTGGCATAGCTTTCAGAGCTCTTTAAAATGACAGACATAATATTAAAATGCTCTGTCAGGAAATCGAATCTATCACCACTGAAGAATAACACAAGAAGGCATCATTACCATTCATTTCACTGTGGCACAGTAAATATTAAATGTCAAATTTGTGGGTGTAAAGCCAACTTGTATTCATTTGAGAGCAACCCTGCATGGATGTAAATTGAAATGATGCAAAATAACCAATCTAGTCTATAATCTAGATAAAAACAATGGGATGAAAACAATATTGAGATATGGACTTCATGGCTTTTAATTAGATGGTGATAAAACAGGTTCAAATGCATGGATGACATAATGCAAAGAACACAAACAGTGGAAATGGAAGGGATGGCATGTTTTTTTCTATTCAGTATGATGATGTCTGATTTAATTTAACTTTAAAACTGAATTGAAAATATTAAATCTTTAATCCGGAGTGGAAATGTGGTCTTAGTGGGTCAGGAATCATTGAGTTGTTTCATAAATACAAACATCATCAAACTTGTCAGCAACTACAATTATGCACCTGCAGCTTCTTAGAAATCTGTCGTATGTACAACAAATTCATATCCTCCACTATCTGTAGCGGGTCATTCAGAAGACTTGGGCATGGTTTCATGCTTTTGGTCTGAAATGGAATTAGTTTGTCAGAATAAAAAGAAAAGCATTATTTCCGTGCATGCTCAACAACAACACAAGGGCTCTGGTTTCAGGGATTCAAAAAGGGCGACTCCCGTATTGAATAACTGGTCCAGCTAGCTAGCTTCGTCCCATGGAAGTCAATGCCTGTGTGCTTGCGTGTGAGTCAATGTTAAAGACAAACATTTTAAAATTGAAGCCGCTAATTATTTGAGAGGAACCCATTGAACTAGTTGTTCGGTTTCTGTGCGTTAAATTGAAAATATTAGCTTGTTGATGTTAGCATCGCTACACTTTGGACACTTTGGACCCCCTTATCTGAACTGTCACCGTCATTACTACACTGATGGTAAACCATAAAAAGTCCATCTTGTCCCCTTGTCTTTACCTCTGTTTGGAGATATAAGGCACTTTGTCGAATTTTCTTGCGCTTAATCTCCATCGCCACTGCGGAACCGTCCGATAAAGACGACTTGGAACTCCCGTTTCGCTTGGAATTTTGAACATCCCGCGGTCCATCCATATTGATTTCCATTCGCCAGCACAGTTCCTCTTTCGTCTGCCAGAGCCTCACAACGGACACGCCGGTTTGATTTGTTTCACGGAGTATGCCGCAAAAATTATCGTATTAAGGAAACGTTTAAAGTTGTAATGATAAACAAATGATTTTGTGCAGATTTGGGAAATTTAATGTGTAATGCAAAAAAGAGCAAAACTTCACTCATCATGTTTAAAGATTAAAACAAAGAAAAATAAAATTACTTGAACTTTCAATGAGGACACATATGATACGTGACAGAATACAAATATGTGGATTTAGTTCAAGTCATTGTTGCCTTATTGTCTTTCATTTTGTTGTTACATTGTGCAGAATTACTCGCACTTCAAGCCGCTTTTCAAAAATAAATAAACACCCCGCCTCGCCGGACGGAACTTGGAAAAACACAAACCGAATGCTCCCCACCGACAGGGACAGAGCGTAATGACGTCATTGTACGACACAAATCACAGGCGTACATCAGCCGCTATTTGAATTACTTGGGGAAATATGTCAATAAGAGCAAAAGAAAAGTAAGTAATATTTTGTTTTTTTTCATACATTGCATATTGTACAATATACACAGAAACATGAAATTATGTAAACCCTTATAATCTATAACTAACCTATAACCCTAATTAACAGCATATCAAACATTGTAATTTTTGTGGAATGATGGGTTTTTCTTGCGGTAAACTAGTCATGTATAGCATATACGTACATAACGTTAACGATACTGAATTGTAGTTAACCTGACTAAAATCCACGAAAAACACAATATAAAACATGTGCAAATCAGAAACAACCAGTATTCGTATTATTTTTTGTATTTGAAACATCCTCGTTTATATCGATGGTTCCTTTATATGTTTAATTTCTGTGTATCCTCTCTCATTTTAGATACTGTTTCATGCAGACGCCACTGTCTCAATTTTCAATATTAAATATAGTAATTGCCGGACACGTAGCCCATTTAATATTACAGTAGAAGTCTGAAACGTAACCACTGAGTCAAAGAAACCCGCCCACCCGGTTCTGGATGACATGGCCTTTTGGTCGAGTTGGAAGCATCCACGGCTGGAAGTGTAGACGCAGTCGCTGCTGCAGATGAATTACCGTTAAGTGGACAAAAATTGAAAGTTCCGGAAAGTCTTTTATACTTTCAGAATTAAATGATGAATGTTAGAAAATGTAAGTGACGGCACACAAATAAAAAAAATATGTTTTTACAAATAGTAATTTTGGATATTTAAGTGAAAATGAGCCCTTTGAGATAAAAAAAGGAAAGAGTAAAACATACACATGCTAATGGTTTTGGGCCATGGTTGAGCTGTGTCTGTGTCGCATTCACTCTGATTTTATATTGAAATGTCAAAACGGAAGTTGTAACTCCCATCTTAGCCTGAATGACGTCTCTTTCCGGATGTTGGTCCTCCCGCCGCCAGTTCGCAGGGAGCAGCGTTACATCGTTGAGCGAGAGGAGAGAAGGCCAGACAGAAGAGCAGAAGCAGGGCTGGGCTTCACTTACGTACTGTCGACAGCCGAGAGAAAAGGGTGAGTGCGGACTGGATATCATTTTTACTTAGGGAACTAAATGCGCAAAATAGTAGGTTTTCAGTCCAACATAGGTGGTCGACAGACGCGAAGTTTCCGTTAGGGAAAAAAAGGAAATCTTTTCTTCTCCTCATCTATTGACCTGAAATGTTGATTTTCAGCATTGATTAAAAAAAAAAATCCATTTCTGGTGTTGAAACCACAAATCAGGAATTCAAGTGGATATATCATTTGATACTAAGGTACGAAAGAAGAAGCAGAATTTGGCTGTCACCGGCTTATAATGGCTAAACAAACTGCCTCCCCCTTAGCTAACTGTATGGCTACTGTTGTCAGCTGCAGCATGACCAGCCTGCTCCGCCTTTGTAAAGCGACACAGCCCCGCCGCTGTGATGCCTCTGTTAAACAATTATTTCTACCTCCGTGCTATTATTGTGCATCATTTGTGGGGGTTTCTGTTGGTTGCATCCCTCCGTGACCGGACGGAGGCCAGCGAGACAGGATGCACATCAATGAAGGACGGCCACAATGAGCGCTTTGTGTTCATCTCATTGGAAAGACTTAATCTGGAAACCCACTTTGAGTCGTCCTTAAACGATAGATTGCACGATTATATATATATTTGTACTGTTTAATGTAGCTGCAGAGTGTTTCCCAATGTCGGACCCCTCCTCTTCTCCCGTGTGTGTGGTGGGGGCTTTGTTTTCTTGGGGCAGATGTAGCTGGCCTGCATGCATCCGTTCTCTTTGTGTTGACTTTGATTTGTGCTGTCATCATCACTTAAGACTTAAAACTCTCGGAAATGACTAAATTCGAGCTATTACCTCACTGCATTATCATCATCATCACATAGCGATAGCTTATTAAGAGGTTTTTGTTGCACGTTTCTTGTAAATCCATGCAAAATATCAAATTATGAGTAACTAATGCTGCATTGTCCGGTAACAAAGTGTTTAGGCGAATTTAGCAAATATTCTACATGGAAGACAAAGTTGCACGACTATTCAGAGACTTTTGATTGGATGTTATTTATTTATTTATTGGCACTTAGTTGAAAAGTGACAGAATTCTATTTTATTGTCAAATCTTTCTTCTGTTCTCATTCATATTGGAATGGGACCCATATTGGACAGGTCTGTACCATGATCCCACATTTATGACAAGCATGCTGATGAGCAGTAGAGAATATCATTGGTATAACAGTGAGGTACTCATTTCTTACTTTGACTGCTATAGTAATAGGAGTGTTATGATGGTCTGTCGGCTTCTTAAGGTGACAGAAAAAGGCAAAAACCTTTATAGAAGCGAAGCATTTTCCCATTTTCTGCTCTTAAGTCTAAATCAGAGTGAAATGTCTTCTATTTGCTGCTTTCTTGCGTATGCGACTTGGGTAATAACACACTGATGTGAGCATGCTCCGCAGGAGATGGATGGATCTAACTGCTTTCAGATCAGCACAAATCAGATATGTAACTAAAATGTCCTGAAACAGATATGTCCTGAAAAATCTTTTCACATAGCGGTCCGTTGTGTTCTTGGAGAGCTTGAGAGCCACAGGCTGCACATTAGCTAGTCTCGTTGGTCTCTTCCTCCTCCGTCATCTGTGGAAATTCAAATTATTTGGATAGGGGCCATAGAATGTTCAGATAATACCATCCAGTTTGGGTTGGTTCCTTCTCTTCTCTCGTTCACTTTGTCGTTTTTCTGCCTCCTTCCTGTCCTTTCTGTAAGCGTAGCTCCACAGGCAGTTGCATTTTTAAAATCTGTGTCAGTGTCACATGATGAGGAAGCAGCAGCAATGTCTGGGATAAACTGCAGCTCAAACTACCTCCATACACGTCCCTTTATACAGTGTAGAGTACAAATAGTTCACAACCATGTGAATATATGACATATTAAACTGTCTTTTTATATTTGTTTTGTTTATATTTTCTTAAATTCAGTTTCTATTTTCACTATGACAAGACTGATTGATCAACTTGCTTATAATTTGACAATTAACAGTGAATAGACATCCTACTTTTTAATACTCTAACTTGCTATCTCAATCTGTCCTGAATGACTTTTGGTCTCAGGTTCATTATCTTTATTATTTATGATAACTTCACAGAAAATCTGCAGTTTCTACACATATATAACAAGGATTTCCTTTAGCGATATAAGCTTATTTCCCGTTGTAGCCTATAGTGGGGATTGAGGACCTTGTTATTCGGGCTGCCGACCACCATTGTGTTTTGTAGGAAGTTTGGGAAGTGAGTTGCATTTGACTTCAGTGGTCAGGGAGTGTTTGTGGCTGAAAGCAACCTCCTGTAAACTAATAGACTAATCTGTTGTGTTCAAAATGATATCAGGTGCTTTGGACCAGGACGATGGCTAAAAATAGCTGTGAATCTCACTGGTGATCTGAGTGTGAAGTTTAGAAGGGTTGTGATGATGAGGGTGAAGCTCTGGCCTGTGTGCAGACTCGCAAAGAGAAGAAAGAAGAGACAACACAGCAGAATAATCTTAAAATATTATATGTGTTATGGGTGTGTCAGGATTTATTTATTATTATAATGTTCGCATTAATCGGTATCTAAATGGAAAATGTCACCCTCACATCTGTTTTAGGGCGGAACAGTCTGATTTTAGTATCCGGTATTTCTTCTTTCCACTGCAGATATTGATCTTGTATTCGGGCAGGTTCCATTCCCGTCCCACCCTCTGCCTACACCCCCCACCCCCACCCCCACCTCCATTCCGATTGTTCTGCTATGCTGCTAGCATTGAGGGTTGTTTTTGTCTCCCAAGAGCCAGTGTAGATTTCAATGTGAGAGAGTTCCCTACTGTAATTTTGCAGCTCTGGGTTGCGTTGTCATCGACAACGTGGCAGAGTTGGTAAAACACTAATGCTGCTGTTAATGGCCGGTCATTATCTGCTCAACGGGGGCCATGCATGAGCCAAGAAACTATCACCAGATCAAACCAAGACTCAAACCTGTCTGCCTAGGCTTCTAGCGGTGCGTAATGTAGTGATTTAGACACGAGTGTTTGAGAATGTGTTAATCTGTTTCAAATAACAGGAGGAAACCACGTCAAGCAGGAGTGAATGCTATTATATAGCTAAGACTGTAGTTTTGTTACTATTTTCCATAAGAGTTTATTATGTATCCATAATTAATAAAATAGCTGACATTTAGTTTAATACAACCAAGTCATATAGTTATTGTTTCAGTGTTTAAGCTTTTATATTTTTAGGCTAATGGCAAAAGTGAATGTATTTCATTGTATTTTATAATTAAAGAAAAGAAAAGCCTTCTGGGTGCATGCTTAAGAGAATTGGTCACATGCATTGAACAAGAACATGCTGCAGGGCATATGCATCATTAATTCTGTTGGATTATCAGTAATCTGCTTTTTATCTGTTTATCAGTACAAGTTGGTTTAGTGTGTTCATTTTTCCCCTGCAGACTCAACAAGAATGACACGGTTCTAAATCAGACGTGAAGGAGAAAAAGCGTTTTTGTTTGTAATATGATGCACAGCTCTCAGTGTGTGTGTGATGTGTAAATTTCCATATGTGGGTCTGTAGGGCATGTGGCGCGCAGAGGTGACTGAGCATGTGGTGTGTTTGTGTCTTCAGGCTGGGGGTGTGCCGGCTTGTGTATAGTAATAACAATGAAGCAGGCTGATTGAATGCTGGCTAAACGGACATGTTTACTTATTTGTTCCTCTCACCAACTGCTCATGTGACCGACTCGGCTTTGCTGCACCATATGGTCTTTTCTGCTGCATGGAGCAGATTTTTTTTTTTCACTCACATGCTGCATGTGCAAACCACCTGCACACACATAAATCCATACATTCACATGCTGGTTGATGTTCTTGCTAGTTTGACAAGCTGTAATGACATATTGATGTATCACCTCTCTGCGTGATGCTATTATCCTGTTGGAGGAGATTAATGTCAGCATGTCATATTTATCGGGTTGCATAAATTAAAAGCGACTCATGCTGCTTCGTTCATTCTTCATTTTTTATATTTTAACTCAGGATTTTAATTTTTTAAAACTTTTTCTAATGGCCGATCCAATTATCAGTATTATTTTAAATAAACATGGTATAACCTGTGAACTCTGTGATGTCATATTTTATGAGGTTCTGTTTTATTTGTATTATAGATAAAGCCCAGTTTCACTTTTTCATTGCTTCTTTGAGGATCGATAGATTTTTACTACCCTTAGTGTACGCTCCACAGTTACCCATCGGGGACTGCAAAGCCTTTTGTCTGGATGTCTGTCCGGACGTCTGTCCAGAGCTCGTCTCCTTTTGAATCGGTTTCTTCTTTACTCCCCTCAGGGTCTGGAGATCTTCCTCCTCCCCAAACCTGCCTGTGATTCAGTCTCCTTTGTCTGATAAGTATGGATGCATTGTTCTTAGATCGCCATTTTTCGGTTTGTTTTGTCCTTTAGTGGGGTTTGATCTGGACTAGTTTCTTGTCAGTGCAACCAGTGGATTTTACAGGGTTTGTTTTTTGTCAGTCCTGTTTTACAATCAATCAGCCCTTGTTCTGATTCAGTGTCTAGATCAGATGAGACAGCACCACATCCTCTGGAGTTCTGTGATAAACAGTAGCCACAGGATGAGATTCAGGAGATTTGATGTAATGATTTCTGGTGGAAAGGTGAGCCTCTTGTCCAGCTTGACCTTCATCTTCCAATCCGTTTGTCGGGTTGTTGGTTGGCAGAAGGAACACCAGAGGTCTGCCTCAGCCGGAGGCTCAGGTTCATCGGATTGGGAAGGACATAGAAAATAATAAGGTGACATCTTTGGAACCAAGCCATCTTTACATTACACTATATGCGCTTCATGCTGTCTCTTCAGATGTAAAAGAGTCGAGCTTCGGTAACTACTGAGAGCTATTTATATCAGAACAATCAGGTTTCGCTGCTGTTGTGAAAACTGAATAGGCGGTCTTCTGTCTGCCAGTGGATCCTCCTGGGAAAGGCCCGACCAGACACAAAGGTCCAGTCCAACAAATGACTAAAAGCTTTTCAGTTGATTGACTGTTTGTCATTGATTACCATTAATGCTTCCCCTGGACGCATTGCGCATACAGGAAGTGTCACATCACCAGGCATTTCTTGTACTCCATGGGTTTTGTAGAGGTAGAACCCATCTTAACTGATGATAAGCTTTACTGTTACTGCATTAAGATTAATATCATAATGTGGTACGACAGCCACACCCTTACCAGAGCTAAGTTTGGCTTTCATATGACCATGTGGAAAAATGCATGGTGAGAGTATGAGTTGTCCGTCTGGGTCTGCCTCTTCCTTCCTGCTCTTCCTCTCCTACTGTCTTCCTCACTTAAGTTTGCTTTAAAATGTGTGTTCGCTGACATGAATCTGTGTGCGGAGGCGACACGCACAGCCGCTGGGAGTGTGTGTGTGATGTGGCATGAGTCAGCTATCATGGTTGTTACGCGATGTGAAGGAGACATCAGTGCTGATGGTTACCCAGATGTTGCGTCATCCTGGGATACGGACGTGAACCAGATGTGGCGAGGAGCAGCCACGTGTTGCAGCCAGGAAACATATTAGGGGACGCCAGTAAATATAGTGCCGCGCAGTGACATCACTTCCTGTCTTCTTTTAGCCAGTGTCTGATTGGCTAGTTGAGAGAGGAGGGAATAGATTTGAATTGTTAAAAAGATACAAGATTGCTTGTTCAGCAGTTTGATGGAGAGGAAACAAGACTGGTGATTAATCACAACCAGGAAATCTTATTAACGTGGCTTCATCATCACTGTGTGATTTATAAATGTCTTAATATCCCATCATGTCATGAACAATAATGTTCTTTGTTAGTCTTTATGTCTGTTGTGTGTGCCTGTATGTATAGACCATAAGGTTTTTATTCTCAGCTGTGCCGTTCAGATATTAACTTTTCCATCTTTTTTTTTAAAATCTACATTATTAAAGTTACTTTCCTTATTTTTTTTTTCTTTGCATTTCAATTTTTTGTACGGTAATTGTACTTTCATGGCCACACATTTGATTCTCTTTCCTTATATTGGGTTGAAGTGGAAGCAGATATCTCAAACATGGATAATTCCTAATTTAATCTAAAGGGACTACACCACCGGAGGCGAAAGAAAAATTATATTTGAATAATTTGGGTGACCTAGCCATTTCAAATTAGGATTGTAAGACGCACATGTAAAGCAGATGGCAGCGTCTCCTTCATCAGAGTCACCGCTGCATTCCTGCAGCTGGAACAAGGCTTTCATGTGTGATGGCAAGGCGGCTTTAGTTTTTAGTGGCACCACACAGGCTGGTATGCTGTATGCTCAGGGTCCTTAACCCCATCCTCATAACCTTGCATTCTGCAGTGACTATGCAGTCGTTATTCAGACAGCAGGCCTTCAGATGCTTTGGTTAGAGTGGGAAGGGGAAATTACACATAATTACAGTATAATGGCAATGCTGTTGTTCTTTGTAGACTTTCTCCGATAATGTATACATGGTGTGTTGTGTAGTGTGGAATCTGGGCAGTGACATGTGATTGGATTTAAGGAAATCACATATTGTGTTCTTACTTATATACATTATATAATACACTTAAACTAAATGTATTACATTATTTATATAAGTGTAAAGTACTTCCTGTTCTGACGATTTATGAAATCAGTTGGTAATCTGTTCAGAAGTTCTCCCCCGATTTGAGATCCACACTGACAACACCATCTTGGTAAAAATGACAAAATAGTACATTTGAACTGTCTTAAAATTCTTCAGTAAATGTTTCACACGTCGTGTAAATTAATTCCCGTCACCGTGATGAAAATCCCTTCCACTTGATAGACCGCTGTTGCTTTGGGACAGTCGTATTCACACAGCGTGGTGCACGGATCTATCAGAGGTGTGTAGTTAATTCAGATTTTACCAAGGGGATTAGTTAGTTGGTATACCGAGCACTTAAAAGGTCAAGTGAGCGAGAGCTTAGCTCAATAATCATTAATTCCTTCTCTAGCGGAGTTTTCTTGGCATTTTCTTCACACAACAGAGTTTGAGCTATTTAAGCGCAGCTTAAAATTACCATGAAAAGCTTCACTTTGAAGCCTGTTTATAATTAGTCTTGAAAAATATTAAACTTGTCTAAACCTCTGTGATGACTTAGACATTAAAGCGTGACCAGATACAACAATCTGTTTTAATATAAGCAACACGTTGTTTTCTCTGTGAGAAGATCCACGTTGTGGTGGCTGGTTTACATCACAGATCAACCCCCCCCCCCCCCCATCCAGTCGGTAAGTTCTACTCAGTGTAAGTCCTCCAGGCTGGGACAGTTAGAAACGTTAGAGTAGTTGGCTTTGACCTCCTTTCCAGCTCATCTGAAGGAGAGCGAGGGGAGGAGGTAAAGCACGAGGGGAAATAAATGTCCTGCCGAAGAGCTCAGCCAACATTCCTACATCACTTCCTCCTCTAACATCTGGTAATCATCAGGGCGGGCTGTGAGATCCGTCCTCACTGTTGGCACGCCGACGGTTTCCAGACGTAAACCGTGAGGCATCAAATAGCAGGACCGCCCACTCAACCTCATTCCCCCCGCTTGCAAAACAACATGAAGCAAGATGGAGTGGTTTGAATCTGCAAATGTTTTCTCTGTTCTTGTGATGCCCCTGTCTTCCATCTTCGCTTCACAGGTTCTTTTATACTTGCAAAGAAACACGTATGAATGAAATAATGAGACACAAATTTCCTTTCTCCTTCCTCTCTCAGGATGGCGTAGAGGCGTGGCGCTGTTGGCAGCCAATCAGCATTGAGCTACCTGGACCAGAGGTGTGTGACACATCTCAATGCTAAGTCCTCTTTCTTGTATTAGCTTGATGCTGCGATACAGCGCGAGAACAGTCTTCAAACGTCATCATCACGTTTGCAAAATATTCAAAACTTCACTCTTTTTAAAGATACTAATTCATTTTCTGAAGTCTGATAATGGAATTAATGAAAATGCTTTCATTTAAATACTTTGTCATTTTTGCAACTTTGAACTACACATTAGCTTGTAGTTTTCATTTGCGTTTTGTCCCATTAGGTGTTCACCACAGTTTGCAGTAGGTTGCAGAGATGAGCGTGACCTCGTGGTTCCTGGTGAGCAGCGGGGGGACGCGTCACCGACTCCCCAGGGAAATGATCTTTGTGGGCCGGGACGACTGCGAGCTCATGCTACAGGTGAGAAACCCATGCCCCCCCCCAACTAAACTCTACTTACAGCTTACTTACTCTACTTACAGCTTACTTACTTCAGTTATTGCTGTCTTGAAACAATATTAGCTATCGTTGCCTTTATTACACACGTAATGTCAGTGTTTTGGTTTGAGAGTTTTTTGTCTTTCACATAATAATGATATTAATGGTAATGAAACCTGACAGCCTCTGTACTATTAATAGTCTGCTGACCCTAGATCAGTTCGTTGCATAAGTCAAGAGGTCACAGATTATGGGTTTAGTACACATGATCTGTGTGTGCAGGCTGTGGCAGTAGAAGAATATGTCTTTATGTCTTTATTTGTTTATTTATTTGTGTATTTTTGTTAAGATTTAACTGTGCGTACATGCGAGAAGACCATGTCTGTGCACATGTGCACCTCTCTGGTGACTGCACTATTAATAGAAAGTGGGCCAGATACCTCCTGAGTTAGATCTTATCTAGCTGAGTCTGTTGTCGTGTATGGAGGGTGCGTCCATGGCAGCGGGTGTTTTACCAGCGTCCTGCTGAGTGCATGACTGTCCCAATCCATCCCCCACTGTAACCGATATTTGTTCATTCCCTCTATCGAGGAGGTCGTGTTTTCACCCATATCACCCATAAGGAATGTAGGTTTCTAAAGGGGAGTGAGATCGATCCATAGCACCTTGCGACCTGATCAAGAATTAAAAAACATTTCACATTAATTTTTACGGTGGTCTAAAGGTGCTCACAATCACTTTTTAAAAATGTTGATCCTACTCTATTTTCATGTAGGTATAATCGAGCTAATGCTCAATCCACATCAGCAATAAATTAGATATTCTCGTAGTGCCTTACGTCACAAGATTTTCCATGGCTTCTGACTTTTAGCATGTCAGCTGTGTTTCTAAAAATAGAAAATATGGTACAGTCTATGTTTTGAAATGTGATTAAACAAAACATGTCCAACTGCATATTTCCCAGGTTTAAATGTGGCGACCCATAATACATGTAGAATGTTTCTCATGGTATCATTTGGTTGTTCTAGAGTCAATATTTGTTGAGTTTTATGGGCAAAGAGAAAGTCCATCAATTATACTGCTCACATGTCTGAATGAGGATGACACAAATTAGACATACAACACAACACAACCTCTTTGTTCCCTTGTGGTGTCACATTACGCTCACACTATCATACAATAGTTTTTCAAGCTCTTGTGGAACTCTTTGGGTTCTTTACCTTTTTATTTATCTTTTATTTTCTGAATTTGCTTAGTCAAGAATGAGCTTTCAATAAGAAAAAGAAAAATACTCATTTATTCATGAATACAGTTTTAGTCTTGTCTTTCATCAGTGTCTCATCCTCCTGTGATGAAGAAATATTGAACATCATTTACATGTACAATAGTTACAAGCATGTCGGGTTGTAAAAGGTATTTTTCTGTGATGATTTCCTTGTCTGCATCTCTTGCCCGAATCCTTGCATGCCTGCTCTTTTTATGTCTTTGGATTGGATTGAGAAAAAGATAAGTGAATTCTTTCAAATCAGGGGTTTTTTTTTCTTTTCTTTTGCCGTTTGACTGCTTTAAAAGACTGAGGCCTCATCACGTGGATAAGTGTGACTGCCATCTTGTGCCATGCACCAAATGAAATACTTTCAAACGCTGCCACAACACAACAAACTACAAATGTCTTTGTGACGTGAGATGTACCTCACCGTTAGTTGAGCGGACCAAGAGAATGTTTTATAAATATTTGGGTGTCGTCTCGCAGAGTTCACCAGCAGCTTGTTTCACTCTCATATCAGTGGTTTTGACAGAGCTTTTTACATAATTGCAAAACATTCATACTTTATTAATATTACTATTGAAAAAGGGAAGACACGTGTTAAATAGAGGAACCTACTCTCATTGACATCAGTTTTAATCATATGATGTTTTTTTTTTTTATACAAAAGGAGTCACCATGGGTACAGGGGCTCATTTTGTCTATTCTGTCAACTCATCTGATGTGCATTTATGTGTCGTTTTTCTTTTGATGAATCAAATTTGAGCCGTAGTTTTACATTTTCCTTTCATTATTATTATTTTCCCCCTTTCTGTTCCATGTTCTGCCTTAAATATTGATGTGTTTAGTCGACAAGCATGTGTAAGAACACGGTTTTGTCCAGGTGGTTTAGTTGGTTTGCAAAATGAAATATTTTCTGTAGTTGGCTATAGAAAGATTGGTCTGTCCAGCAACTGTCTGTTTAAATATGGGGAGTCTTGAGGTGACTTGTGAGAAATGAAGGTAAGATTGAAATCATTCTTGGCTTTTGATTATTTTTTTTGGTTTTGGACACCACTTAAAATCAATGCTTTCACATCCACTACTTCCTTATTGCAGTGTTAGTGTGTCTGTGTGTACACACGGTACTTGAACGTGAAGCTGTCGTGTAACCACTGGGTCGATGCTTCATTTGTATGCTTTTCTCTTTCATTTGAAGTCCCGCAGTGTGGATAAGCAGCACGCCGTTATCAACTACGAAGCTGGAGCTGATGAACACAAGGTCAAGGACCTCGGCAGCCTGAATGGGGTGAGTGCAGGTATAGAAATATGCAAAACAGCAAGAGGTAAGGGCCGAGATAAAAGAACTAGTGAATGAAGACAGAATGGAAAGTGAAGAGAAAGGAGTTGAGTACTGGGTTTAACCAGCTGAAGGAGGAGTAAATGGTTTTAAGTGAGATTGATTGAGAAGGAAAAGATGGAGAGAAATACAGCAATAAAAACAAAATCACAGACATTCAAGGTAAAAATGTCCCGATCTGAGATTCTGAGTGGTTGGAGGTTAACTCATTTTTTGGCAGTCAATAAAGCCTTCTATTTTTCCACTGCACATCGATCTCGCTGTCAATGAAGACTTGTTTCATGGCAAAGGTTAAACCTAATTATGCAAATCAGGACTTAAGGGCACAATCTGTATCCGACTATGAACAAAGCACTATTAAAACTAACATAGAGCCTCACACGACTAACATGGCTGTGTTTTTTCAATTATTTTGACAAATAAATCCCCGAATGGAACCCCATGTGATCATATGGTTGTTAAACTAGCTGTGACAGTAAATCCTGGACTCACTTCCTACTGCGTCTTCATCCACCTCACTTCTTTTGCTGGACTCAAGAGGAAGTTTTTTTTCCTGCTGAGTCAGCGATGAGTAAAAAGCCGTTTGGCCAGTGTCCCCCCTCCCCCCTAGCTGTCCGACTCGAGGGGGCTTTGCCATTGTTTTGTTAAACTCTAAGGAATTCTTCTGACCAGCTGACAGTGTTTATTACATGAGCTGCGCAGGTGGGTGAGAAGTGAAGCTGTGGAGGAGACGGAAATAAAACGTTCAAACAAGAAACAAACATTAGAGAGTAACTGTCTCCAGTATTTCACATGGTACAGAAAGCATAACCTGTGAATAACATCTAAGCAAGAGATGGCATTTTCTTTGGAACTGAAGCCATTAATTAACTGATCAAGAAATAGAATGCCAGAAAATAATCAGGATTGACTTCCCTCGCCCCTCACACCTCCGTTAGCTCTTCAGGGGGGTCCCATGGCATTCCCAGGATTGATTTTACTGATATTTATTGTTTTAGATTTGCATTGACGTGACAGTATTGCCTCTTCGTCCCTCTGCAGACGTTTGTAAATGATGTGCGTATCCAGGAGCAGATGTACATCACTCTGAAGTTGGAGGACAAGCTGAGGTTTGGATATGATATCCTTTCATGTGTCTGAAGTCTGCTGCCCTCACATATCCAGCATTGCATCATCATTTTTACCAGTGTTTCTTTAACCTCTGCGTCTCACATACCAACCTGTTCACGGTGGTGAGAGGAGAGCTCACCGTGCCTGAAGAGGCTCTGAAGGTAAAAAACACACATATATAACACGTCAACCATAATAAAGTGAATGTATTTTACTACTTGAAGCACTAAACTCTTGTTTCATATCCTTCCCTTAGCATGAAAAGTTCACCAGTGGCCTCCAGCTCACCAAGAAGCCATCGAATGGTGAAGCCGCCGCCTCCGCCACCACAATCCCAAGCAGGTTCGCTGCTAAGACCCCGACAAAGACAATCAAGACCGCCAGTGGAAAGGCAGCAGAGAGCAGAGCGACAGACGGGGCCGCGTCCGCCAAAGAGCCACAAAGCAAACCAGCAGACACTCACAAATCGGAGGAGAGGATAGGAGGTGAGAACACACAACAGCTGAATTCTTGTTCACTAACCCATCTGACATATTATAAGACATTTCAGGGGTCGTATTTGGCACAGTGATGTAGCGGTTACATCAAAAACTGCTTTTTAGCTATGTGTCACTACTTTTGGATGGATTTTCTCCCCAAAATGAAGGCTGTTGAACTTATTTGTGTTTTATCACCAGCCAGTAGGGGGTGAGCCCGGTCACCAGGGAGACCCATTCAACATGCAGCCCGTTTTGAGATACAGGCACCCTAAGTTTCCTGGTTAAGCTCCAGATTTTGAAATAAGCTCAAATGGAGCTTTTGTTAGTAAAAGATTAAGCAATAACAGGGTGGCAGCGCCTTTATATTACAAACCCAAATCTCAACACTGTTTTTCTTCTAGTTATTTACAGGAACATACAGTTGATTTACTCGTTTGGACCAGTGATAGTCACACATGCACATTCAGTGCTGCATGGCCACCTCAGATGCTGCTTATGTGTTCAATGGCTACCCTCTACATGTATGTGGTTGTGTGTATGTAATCCTGTGACCATACTACTGTAATAGCAGACCACACCCAGACTTATAGCACATAGTTAGCACACAATCAGTATGTTTTATATAGAAGGCCTCTTCCTCCTGCTCAGAGCATCTATAATTATCCAGATAGAGTGTGATCAAACCCAGATGGGGTACTTAAAAGAGGAGAAGGTAAATTCTTCTCTCTCGTTGATCTTTCCTGTCACTTCTCCGCTGTGCTATCTGAGTTTTTTTAACACGTTCACACAGGATCCACTTCTATGTCAGCTTTAAATGGAGACAGGAAAGCAAGAGGAAAGTCCCGTTTTTGTTTAAATTGCTTGTGTCCACGAGAAAAACCAAGAGAGCGAGTGTGACACAGAGCACACACACATATGGGAAAATAGGTCAGTGGTTCAAGACCAGGCCCGAGGGGATTTAATGCACAAACACACACAGTATAAATACACACACACACACACACCCACACACACACACACACACACACACACACACACACACACACACACACACACACACACATAAAGGAGCAGCAGAGCTCATGTTGTGTTGTCAAAAGATGCATTAAATTGTGCACTTTCAGCGAGGCTTTCTAAAAATTCATCTGCATCTTGTGCGTCCATCACAGGGGATGTGGCAGCACTGCCTCGTGGGACCCCCCTCTATGGCCAGCCGTCTTGGTGGGGGGACGGGGATGCAGATGACGAGAACTCATTCAAACAAGAAAGCAAGTCATCCGGAAAGAAACACGACGTTGCCGTTTCAGGTAGGACGAATTAATAGATTCAGGGGTGCGGATGTTAGTTGGTTTTCAAATGATGCTTCAGTGTTTGTTACATTTTACCAGAAATTTCTGAGTAGTAAAAGTTGTAAAACCATATTTTGTTGGAAAAACACAATTCCCACTGCACATTTTTTTATAAAGTTAAGGTAACCTGTTCAAGATTACGTCAAAAACTCAGTTCATGAATAGACATAGTTTTTTGTGAACTTTGATGTGACAAAAGCTACAAGATGCATATCTCATACATTTGATGTCTCATATTCATTCTGCCACATTGTGTTATCAAAGCCATGCATGGTGTGACATTCCCACCATGTTAGATGTAGTTTGCATGGAAACTTACAGTATTTTTTTTGTATTTCAAACAAAGAAATACAAATATAATGGTACAAAGGCCGTCTTAAATTGAATGATGTGTTGCAGAGTTTTCAATCTCAGCAGGGCAATAGTATTTTGACGTTTGATCTAACTCTGTTTGCTCTACAACAGAGGTTTGTTTGTGTAAAAATCCATGAATCTATATCAATGAAGGACACACAAAGACTTTTATTCAGAACCTGTGTGTATTCCTGGTTACCTCAAATATGTGTGTGTAGCGACCATCAAACACAGTGACCCATTATCTGGAGGTGGATGGTCAGAGTAACAGGATGAAAGCCCAAACCAATAGTAAATAGCTCAGTGAGGCACAATGGGTCTGTGCCAGGCTGGTTTAGCGTGACCAGCGTTGTGTTGAATGGGGGGAGGTTAATCACACACAAACACTGGAGCGTCTCTCGCCACATCTGGATGGAGCGTCTGGCGGCATCTCGACCAGCCTGAGTAGAAATAATTGGCTCATCACGTCTGTTTTTACACGTAATTATTTGAACTCTTCCTGTGTAAATTCATGTGAATTTTTTCGCGAATTCTTGCAAAGGTTTTGTTCCCCTAGTGGAGATTAGCAAAGAGTGATTTAATAAGGGTGATTCAAAGCTCCAAAAGTTGTCCAGAAATGGGATTGGCTACCTCAGTCATAAAAGTGGGTGAGTGGACACATCTCTAAATGTTGTTGTGTTGTTGTTTTGTAATGTAATACACAGATGCTGAGCTGTGTATTTGTTCTGTAGGCTGCATGCAATATAAAAGCTAAATAAATAAATATATAGATGTATAAATGAAATAAAAGTGCAGCTCCAGCAGATCTTTTATGTCTGCTCTCATAAACGTCTGACTTCAAATGGCAGTGAAGGAAAAGAGAAGTGAAAGAGAGAAGGAGACATTCAGGCAGTGTGTTTCTCTGTCAGTCAAGTGTAGTGTGTGTCCTTTTCTCCTTCCTAGTGAATAGACTGTGTATTCAGACCCCACCACCCCCACCCCCCTCCCCCATGCATTGTCTCTAACGCCGATTGGGTTACGCCATTTCACCAGCTCCCCCAGTCCTAAACACACACACACACACACACAAACACACATACACACACACACACACACACACACACACACACACACACACACACACACACACACACACACACACACACACACACACACACACACACACAGCAAACACACCACTCTCTCCCTCCATACTGCGACATCCATAAGCTAACCACTCTCTAGTTCTCTGGTAAGTGTTCTTCTAAATTCAGATACTTGTGCTGACGGTGATGGTGTTCTGACATCCACTGGTTCTTGCCTTACGATCAGTTGTTTTTTTTAAATGTTAAAGTGTTTGATCAGTTATTGTTGTTTGACTCTAAAGCACATTAGAACCAGATCAGAGGTGAGAAGCGCAGCAGGTTGTGAATGGACTGATTGTTGCTTTTGGTTTTGTCTCAGTTGTTTAGAGTCAGTCACATAAAATCCAGACCGGCATTAACTAGAAATGACATTTTTTTTTATATGGAAGCATGCAAGGTTGGTCTTAAAGCCTTTGTTTCCTGTTCTTATGATAATAAAACTCAAAACCAAAGTAGATTGAACTGGCCGGTCTTTGCATGAGTACAGAAACTCTTCCTCGTATTAAATGTGTAGCTTCTTCCCAGATGTGTCTTGTGACTTCTGGTTACATCACTGGGAGCTGAGCTAGCGTTTACACACATTTGCACTTACAAGTGTGTAGAATAAAAGTTTAGTCAGTGTAGCACGATGTAGTAGAGGTGTAGCCTGCATTCTGTGCTCGTTATTTTTTTGTTTCCATCGGCAGCATGACAAAAATCATTGGTTGTCTTGTTCTTATGGTATTACTTTCTCAATTGTGGTTGCATTCAGTATGTGTGTGTCCTATTTAATGTAACTAAACATAAATAAATACATAGAAACTAAACGTTTATTTCCGAGTTTATTTTGGGTGAATCTGCTCCTCTGCTTAATGTATTTGTAAACAACACGGCCACATTTATTGAATTTATTATTTATGAGATTCACTTCACTGTTTCTCTTGTAATTACATTCTGCAAAGTCAGTTTGTGTGTCTCACTTCTTATCACTGATTGCCTTATGCTCCTACATGTGCTCTCCAGAAAGAAGCAGATGGCCCCTCTAATTTCTGAAAGTATCATTTATCATCTTCAGGTCCCACAGAGAGTCCTCTTGTTAATGTGAATGCATTAGAAAAAAAAACTGCTGTATATAGTGAGTGTCCAAAAATAAAAGGTTTTAAATAGCTGTGCCAGCACTTAATGTTATTCATAATTTGCATGATTTGTGTGTGTTTGTGTGTAGGACAGAGAGACAAACTGCACATGACATGATTTTGGAGTTTAACGGGCAGCATGATTAATTTTGATAAATGCTGAACCATATTCGCTAACGAGAGGGCTACGATTGAAGTGATCCAATTTGATCTCAGTTTGACCTTCACCTTTCCAGCTATTGTGAAAGACTCACATGTGACTGTAACACATATTCAGCTCTTGGTGAAGGCAGAAACTGATAGACCAACAGTCTTGTGAAAACTCAGACATCACATCATGCACCTCTTTCAGGCGGTTTTTTATATGAGACTCGCACTTGATCCTATAGTGCATTTCAGCTCACAAAGTTTGAACTGTGTGTCTTTCAGTATCTCCATCTTCCTCATAGACATCAAAATGTGTTTTTATCCTCAGACAGCAAAGAAGCACACAGAGGGGAGAGAGGAAAAGACAGCGTCCTTCACGCGGCCTCCACTCATGATTCCAGTTACTTTGAGATCCCTACCAAGGAGGGTCACATGGCGAGTAATGGCATCCATGAGATTCCCACCAAGGACACAGAGGGTACTGCCTCTCACAGCGCTGCAGGTGAAGGATAAGCTCCACTCAATCAGATATATTATAAATACTTCGAAAGTTTTATGACATTAAATCAACAAAAAAAGAGTATTAAAATGCAACATCTGCCCCACAGCTCAAGGCCACGCCTCCTTCACCATAGAGTTTGACAACACTTCTCCTGGGAAAGTCACAATTAAAGACCATGTGTCAAAGTTCACACCTGATCACCATCGGTCTCGCTCCAAGAAGAGTGGAGCAGGTAGTGGAGGAGCAGGAGGGAAGGACCTGAGCACGCTGCAAGCTGCCATGATGGCGTCTGAGAGCAAGGTGGCCGATTGGCTGGCCCAGAACGATCCCACTCTGGTCCGCAGCGAGTCGACAGAGGAGGACAGCAAGAGCATCAAGAGCGATGTGCCTGTCCATCTCAAACGGCTAAAAGGTAGAGGTTGCTTTCAGTTAAAATCTATAGTCCTGTTTATACAGAGGACATCCAATAGTGTGATCCTACACAGACATGAGGCAGCAGCGGCCTGTTTCTACACAACCGTCATTCACAATGAACAAAAATATGTTTCAGATCCGGCGTTTGTTCCGCAGCAGCAACGTCATCATCAGGTGTCTTCATCCCACTGGTGTGATTTCTGTGTACATTATGCATGCTTTCATGACGACTGTGATGATTTTGCGATAGGATTAGCAGCTAGCAGAAGCATTTAAACCATTAGCTACTGGTCTGACAACCAATCATACAGCTTAGCAAGAGCCCCACTAGAATACCCCCCCCAACCCTCCCCAGATTTAAAAAAAAAATTTATTTGCAGACAAGTTATCCTGTGAGAAGGACATATTAATGCATTTGTTAATTTCACTGTTTTTAATCTGTCCTTTTTTTTTGCATTGCTAGTGACATGTAAATATTTTCTGATTACCTGTGTTATCTGGTTGCTGTGCATCCTTTAGAGAAAGTTTGAGATTGACATGACTGTAAATTTCATGCTTCACTCCATTTCTTTGTCCTGTTCACCTCCTGATAGCATCCTGCATCCTGCTATCAGGAGTCTTTTTTGTGGGTTAATGCTACAGTCAACCAATACCAAGACTTTCAGTTGAAATGCTAAGCTAAACTGCAGCAGAGTGTAAGCTGTTTAATTAAATGGAAGTCAATTTACGATGCTGTGGACATGTGTGGGGGAGGGACCAGCAGACAAGAGTGGAAGTGCAGGAGTGAAAAGCATGGAAGCTAATTCATTAGACGGCGTTAGCGAGACGTGCATGACAACTGGCTGATGGAGCTGCTCACCTGATGGATGACGATGTTGCTGCTTGACTTTGAGGCGCTGCAATTTTTCCAGCTGATGAGCAGATCGTTGATATTCAGCACCAAAAGGAAACGAGGGAAATCAAAAGCAATAGATGGAATGTGGTTGTGACACAAGTCACAGGAGGAAAGTCAAGAACAGCCACATAAATAGAGACAAGAGGAGGTGAATACCAAAAATGATTGTACAACAATAGGGAAGAGACAGATAGAGGCTTGTTGAGCAGTTTTTGGGCAGACGGTCGTGTTAATGATGCAAACAATGACTGAAAAAGAGTTTACACACATGGATGTGTGAAATAAGAACAAGCAGCAAAATACTCTGTGTGAGAAACGCGTTTCAGCACTGAATCAGATCACGTGTGGTGAAAATCCATTGTGTCTGTGTGTGTGTGAGACATGCTTTAGCTCTGTTCTGCAGACATGCAGTGCAGCGTGTGTGAAAGGAGGCGTGTTAGACGTGTTCGGGGTGTGTCGTAGTTGCGAGGCAGAGACAGGCGGAGGTTTTAGCGAGGAGGCAACTGAAGCCCAGCTTTTGATGTGTAAACATTGAGGTGAGTCTCTTCTTTCTTGGTGTACAGGATGCATTTTCATTCAGCCACTTATTCTGTTAGTGCTGACATTTCAACTGCTGTGTGTGTATTATTGTACATCTCTCTGCATCCTATTAAAATCCAGGCTGTAAATCTGTGTTATTTGTTAGGATTCAGCATCACTATTTAATGCATTAGCTGTAGTATTTTTTTGAGCAGCAGTAAAACTGCTAATAATTTCCATCATGCTTGCAGATTTTAAACTCACAAGTGCATTTATTCAGTATTTGAAATCCGTGTATTCATGTGTTTTAGTGTGTGTGGTGCTTTTATGTGCGTACAGCTGAGCAGGCGGAGGCAGCTCCACTGTGAGTCATGGTGGGGCGACCGGGGCAGAGCGCTGGACTCTCACAGATACCTCTGTTCTCTGGCCCTGCCAACGGCTTCTTTGTCTGGGGCAGTCAGCTTCAAAGACCTGCCTCCCTCCATCTGCTGATCCGCTGGTGGAGCTGCTGCAATGATTTCTGCTCTCCACTTTCGTTCTAGCCATGCTGGGGTTTTTTTTTCTTTTCCTTTTTTTAAGTTAAATGCGTGCTTGGTTACATTTCAAACACTGATAGAAGGCTGTAAAGCTGGAAGAGGTGGATGGAGGAATGGAGTGAGACGTAGATTCAGAGATAAGTGCAAGGCTATAATAGTACATAATGAAGAAATAACCTGTAAAAGTGCCAGATAGAACCTCAGCTGTCTGGAAGTCACTAGCACACAGCAGATTAAACTTTTAAAAAATGGTGAATACTACGATTCCCAGAATGCAAATCATAATTTTTCATGAGACTCTCCCAGTCTTTTAAGCTCTTATCTCTGCATTTGGTCCCCAAGGCCAAACTAACACTTTTGTGACGCTTAAAGAGATTGGTAATGTGTGATATCGCCCTGAACACCATTCAGTACAGATCAAATGATAAAGACAGATTATCAAAACGATCAGGTGTGGACGGTTCCTCCACCAGACACTCACTCAACCACATAAACACTTTGTCCCCTTTTCTGCTGAAAAACAGTCCATCTCTAGTTCTTGTTTTATCTACACTGTTACTGCTGTACTGGACGTATATTCATGCACGTTTTAAATACGCTGATTTATCAGCTGAGACGGGGCATAGCCTCTAGATAATGTGGTGATGCTACAGTGTCAATTCATTTTAATTTGGGAGCATTTAGCCCTGTGTGTAAGTCTGAAAACATGAGTGCATGCAGACATCCAAACCCATCAGAGGATTGATAAAGAGACGCATAAGTTAAAGTACCTGATCCATCAGCAGGATGGACTTGTTAACTGACGGGGAGGAGTGACTGTCAGCTCTTGAGCTCCTTCCCCCGGGCTCTCTCCTCTTTCTCATCCACCGACCCCCACCACCTTGACCCATCATCCCTCCCAGTTCAGCCTCCTTTCACATCTCCTCCTGTCATCCTCCGTCCCTAACCTCCAAATCCACCACCCCCCCTCCATTTTCTCCTCCTCCCCTCCCCCTTGTCACATTCTCAACCCCAGTAGACCGGCCAAGTATGAGAGCGAGTGACATGTCTGGATTAGTGTGGGGCTCTGCCTGACACAGAGAGGACATGTTGATTCGCCTCTCACTGATCAGACTATAGGGATAACAGTAATGTGGGGGGGCACACCGGGGGTCGGTCAGGTGATGAGACTCGCACCACCACCTCATGTCCATCATTAAAGATCAGAGGCTAAACAGATGCTTCTTACTGGTCCACAGTGGAGGCTCAAGAAGTTGTGGTTCTCTGCTGTGATTTATGGGACATTTTTCTTCTTCTTCTTCTTCATTGAGATGTTGCTGTTTTACTGCTACAGATATTTTTATGGTAGACAACTAGTATCCAAAAGGATAAAGTTCTAGCATAGCAGTAACTTACCTGTGTTCTGTGTTTTGTGTTCTAACAGGCAGTAAACATGAGGATGGCACCCAGAGTGACTCAGAGAACGGACTGGGGTTGCGTTTCGCCAATCGTCGCCAAGCCCTTGAGGAGCGCCTAAAAGCGGCACACGGCCATGCGGGGGGAGGGGCCGGAGGAGGGAGCGTCACCGTGAGCGGGACCCGATCGTCCGGCTCGCGCACTGCCTTCATGATCGAGTTCTACGATGAGGAAAACCCTCGGAAGCGTCGTTCGTACTCTTTTTCCCAGACTGCACCTCTGCTAGAAGGAGGATCTGGCGGGGAGGGACTGTGTTCTCAACCCCCTTCTCACCCCAAGGTGTTCAGCATTTCCACATCTGCGACTACAGCTTCAGAATCAGGTGATAAAACTTTCGTTATGTCTTTCAAAATTAGATTATTAGTCAATAAAAATCGTTTGCAGTGATTTGTAGTGATTTTGTTTGCACCCTAAAGCTCCACAGAAGCATGAAATATTTACGTGTTTGTTTCTGGTTACCTTCAGGTAAGGTGCCTGCTCCCATACCGGCCACGGTGACTGCAGGCGCCCCTACGGCCGCACGCGTCCTCCTCAAGCAGAGGTCAGAGGACCCGAGCATCGGTCGCAGCTCAGCAAGCACCGGCCTGGCGACAGGCAGCCCCACCACCCCCAGCGAGGACGCCTCTGTCGTCGGGAGGGAAGCAGGAAATGCTGGAGGGGAGGCAGAAGACGACCACAGCGATAAAGGCACCTATACGATTGAACTGGAGAACAGAAACCCAGAGGAAGAGGAGGCCCGGCGCATGATAGATAAGGTACGAGTGTTCAGAGACGTTCATCTGCCTGCGTTCAGATTAACTTCGGTCTTTCTGTTTCAGTCATCCCAAAATGATTGTCTCAATACAGCGTTTAATTCAAAAGAGTCAAGATGCTTTTGAAATTGAGCTAGCTGTCTGGGTTTCGGTGTTTGTTATCTTGCACTGCTTTGTACTGGATGTAGGAGCGACCAGAAAGGATAAGAGTCACGGTAACAGTCCTTAATCTATTCCCCACAATGCTCCAAAGCCTCCATGACTGAGGTGTGGCACAGAGAGGACGGTCAGGGGAAAATAAATTGCACAAAATTTAGATTTTTAACCAATTGTACAAATTAAGTAATAAAAATCTATCATGACAAACCGGATTGACACATGTGGTACGTCTGGACGGTGCTGTTGCCACTAAAACAAGGCCGCCATCGCTCCTTCCCCTCTGAGAGGCCAAAAGCAGCGAGCGTTCAGAGAGATGATTTAATGCCTTTTTCTGGTTGACATTTACTGACTGAAAAAATGCTGACGTTCCTTTCTACCTTCAGTTATAAGCAAAGTAAGATTAAAAAGACTTGAATGAGGACAAAAGCTTGGCTGTTAGAGCAGAAGTTGAGACGTTTTTATTGCTAAATGTTAAAGAGAAGACTGGCAACTTACCTATTTATATTCAGAGAGCTACGTTCCTGACAGTTATGGTTGTTTGACATAA
The DNA here is from genome assembly GCF_040054535.1 of Antennarius striatus. NCBI lineage: Eukaryota > Metazoa > Chordata > Actinopteri > Lophiiformes > Antennariidae > Antennarius > Antennarius striatus. Next base: position 7,148,907 of record NC_090786.1, on the reverse strand, counting down.
ATGACACTTTGGAAAACGACGCCTTAAGGAGTTTTTAATTGTTGTGTACGGGTGTTAGTTGAGGACGAGCAGCGAGAGTTAGCGAGTTTGTGTTTCCAGTCTGAGGACATCGTACTCCAAACTGGAAGTGTTGTTATGCTAATTCCAGTAATTAGCTGACACACTGATTGGCACATTGCTCATAGACTCTCTGCGTCTTGTGTAGTAGTGGAGTATGTGTGTGTTTCTTGCCATGGTTCTCAACTATCAAATGCAGATTGGTGCTTTAACTGCTGCTCCTTCCTCTTCTTGTTGCTCAGTTCTCCTTCACTCATCAGGATTTCTGTGGGATAATATTACTGTTTATACACCATGTGTGTGTCACATTGCTTGTGTCTATAATACATGATAAAAACTGATCGGAAAGTGTGACTGTTCCTCGATTCATAATGTCATATGATCTGCCTGCATTAAACGTCATTATGTTGCCACATAGTCATCATTTATTCCCTTTTGTGTTGTCTAATGTTTGTAGGTTTTCGGTGTTCAGCAGAACCTGGACCCGTCTTTCCTGTCAGATCTGAAAGAAGGAAAAGCAAAGGAGACAAGAGAGACTGGAAAAGAGGTAGAAAACTTTGCTTTCTCCATAACTTTCTGCCTTTTCTGGGAGGTTTGTTTTTCCCTTCTTTCTCCTTTTCTCCTCATGTGTTCAACCATGGACAGAAGTGTAGACCACTACAACATGTAATGAAGTTTTGCTAGTTTAAATTAAGTCAAAATGTAAAAAATATTACCCTTGACTTCCTGCGTCATTGTGCTTCTCGTGTGTAAGAGTGGCTGAGTTTCTGAGTCATAGTAACTCATGACTCGAGCGATATACTCCTCCAGCTTGGGAGGATACTAGTCCTCCTGAGAATGACCTAGTTCACTCTAAGATGAGGAGAAACATCCTCTGCCCCCCAGGCTAAACCACACGAGGGGGAACCCAGTGCAGTTTTTCTGCAGAGCTTTTTGTCTTCTAGGTAAACGTCTGAAGTAAAATAAAGAAACAGTTCTGGTTTTCGTTCTTGTGAGATGATTGTGATCACTAATTGACTTAACTGCTCCTTTATTCCCAGTGATGTCATTCACAAGTGTCCTTTCTTGTTCTCATCACCCCCACCCCCCCTTGTGCTCCCTCAGGCTCATCCTGGTGACCCCAGTTGGGTCTCCCAGTGGGCCAGTCTAGCTGCCAATCACACCAGGACAGACCCAGAGGGCTCAGGAGCAGAGACGGCTGCCTTCCTCCACAAAGAGAGAGGCACGTACTCAGTTTTAATCGATTATATTTAACATTACGCTTGAGTAGAATGTACAGCTATCTGGAATTGAAATCACCAGTATGCACAAGTAGCACTAAAATGGGCGGATCTTGAATGTTTGCTAATTGTTCTTCACTCTCCTGTAGCTGATGCCTTTGAGTCTGGAGCATCCCTGAGCAGAGATGAATCCTCCTCCGGTCTGACCGACCGAAAGCGCAGAACCCTCCCCCAGCTCCCCGTGGATGACCCCCGGGCTAAACCCACCACCAAAGCACCAGGACTGCGATCCGAGATAGGGGAGAAGCAAGACACGGAACCCCAGGAAAAGGAAAACAAAGGAGACGGGGAGTCCCCGATCCTCATGGACGACGGAGAGATGACCGGCAAAAGAAAACAAAGCTCTACTGCTTCTCCATCCAAGCCGCCTCTGCGGACTGGAAGCTCTGAGCGCAGGAAGAGGTCGGAGGAGAGAAAAGGAGGAGGAGCAGGTGAAGGAGGAGACAAGTCTGGAAAGCCTCTTGTGCGCCAGGGCAGCTTCACCGTAGAAAAGCCCAGCACAAACGTCCCATCAGAGCTCATCCCACGCATCAACAGAGGCAGCAACGGGCGCGAGCGCAGCGACTCGGGGGGCAGCATGGACACCGCTACGCTCCTGAAGGACACCGAAGCCGTCATGGCTTTTCTAGAGGCCAAACTGAGAGATGAAAACAAATTAGACCACAAAAGTAGTAAATCAGCCATCACCAGTCAAGGTTTAGGTTCTGGCTTCATCCCACGAACTGATTCCATCTCTCCTGAGTCGGATGTTGACACGGCCAGCACAGCGAGTCACCTGGCTGGGGAGGCAGAGAGGAAGACGTCGACCGGCGGTGAGCAAAAACGACGTTCCCTCAGCAGCATGCACCGGGAGAAGAGCAGCATGAGCACAGGTTCTAAGACCGGGGTCACTAAAGGTAGCACCCGGGAACGCTTGGAGAGGAAGTCCAAAACCACAACTGCAGAGGCAACAAGCCGGACTGACGCACGCCGCTCTTTTCAACCGTCCTCTGCTTCCTCCAGAGCTCGCCAGCCTTCTCTGGATCTCACAGATGACGACCAGACGTCGTCTTTCCCCATTTCTGACATCCTCTCATCGGACCAGGAGACGTACTCCGGACCTTTGGGGAATTCCAAACTGGAAAGCAGGTCTACGAAAGCCTCTGCCGGCGGTTCCTCTAAAGGTAGCCGCACTCTCCAGGCCGCCACCACTTCCTCCCTGAACAAGCAGGCCTCGCTGCCTCAGCCACGCCCCACCAGAGCGTCTCTTCTTCGCCGCGCCCGTCTGGGGGATACATCCGACACAGACTTGGCCGATGCAGATCGAGTGTCCGTTGCCTCCGAGGTCTCCACCACCAGTTCCACCTCAAAGCCGCCACCCGGTAGGAAGGGGCTGTCACGGCTGGACATGCTGGCCCAGCCACGCAGAAACCGTCTGGGCTCCATTTCAGCCCGCAGCGACTCAGAGTGTACGATGACGCGGAGCTCCACCTCCTCACCCCGCCTTTCTGCTGAGACCGCTCTGCGGCTGGGATTGCGCTCGTCAACGCCAACAGAGAACAAGCTAACGCCCAGGATGAGGGCTAACAGCGTGTCCAAACTGAACGAGGGGAAGAAGACCACCACGTCCGGATACTGCTCGCCTACAGGTGAGCCTCACATCTGGGTTTATGGGAAGTTCTCCATTGAGGTTGCTTTTATTTATCAAGTACAAAATGTGATCAACACACCTCATTATGTGTCTGTGTGGTGTGTAAACATTTGTCTGTGAACATTTCCACTGTGTTGTGACAAATGTTGTCATCGTCCAGAGAGCTCTCTGCCAGAACCTGAGGGCGGTGATGCAGAAGAAGAGTTAATGGGTACTGTACCAGAGCTGTAGATGTTTGATCATGCTGCGTGTGTGTGTGTTTGTCTGTGTTTTTGTGTCAGACCTGGGACACAGTAATAGAAACATTATTCAGCTGTCATTCATTTGAAAAGGCACAAACCCAATTTTAAATCGTGGTTGCTTAAGTACATCGCATACAGATATTCCAGTTGTTCTAATGAAGCTGAAGTATGGTGACCCAGCTCTAGCATATGTTGTCATGTTAATATTGACATCCATCAAAGAAGGCTGTGATGAAGACCTAAATGCTCTATTTATACTTCAGTCCTTTAGAGAACTCTATCTTCTAGGGATATAATGGGTTAGAAGTATGAGAACATCAGATATATTTTGTGTCATAAATTGTTGTGAAATACCTTATAATAGTAGTGACATCATTAGTTTCAACATTAGTTTCATGCATAAGTTTTCATTTCCTCTCTGATATATAATTGTCATATTTGCTCAAACTACAAAGAAATGTTGGCTTTTGACCAAAAGGAGGTGAAAATAATTATTGTAGCTCTATTCCCTCCCTTTCATTTAGGACTCTTTGGTGAATTACAGCCAATTACGGTAACATGGAGTCAACAGGGAGTGAAATGCTGTGTGTAGAAGGGCTGCGGCTGTACTTTTAACATTACTTCAGTCTGAACTTTCACAAACACCACAGCTCAAGCCTCAAAACCCAAGAGTAAACGGCTGTGTGGCACTGCTCCACCTTGTGGAGGATTTTACCCATTACACTCGTAGAGCATGAAGTGGTCTCATCACAGGGCAGCAACATTAATGCTGTTGTGTGACCGGCGTGAAGCAGCCTGACTTATCCCTTTGTTTGGTGGCTGATTTACAGTTTTCATGGTTCTGCTTTCAATGTGGTTGTTCTTTATTTGTTTGCTGAATCAGAGAATAACATTATATGTTAGAATGTCCGTCACATCCTGGAATGCCTCACTACTTAAATGTGTCCTTAACGTGTATTCAAGGGTGTAATGCGTAACACACGAAGTCTCTAATGTTCACCAGCTTATCGTTGTAACTTATAATGAATTAATATTAAATGTAATGAAAGAAAATACAGAACTATTCATTAAATGATCGTGTGACTCTTACTTTACAGTATCCAGTAGCAGCAGGTGGAGACGTCTGCCGCAAGAATACGGCTCCACGTCGGAGGAAGAGTTCGGCTCCAACCAGATTCACCAGAGGCACGGAGGACGCTCCCACGTGCGGCCCCATCACCTCGTACCACATCGCAGCTCAAGACTCAGCACCACCGCCACCCCCGGTTCCAGTGGCATGATGGGTACGGGTGGAGCGGGGGTCAAACACCGCATGAAAGAGCAAGATGAGTACATCAGGGACTGGACGGCTCACAGCGAGGAGATAGCCAGGTACAGATGTGTGCTGACGTTTATGAGACCGGTGCAGTGTAGAAAAATTCAATGTTTTGTTAATCTACTGTTTCGAAGTAATGCTGTAAAGTTTAACAAGAGTTATCCCTCTTAGCTCCACTTTTATTTTGAAATGTATGTAGTCACAGGTTGCTGTTGATGCGAACTGCATGTCTTCCTGCCTCTCCTAAAGAATTCCTCCATCTGTCTGATGGTTAACAGGTTATTCCCATGTGTGCGCAGGATTAGCCAGGACTTGGCTAAGGACTTAGCCATCTTGGCCCGTGAGATCCACGATGTGGCTGGCGAAATCGATTCGGTCAGCTCATCTGGCACGGCGCCCAGTACCACCGTCAGCACCGCCGCCACCACCCCGGGATCGGCCATCGATACCCGGGAAGAGGTAGGCCCTGCACGCCCCACGCAGACGGACATTCAGGAGAGCATGAAAAAGGTGCCCGGTTTTCTTCTTCTATCTTTGTCTGTCATTGCGCCTCCATTGTGGCTTCACCATCCTTCCTGTGTTGCTTTGATAAAAATGGCTGCCTGTCTGTCTGCTTTTATTCGCTGTGAGAGGTATTCATTTGCTCCACACTCACAGGCTCCACGTTCATCTATTTTTTAATTCTTATTTTTGGCGTGAGAGGATTTGCTTACTTAAGTATAACAGTTAATATTTAACTTTTGTTTGCTGGCAGCTCTAAAGCTGCTTAGCTTTCTGACTGAGTTCCTAATCCCTTCATTTGTCAAACATCCTTAATTATTCTCTGAAGGCTGAATTTTTTTTTTTTGAGCTTCATCTCCTCTCTCTTCTCTCATCTGTTTTTGCCCAGCTGGTGGATCGGGTGTTCGACGAGAGTTTAAACTTCAGAAAGATCCCGCCTGTGATTTCAACCAATAAGGCGCCAGAGATCAACGGTAAGCCGCCAGAGATCCGCCCACGTGCTCCTGAAGGTCACGAGCCCCGAGCTCTAAGGCGACGCACCTGGAACCGAGAGGAGGTGAGCAGCAATGGCAACTCGTCGTGACGACCATCACCTCCTGACCAACAGATATCAAACTTCATTTCTTTTCCTCCGTGTTTTCAGGCTGTGCTGGACAGCCTGCTGCTCCATTCAGTCTCTCAGCTTTCCACCAAGATTAGACACGGAGTCGACAAAACAGCAGGAAAAATCAGGTATTCTTATTCATTGGTATAACCTTCCAGTGTATCCATATTCCCTTTCTTCTGCTGTAGTTTAAAATTTGTGCTGTCGTGTTTTTCTCTCCAGGATATTGTTTAAGGACAAGGACAGAAATTGGGATGAAATTGAAAATCAACTACGATTAGAAAGTGACATGCCTCTCCTGAAAACCTCCAACAAGGTACAGAAACACACTCGCCTGAACGACATTTGATTTCAGGAAATGTGGAGAATTATCTGGAGCTAATATATTTTGATTTCTCTCATCCGCTCTTCAGGAAATCTCTTCAATCCTCCTGGAACTGAAGAGAGTAGAGAAGCAGCTTCAAGGTAGAGACGTGTGTTCAGTTATAGGTGTTTCTAATGAAGCATAATTGAAGTTGACTTTTTGTTTGTTATTGATTTTATTAATAAATTTACAGACTTCTACACAAAGCGGTCCTCACATTGATTCTCTCTCTGCTTCCGTCTCAGTGATCAACGTGATGGTCGATCCAGATGGGACTCTGGACGCTCTGGCCAACCTGGGCCTGACCAGCCCTACGACTCCCACAAAGCCTCAAACCGCCAAAACCACTCCCCCCTCTGTCGTGAGCCCTGGATCTGCGCCTCCAGCCAAACAATCACTACCAGAGATCCTTCCTGGGCCCGGAGGATCAACTTCCAGGGTTCAGGCTTCATCTGCAGTGACTCCACAAGAGTCCGGTCCAGGGCTAAGCCTACCAGGAGTCGGAGGACTGCCCTTCAACCGCATACGGCCAACTGGAAAGGAGGCTATCGCACAGAAGTGAAAAGAAAGTCTCTCTGAGATCAGTATTATGTGAATAAACATGAGTGGACTTTGGGTATAGCTGGTCATCCACATTCACAACAGTGCAGCAAGTGAAGGTTTGTTGGTGTCATGTGATCATTATTTAGATTAAGTCAGCCAGGCGAGAATGAAGCATTTCAGTTGACCTTTAGACAACATTTTCAATCCCATCTGACCCATCATGGATGAACCAATGAGTAGAAAGCGGCCCTTGAATGACTGATCCGGATGGACTCACATTATGAGATTTTCACGTTTAAGCTTGTCGCTTATTAGCCAAACTGACTTCCTGATGGACTGAATGCCGCCTGGCTGCTTTCCCAGCAGACAGATCTTTGTGGTCGTACCCTCCTCTTGCCTTCTCCATGTGTCTGGACCCGACCTAAACTAAGTACATGCCTTAAAACACATCCCCCAATAGTAGCAGCCCCTTTACCCTCAAATAATAAACCACTTTTAAGAATTTAATACAGTTTCAGACCAACAGAATGCATTGTAAAGTAACCTTTATTTACACAATGTTGAAATATAACACGACACCATGATTTATCAACTCGTCAGTATATACTTCAGCGGCCTTAAGTAGCTACGCTGGTGAACCACACACACACACACACACTTTATGCCCAAAACATTTCACAAATCTTGCAGGATTGCGTCTGTAGATATTTCAGAACTCTAACCGTCCATCGATGCATCTTTCAAGCTGACACTGTTATAACTGATTTGTAGTGCCTCCCCATGTCTGTCTTCACCTGTTGCTCCTCCGCCCGTTTCGTTTGACTCTTTCCTTCCCGTCCTTTCTCTCTCAGTAGTGGAAACAGTGTTACTCCAGTAGCATGTACAGGAAGGAGAGAGCCGTCTTCCTGGAAGTTGGTGTCTGTGCTGATCGTGCTTTTACTGAATGGTAGTTTTAAAATAATATTAACAGCCTTTGGGAAACTGTTGATCATTTCTTCCCCAATAATCACAAAAGTTCAAGTCGATTGAACATGTCATTTTCGAGCAGATAATCCGCCTTTGAAGTTAATCCCTTTTTCAAATATTGCACCTCGTCTACGGGTCTCACGTTTTTCTCTGAATGTCAACATTTTTTTCCATCAAAAAAATCCAAGATTGGGAAGTTTCATTCATCTTTTTTGGCCCGTGTGACTTGGCCATTGAGATTCATGTCCCATCCCTTTTTGAAGTACGTATTTAAGTGTCTTATGAATTGGGTTTTCATAGCTTATTCTGGATAAAGTGACTTACATAACAATGAGCAGAGAAATGAACTATTAAAACTAAACGTTTTCTTATCTTTGGTATTGTAGATATTGCAGACCTTTGCTTTTTAATGCATTGCTTGGCAGTAAATTAAATTTCAAAAATCAATCTCTGAGCTCATGAACACAAACCATGCTTTTTTTTTTTCAGGAAAGTATAAAAAATGCTTATCTCTTCAGTTACTTTGCTGATAATACTATGGAGGAGTCCCAGTTGACTGACCCTGTAACGCTGCAGTGACAGCATAGATGTCTTTCTCACTTACTTTTATGAGTAAGGCATTTTCTAAATTTCTCTGTGGTTAATAGTCTGCATTCAAGAGCATGATAGTTTTAAGACAGACTTAAAAATGTTAGTACTTAGACACTCTTGCTATAGATTTAGGTACCAGAACATGTTCATTTCCTTCTCTTTATAGTGTACTGTGTTGCGCCTCCAAGTGCCCATTTTAACTCAAATGAGGCAGTGATTAAAACAAAAATTCTTTTCTTTTGCACATCAAATTGTGATTTTTCAAACAGTTGTGAAGAAGCAATGAAAGTCTGCATCACACATCACATGGTTTGAATCTCAATTCACCTTTTATCAGAAGTGACTGCCTTTTCCTCTGTGGAACTATTGGTAGTACAAATTAAATCTAATCTTTAAGCCATGTTTTATCAAAAAATTGAAGTTAGGGGACTGTGAATGATAGGTACATGTTTATTTTTTAAATTGTCTTCTGTTCTCCGTTGTCTCAGTATTTTGTCATTTTTGTAAAGAAATAAAACACCATTTTATTTATTTTTTTGTTTAATAATTTGTGAATGTTTTTTGCATTTTATATTTCTTCAACTACCTGCATTGTTTCTTACTCTTAATAAAAGAGAGCCATTGACCTGTTTGTTTCTGTTTGACTGTATTAGTCACAATAGAGGAACATTTATGTCTATCTGATTAAACTTACGTTCTAAAACTCTTATAAAAGGCATACCTGCTATTGAGACCAGCAGGTCTGGAAATGTTTATTTTATTCCAGACAACTGAAAGACAACTATTGAAGTCAATAATTTAATTTTCATGACAATAACAGTGTAATTAACAATGCACTGTAGTGGCACCAAAGGGAAGAGCATCAGTATATTTATAGACTTCAAACCATGCAGCCTGTCAGGAGGAATTTTACGTAAGAACAAAGACTCTGCTGTGTCATTTAGACTTAGACCATTTTATTATGGACATTTTCAGGTTTTGTTTGATGCATGATTCACATGAGACAGACTTCCAAGTCAAAGCTGAACTGTCACAGCTGTCAGACAACAGATGTCAAAATTGATGGAGGGATGGTCTGTGCCTGATAGAGGAGGTTAACCAGGAGGCCACACCATTTGCCGCTTCCCAAGAACATGGATGTGGAGGTGGTACACCGACTGACCTCCATTTCGTCCATCGTTGATGACAACTCTATAACCATCATTAGACAGGCCCAACATTTCAGCACACTTCTTTGCAACTAACAACAGGTGGCCCAACAACTATAAGACAAACAGCAGAAAGGGAAAAAAGATATAGAGGTATGAGTGAAGACAAACCCTGGAATAAAGCAGTGTCCAGAGGCAGAAAATGAAATCGGAACAGACAACCTTTAGATTTAATGGTCACTAACATCAAGCTGTTTAGTTTACTACAGACACTATCAAAGAGGTCATGAAATCACTCTTACTGCAGCATCACTTTCCTCTGCTTGTGACAGCTGAACGATCGGCTTTTTGGGAACAACGAGGAAGTGAACGGGGGCTTGAGGATTAAGATCATGGAAGGCCACGCACTGAAATACAAAAACAGAAAAGCAGATGAGCAGTTCAGACCACACAAACAGATATGGTGCAACGTTCAGAAAATTACAAACATCTACCGGTATTTAGGTTAAGTACTTTCTACTTGTATCACGGCTTCCACGTCCTATAGTTGTTCATGCGGTCGATGAGTTTTCGTGCTACATTTTGTGACTATTTAACATGTTCACACGTGGAAATACAGTATTAAACTTTGTCAGTATGTCAGCTTAAACACGTGTAGCTGGAAAGTATAAGCTACAACTTTGTATGTTACGCATGTAAACAATTGAGGCACTCGGAACAGATCACATGTAAAACTCTCGATTCCAGTCCCTGAATGAACAGGTCAAAGAGTGTATTTCCGGGACACAACCTGACAGTTGCTCTAAAGCAAACACTGGAATTGGCAGGGCAAGTAGGTAATGCAAAGCGAACAATCACATCTAACATGCAAACCTATAGCTCAACCATGGGTAGAAAAGTTGTAATAATGACGTTTACGAGAACGCATTTTTAGTTTGCTTTACCAAATTACAGGGAAATCAACGCTTTCTGCCAAGCTAGCGCAAATAAAATTAGCTAAACGTCAGTTGTACGTCAGCCCGTTCTCCTGCGGAGTAGTGCAACCGCTCGTATCCTAAAAGCATTCATGACTGAAATTTGTAGGTTTACCTCTAAATCTTCAAAAATGAACTTTGTAGGAATCTCCCCGCGTACGATTTTTCCAAATACTGTGTCTTCCCCCGGCTTGGCGCTCTGCGCTCTGTCCGTTTCATCAGCCATGTTGGCGCAGGTCAACCGACTGGCAGCGCCGCTTTTGGGTGTGTAAAACTACAACGAGCGCTGATTGGCTACAACGACGCGTCATAGTAAACGCTGCGGTGATTGGTCCTTTGGACTTCCTCTGATAGCGGAAGTGCGAGCCGCAGTAGTCAAGATGGGTACGCGTATGAAGGTGAGGTTCTGGAACTGTCCTTAAGAAAAGGACACGTTTAAAGAACATTTCCCTTATTTTCTTACTTATGCGATTTTAAAATGAATGTCCTGAAGTTACTGAAAGCTCTGTCTGTGTAAATGTAGGTCCTCTGCGTGTTTAAAAAGCTGCACCGAACAAGGATGGCTGTATTCAAAGACGATGTCAATGTACTTGCAGGTGAGTTGCAGAGGTGGATTAACTTTTTTTATTATTTAATTTTTGGATTATTTTTATGAACCAATCCTGACCAAACAGAAATAAACAGAATGCATCAATTATTTTCCCCTCTAAGCTGCAAGATTAAAGGTCAACGAGGAATTCCGCAAAAACAAGAATGAAACATGTGAAGAAAGTATTCAAAAGGTACGATGAGAGTGTAGCAGAAAGTGTCATGATCTATATTTTATTTTGACCACCAGTTTTGGATGTAAATAAATCATTTTTTCCACAGATGATCAAAATGGGCTCAGATGTGGAAGTTGTTCTTCGACAGACTGTGTTACAAATGGAACATGTTGGAGATAACAAACTTTGTACGTATTTTCTTCCATTCCCGAAACTAACATTTATGTAAAAACAAAGCGTCTTCTTACATTAAATATTTCCCAATGTCCTTACTATGTTTTCTCTCTCATACACGCAGTGCTTCGACCCAGAGAAGACCTTTTACTAGAAAATGTACCATATTGTGACGAGCCTCGGAAAAAGTCATGACTGACAACTCCTTGATCCAAAAAAAAAAAGACTCTATCATCAATTACCATCTTTATGGAATTCAAAGTAGTGATCTAAAGCAATTCAAGTTGTTTTAAGATCTCCAGAACAAAGACCCGTTTAAAGACCTCTGCTCAGTGGAGAAGGCTGTTTTTTCCCCCTGAAGATCTCTCTCGAAGAAATCTGTGCCACAAATTGTATTCTTACGTTCTTTCTTCATCTGTCTTTCTGTATTTATTGTGTTAAATGTATTGTCGTAGGTTGGTGGAAAAGGAACTTTATTTGATTTTAAGTTTGCCTGTTTGAGCTGCTTGTGTTTGAACATGGACAAAATAAACAAAGAACCAAACTGTCTTCTCGTGGGAGTATGCCAAGACTCTGTCAAGTTTTACTTTTATTGTTCGAACCACTAAAAGGAAATTGAATCCATACTGTATCATGACTAACTTTAAGTCAAGTAAAAAAATCACTAATTTCAATCTACTGCAGCAATGGGATCTCACAAATTTTGTTAAACACATTCATTGTATTTTTTTTGTTATAACTACATTACATATGTAGCTTGCATTGAAATTCATAACTACAGAAGTGTCAAGAATTGGTATTTAGATTTAATTGAGTGCTTTACAGAAGTTCAATCTGCAACCATAAATGACATAACATTCTTTGCTTTTCGCTCATAAAAGTGTATTATATATCCCTTGAGTTATTTCAGTTACTTTAAATTAGAAGAGTGAATCTACAGTGATATGAAAAAGTGTCACCCCTGACAATTTTCAATATTGTCATCTATAAATCAATAAACCTTTATTTGTATAGTGCTTAATCACATCAGCAGACATTTTAAAGCACTTTAACAGACAGAAACCCAACAGGACCCTCCAGAGCAAACATACTGTAAGCAACAACGGTAGGGAAAAACTCCCTCATCAAATCAGTGGGTGTTTGGATTAGGAACTTCATTTTGATCTATGAAAAAACTGATGGACGGAGTAATATTTCAGCAGTGAAACTAGGTTTCATTAACAAAGTTCACAAAAAAAATATTACACTGTTACACATATTGCACATCTTCTGTTTGTTCAATAAACCTAGTTTTACTACTGAAATATCACTGTCCATCCACTGTCCATTTTGATCGATCAAAATGAAGTTGCTCATCCAAAAACCCAATGATTTATAAATGGAAATAATTGAGCCTGCCGTGTCCTCGGAGTTCTAAAACGCTAAACACTACATTTCCCACAATTCTTTTTCAGCACTGAAACTTTGCGTCATCGAAATGCGCCGTTACTCTGGCAACGGCTTTAGCGACACAGCTAGTTTGTCAACTTGGTTTGGAAAATATTTAATGTAATGCCAAAAATACTGTAGGTAACAATTAAATATTAATCCTTTTACGGTTTCAACACCATGACAGAATTAATAACGTAAATTTTGTCGCTTTTTATTGTTTGTTAGCCCAGACACGCTATGGGAGCTAGCTGCGGAAGAGGTCCGGAGTCGGGAGACCGAAGACGGCGAGGAGGAAGGAGGAGAGCCGCTGAGCGAGAGAACCGTGTTTCTGTTGGGGAGCAAAGCAGGAGTGAGTTCACCGCCCTGCCGGACAGCTTTACAAGAGTAAATAGTTATACAAAGCAAACACACATTTATCTCTTCCAGGGTAAAACATCTATTCTGCTGAGATGCCTTGACAGGTGAGAGTTTTAATTTATGCGCCAAAATGAACACAACATGGAGCCAAAAACCCTCCACACAAACAAAGTGTCATTTATTGTTAAAATTAGTCCCTTTTTTTTTTACCATTTAAACCCCACAGAAGCTCCCAGACAGATTCATTCAGTAATAACTATCATTCTATTCCTAAACATGGATATATTTTGTTTTTGTCCACCAGGGATGAAGCATCCAAACCTACTCTTGCTCTGGAATACACTTTTGGCAGACGAGCCAAGGGACACAATACAGTAAGGAAGCCTGGTTTGTTTAGAAAAAATAAGACAAACGCATCAACTACTCCAGAAACCTTTATTTCAGTTCTTATTGAAGGAGCTATCCTTTGTAAAGCACTCGAGATCACAATGATAGGTAATGTAAACTCACAAGTTACCATACTGTAACTTTTTATTTCTAGCAAATGCTACAAATACCATTTTCTGCTTGCAAATATTTTGGTGAACAACACTGAATTACACCTATTACATTAAGTATATGTTAATAAGATGATAACTTCCTGCTTTCTTCTTTCAGCCTAAAGACATAGCCCACTTATGGGAGCTTGGAGGAGGAACCTCCCTGTCTGACCTGGTCCAGATCCCCATCACTCCTTTCAGCATCACGTAGGTCACTTACACACATTCCTGAAGTCTCGCCTCCTTTGCAGTTTTATCATTGTGGGAATGTGGTGGCAGTAGCTTAGCGGCAGCAGTAGCTCAGTCCACTAGGTCTTGGCTTGGAGTTTAAGAAACTTTCTTAAAGTCCAGTAGATTGATTTAAACAGATCTTTAGAATCACTTTGGATTCAAGAACTTCACAATTTTATAAAGGAGTGGGTTTCTTCAGTAAAGTAATACCACCTTCCTCGATGCTAGAACACTCAGTCCTCCCTGTGTTTTCTCAGGTCTCTCTCTGTCATCCTCGTTCTGGACCTGTCTAAACCCAATGCCCTGTGGGGAACCATGGAGAAGCTGCTGGAAGTAGCACGATCTCAGGTGGAGAAAGTCTTTTCCAAGGCACAGCAGCAGCAGAAGTCCAAACCCGGAGCCAAACACCAGGCTCTCCAGTCAGCGGCACGTGTCCTACCCAAAGACTACCCTGTAAGGCTACAGTCTACATCAATGTGTTAACAGAAGTTGTGAAAAGCATTAACTGTGCGTCATGCTCCAGGGCATGAACATATTAAAATTAAAATATAAAAAGACCAATACAGTACCAACAAATTAACTAAAGTGGTGAAAAAACAGCAATTTTTGCATGAAAGAGAATTGAAATCTCACCACATGGTGGGGAAAGTAGATGTGAACATATGACTGTGTTTCACTGTAAAATGTGACGTGTATTCTGAGTTAACTCTGTCTCTGCCCACAGGACAGAGAGCTGATTAGTCCTTTTTCTGTTCCTCTGCTCATCATCGGCAGCAAATATGACATCTTTCAGGTAAAACCAAACTCCATATAACCGGAAGAGTTTTCTTCATTGTGGTACAGTCACAGTTATTTTGTTGTGACCTGTAAATTTACTGGCTTAACATTTTACTTGGTTCCAAACATAATAGTCGTCACGTTTTGATGGATAATTCTCTTTCCATCTGTGTTTCAGGAACTTGACTCTGACAAAAGGAAAGTGGTCAGTAAAACGCTGCGTTTTGTTGCCCACTACTATGCAGCGTCTCTTATTGTAAGTGTGCTTTTACAACATCGGAAGATTGTTCATATTTAGCATAACCTCTAAACACATCTACGTCCTGTAGGTTGCCTGTTTCTTTTGATACCTCTATTTCATCAGTGGTTGTTGTTCCTGATTTCTTTTATTTTTTTGTTTCAGTTCACCAGCATCAAGTCGGAGAGCCTCATGTCCAAAACCAAGAGCTTCTTCTCCCACCTGGCTTTTGGTGTGGACAGAAGGTGACGAGGACACATTCACATCAAATACCAGCTAGTAGGCGAGGATGGCGTTTTTTATTTGCGAATTTCTCCACTGTGGGACAAATAAAGGACTATCTTATGCATTATTTGTTTTAATGCATAAAATACTGTACATCTCGCAGTTGCATTTTTTAATTATTGTTTAATACAGCTGGTAATTTAAAAATGTTGTCTGAAAATGAGAGTTGTGCAAATCACACTTTACATACAACTTTATGGGATAGCTCACAAGAGAAAATGTATTTCACAACTATTTAAGAAATCAAAAATACAATTTTATGTTTTTATTTGTGTGTTTTCTTTATGTTGTGATCAGCAAAACTGTGTCAAGTGACCCAGCCAAGCCTCTCATCATTCCAGCCGGTTCAGACTCTTTCAGTCAAATCGGTGAGCACAGCACCACCTTGTGGCCATCAGGGGTAACGCGGTTAAATTGAACTGATGTCCTCTGCTGTAACGCTTACGGACAAATCGCACCCTGCTTATAACATGGGCAGTTTGACGTGCACAGGATTGTGTGATATTGTTGTTGTTTTTTTACCTTACTTTAGGTGCTCCACCAACAACTGATGTGGACATTACTTCTCTGCACGCCAAAAACCCAAAGGACCTCTGGAAGAAAATCTTTGAGCGCGTCTTCCCCCCAGAGGTAGTTCAGTTCCTGGTCATTGATAATTAAGGAAATTAACATTCTCTCTGGAAAATAATGTTCAAACACTGTGTAGAAAATACAGCATTCTTTTTATAGATACGTATTTTGACATGAACACACAACTAAAACTCTGTTTTCAGAAGGTCAATGAGCAGAAGGAACTGAAGGATCCAGCCAAAGACCCTCAGTACAGTGAGCCTCAGATTGATGCCATGAGAGCCCAGAAAGACCAGGTAACACATTTAGACCAACTGACTGTCATTTTAATGTGATTTATGCATGAGAAGACCTTTAGGATTGAAAGATAAACGCAGAACATTAATCACCCTTACCAGCTGTTGACGTGTCAGAAGGTTCAAATAATCACTGAAGTTATTACTGATGTTTCTTTTTATTACATGGATCAGATAGCATGTAAGCGCTCACTGTTTATGCTACTGGAGGAGTGCTACAGATAATAATATTGTTATTATTTTCCTCATTACTGATATATTATTGGCATGAAGGCAGTTGAATAGACTTTCCATAAATACACTTCCGCCATAAACTACATATCATTTAAAAGTAACCTTGAACCTTTGTTCAGTCTGGTCCACACCTGTCTTAAACAAGTGCGATGCTCCATAGTAACCTCCTGTCCTTTGTAACCTGCACACAAGAGTGTTTCTTCCATGGTGTCATTAACAGCCTTTAATCTACCTGAAGTTATAACCTCAGAGATTAGCAGCCTCGCCGCTGACCTTCCCCAGTGACTCTTGGGCATCTGAACTGCAGTAACCTGTCTGCTTTAATCGCTAGCAGTCTCACCTTATATTAATGTTGGTAATATCTCCCTGCCATTGGATAGTCATAATGTAGCTGGTCTAGGTAACCAATAAAAGAAATGGGACTTGAGAAGTACAAACTGAGACTAGGTCATACTGAGAGTTCCGGATTGAACGGCCCTAGAGCTGACCTCTGTCGCTCTTGAAGAAGTTTGAATTAATGTTTGATATTTGGAGTCCTTGAACTTTTTGTACCTGCTGCAGCGTTGATCGTAGTTTGCCCGTGTTATAAACATAATGTTATCTGTATAATATATGTACAAGTCTGTCTGCGACCAAGAACAACACCTTCTTCTTTACCGTATTACCATGTGTTTTTCCAACACGCACTTTTTCATCACATTCTTTCCTCTTTTTCAGGAGTTGGATCAGTTTAAAAGAAATGCAGCCAAGACATGGAAATGACTGAAGACATGAGAAATAATAATCAGCTTTATGGTCATGCTCTCACACGCCACATATTGACATAAACACAGCAAACATTTTTGCATTATTTATTTGGTTTTGTGTAATTTTGTATTTTTACTTCTAGATAAATCTATAGAAAAAACATTTTTATACTGATGATAAAATGTGTTAGAAAAATAAAGAATTTCAAATAAACAGTCATCGCTTCCTGTTTGTGACGTTTCACAATCATTACATCCAAAGAAAAAGTAAAACACTTACGAGATATTTTCACACTTAGAAGGTGTATATTCAGTCCATCATTCAGTCTGGGATCAAACTTGACAATAAGATTGACAATATTTACATTGGCAACATCTACATGTTACTGACATTCACCATTTTGAATGTAGTTCATATAAAATATTGATATGACAGTAGTGCAAATATTTGTCTCACCCAGAAACCACCTGTTTCAAACATGCAGGGCTTTAAGTGACATCTATGCAGGTCATCTTGGTCGCTGTTTAAAT
The DNA here is from genome assembly GCF_040054535.1 of Antennarius striatus. Taxonomy (NCBI): domain Eukaryota; kingdom Metazoa; phylum Chordata; class Actinopteri; order Lophiiformes; family Antennariidae; genus Antennarius; species Antennarius striatus. The sequence continues at coordinate 7,131,519 of NC_090786.1, read as the reverse complement.
CAGCATGTTTGTTTGTTGAGCTTTTCAGTAGTAGAACCACTCAGTTTAGTCGTATCAGGCAGTTTAACGACTGATTTTATGCCTGGTTTTGATCTTCAGAACCAAAATTCAAATGTCCAGGTTTGAACAGACGATCATCTGTGGATTTAATGACGCACTAATTTGTCTCTGACCTTGAAGCTGATCATTCCCAGCAGCAGAAGGGCTGGCAGGAAGGAGTAGAGGAGGACAAAGTCGAGTGTGTATCGTGAGGGAGCACCAGGATAGCCTTCATCAATGATCTGATCGCCTGAAGTGATCAGACAGGCTCCTGGTAAAGGTTTGGAAACATCTGCCGAAACAGGAAACACAGGAGACACAGTTAAACCTCACTGCTTCTGTTTCCATTATAGTAGTATAGAAGAGCTTAAAGATGGAGCTGGTTTGTGATGTTTTCCTGAATTGTAAATGTGACCAAAGGCCACATTTTTCCTACAGGAGCAAAATATTTCCATCGTCGTCCACAGGCAGTGCAGTGAAAGCCAAGTATTTTAACTTTAACAACTTCAAACCTCATAAAAACAAAATATTGATACTACAGATGACTGCCTCCATCATAATGTTGTCTCAAGCAGTGGGTGTGGTGTGTACATCTTTTAAGTGTTCTCTAAATGCGGAGTCACAGTCTGACAGCTATAAATAAGGAATAGAGGTAGGCGGATGCGGAACCGGTCCCAACTCACTGCATGTGAAGTCAAGGCCCTGGAACTCGGTGACTATGAGCAGCTCACAGCTGTACTTCTGGAAGGTCAGGTAGCTGAGCCACTGGAAGACCTCTGGCATCTGCTGGGTGCTTCTGATGAGAGGAAGAGGAGAGGATGAAGATGTGTTACTGGTGGCGCGTTAAATTAAAGCTTTGAACCTCTGCAGCCGCTCACAAGGGTGCAGTAGGATGACAAGGGAGACACCCCCATCCCTCGATATTTATGTTACTGACATGTTAGGGGTCTCACCTCAGGAAACCGGACCCCACTAAGATCCCTGCAATGTTTAGCAGAGCAACTCCAGTGTTGACCATGTTTGGGTCTTGAACCACTCCTAGCAGCACCACCGTCAGCAACTCACCTGAAGGGGAGAAAAAGCAAACCAATACACACTAGTAATGCCAATAAGGGTGTAAACGTGACAGCAGAGGGTAATAAATAAACCCAACATGATCCATCTTCTTATCAGCTCACCTATGATATGTGGCACCTGGACAACTGCGGTGAAACACAGGAAGCGTATGCTGTCGGGGTGCATTCCCACTGTCCTGAGTGGGTAACAACAAGAGTAGCGTTAGTTAGTGATCATTAGGAATTGGAAACCGATTAAACCCTAAAGGGAGATGAGTACAAACACATTATGTATGATGTGCCGTGTGATAAATATTCGTACTACCCACCAGTAAAGGAAAGAGGCGAAGATCGAAACGCTGATGATGCTGAAGGGCAGGATGTGGAAGATGTAGGCCAGGAACATTTGCCATTTACTGTAAAGCCCATCCTGACTCTCCTGATCACTGATGGCTCGCAGCACCGGGACTGTTGGGAAAACAGGAGGGGAGTCGGACGGGGAGAAAGAGGCAGAGTGGAGGATGTGATGGAAATATCGAGCGCAGGAAACAGCAGAGAGGAAGCAGCGATGATCAAATGATGTCATTTCAGAACTGATGAACTGTTGTGTTAAAATGACAACCTTTATACTCTACAGTACAAATTATACTCACCTAATACTACAAATTATATCTTTAATGGTATATATTTATATACATTGTATATGTGTATAAACTATAGTATTTATTTTAATTCTGTTCCATTCTGTCTCAATGTCATGTTCTGCAGGAAATTGATCACTTTTATTTCATTGAGCGACCCAGAGTTCTAGAGGCCACACATCACGTTGATCCTTCATCCCATCAGTCTTTATCTGTTCACGTTCAATAACCTTTTTATTCTGGTCTGACTTCAGCTCCACCCAGTGTTTTATCACAGTTCTTATCCTGATTACCAATGAACCACAGAAGTCTAAATCTACAGCAGACTCAGCTGATAACCAAGAGATACTAAACAGGTACCGGTAATCACACCCATGCAGTTAATAACACAGGTCACTGTCGATATAATGTTTTAACATAACCTTATGCATGAAGTAAATGTGAAGACAGATTTGAGTATTTGATAATACATGCAATTATAATCTATTATAATTAACTTTATATCACTCTAAAATGTTAGTAACAAAGATAAGAACAGTGTGAAATGATCGGAGTTTGACAGAAAGCTGAGATTCTCCTGCTTAGTCGTTTAATTCTCTCAGTCAGTGTGTCAGTGTCTGAGGTTATGTTAGATCATAGCGGTTCCTACGAGCGCTCAGGTAGGACAGTAGGTCTGTGTGCAGCACTTTGGTTCATTGAGCTGTGGAGTGAAGGCTGTAAACAAAACTTAAAGCAAAAACTAAAATTAAAAATTACAGCGCCTCTAAAAACTACAATACTTGTAAAAAACTACAATACCTCTAAAACTATAATACCTCTAAAACACTGCTATCCCTCTAAAAACAACAATACCTCTAAAAAACTACAATACCACTAAAACTACAATACCTCTAAAACTACAATACATCTAAAAAACTACAATACCTCTAAAACTAGAATATCTCTAAAAACTGCAATACTTCTATAAACTACAATACCTCTGATACTACAATACCTCTAAAAACTACAATACTTCTATAAACTATAATCCCTCTAAAAACTGCAATACCTCTAAAAACTGCAATACTGTACATCGGAAAACCACAATACCTCTAAAACTACAATCCCTCTAAACACTGCAGTACCTCTAAAACTACAACAACTAAAAACTACAGCAACTATAAAAACTACAAAACATCTAAAAAATTACGTTCATTCATTCATTCATTCATTCATTCATTCATTCATTCATTCATTCATCTTCTAACCGTTTCATCTGCTGTTGTGGGTCACGGGGTGCTGGAGCCCATCTCAGCCGACTGGGGGCGTGAGGCAGGGGACACTCCGGGCACGATGCCAGTACATCCAGAGCCACACATATACACAGAAAACCACTCACACACACACACACACACACACACACACACACACACACACACACACACACACACACACACACACACACACACACACACACACACACACACACACACACACACACACACACACACACACACACACACACACACACACACTCACACCTAAGGTCAGTTTGAAGCCAACCAATCCACATGAAGTACATGTTTTTGGAGCTGGGAGGAAGCCGGAGAACCCGGAGAGAACCCACGCAGACACGGGGAGGACATACAAACTACTGTGACGAACTGATCCTAATCTATACTCTAATCCTAATTCCATAATTGAATTTATATCTTGTTGTTGATCTTCCAGTCTGATCAGAATGAGCTGCTGAGAGTGAACCGAGTCTCTTCGGACCCGTTCCTTGAGCGTCACACATTTATGCTGAAGGGAACAAAACCCCTTTCACCCACTGCACCGCAGATAAGTGAGCTCACACAGCAAAGATAAAGACGCTTGAAACCCGCTGTTAAACTGAGATAACAGATCAGTTGGACTTAGGAGGTGTCCCACATGCTGAGAGGATCCTACCTGCTGTTGGATCAACCTCAGGTGTGTTGTCAACTATCTGATGTGTGTATTTAGAAGAAATATCATGTCATTCAGACACTTAATAATTACCAACACGACTCACATAGAGCTACGGCGTTCAGCATGCCGGTGTAGGGCGACGCCCCAATGCACTGGTAGATGATGCCGATGCGATCCTGCACGGCGCCCTTGGTGACGTCAATGTCTAAATGCGTGACGAAGAAGGCCACGAAGAGGCCGTAGATCAGGTTCTGGGACAGGCGCATCAGAACACCAATCCTGTCTCTGGAGAGGTTTCTGGTGGTCCGCCTACAAACCCAACACAATTAAGAAATAAAAATAAATCATCTTTACAAACATGGTATGAGTGTGCATCACAGATGGCGTCACACACAACAGGACTGGAGACTTGTTCAGCGCTGACCTGAGCAGAACCTCAAGTTTGGCAGCTCCGTTGGGCGACTCTTTGCTCTTGAAGGGGATGACCGGCTTGTCCATTCTCTGAAGGCTGTGCTCCATTTTTCCCAGCATGCTCAGGTACATGGAGGACCTCTGATAGGATGAGGTGATCTCATGCATGCGACTGAAGGTAGCTGCCTCCCTCTCGCTGTTGCGGGTGTCCACCGAGGTGAAGTCGACTGTTTTGACATCACAGCAGGTTTAAGTTCATGCAACACAGCTGTAGAAGAAACACACACACACAAGTGTGTGTGTGTCTATTGTGTAAACACATGTTTGGTACCGTAGATGTCGAACGGGTTGCAGTACTCAGGACACTCGTATCCACATTGGCTGAAGAAGTTCACCATCTCCTCCGGCTGCCCACAGAACACCAGCTCCCCTCGACTCATTATCGCTATTCTGCTGAACACCTGGAATAGGAGTTGTTTTCAGGAGGTTTATGGGTTTTGTTCCCAAATGTTTTCTTTCGAAAGTGCATTAACATTCATCTTTTAAGTAAATATGAACAATGGGGACAAAAAGTGTGGAAAAACTTCTGTTTTCTGTTTGAAGAAAGTTTAAAACTCCCTCTCCTTCACTTTCTCCCCAAACCCACCCTGAAGAGCTCGGAGCGTGGTTGGTGAATGGTTACTATGACGATGCGGTTCCTCTTGGCCAGCTCCGCCAGCAGCACCACAATCTGATTGGCCGTCATGCTGTCCAAACCAGTCGTCGGCTCGTCCAATAGGATTACCCCTGTAAATGACATCATCAGCGTCGCTCAGGCTTGTCACTCATTGAAACGCCGACAACAATGGAAAGAAACAATAACTTCTTCTCTCCTTTTAGTTGGAAACTTTTAAATGCTCTTTTTATTAAGTGGCACATGCGGGGCTCTCAGCGGGGCCAACTCAACTTGTGAAGATAAATGAGTTCTCTTTTTTTAGTTAATTACTCTAATTACGACAATTAAAAGATTGCCTCCATGCTTTATGAAAGCAGACTGGAATTAGCAGACGCTTTAATTGCAAGATTAATTCATTTCCTGGTTGATTGGAGAGGAAGCAAATGGGAACTCCTCCATCCACGGTGTGTGACTGTGTGTGTGTGTGTGTGTGTGTGTGTGTGTGTGTGTCCACGGCCATTCTAATCCTGAATGAGGACTGAGACCCTTCATCCTCCCCGGAGGACGGCAGACCCGATAAACTACACCTGGGATGTGAGGCGCGCTCGTGTAGATGTGGGTTTCTGCTCATTCTCCTGGTGGAGTGATAACCCGGTGCTTCATTACTCCTCTCCATCTCTCCCTCCGTCCCTTCTCTCGCTCCTCTCTTCATTCCTCTCTCACATAAATCCCTTTGTTTTTCAGGGTGCACTTCTAAAACTCAGAGAATGAGTCTTGTGGAAAACTTTCTTCCTGGGATTGCTCTTGCCTCACGTGCCGTTTGCTTCCCGTGGTGTACATATGTACTATCATCACGTGTTATATGTCATAATAGACTATGCACAACATTGAGGAGACCTTTCTGACATTTGGGACGACCTTCGTCCAATGTCTGTCCAAACTTCACCTGTCTTCTTATGAGACAATCGTCTTTACTTTGCTTCACCTCATCATCAGGATGAATCTGCATCCCTTCGGATGTCTGACGTTTGGTGAAAACCGACCAACAAACCCTCAAAAATGGCGGAGAGGCACTCACTCGGGTCCTGCAGGAGCTGACTGGCGATGGAAACCCTCCTCCTCTCGCCACCAGAGATCCCTGGGAAAACCCGACCTCCGATAACGCTGTGGGCCACATGGGTCAGACTGAGCTCGGCCATCACCGCCGACACCTAGACAGGAGCCGGATGTCAAAGGTCAGGTGACAGGGGTCGACTCTAGATGACCTACACGCAAGCTCTGATGAAATATCACACGAAGCGCACCTTCTTCTTGATGGCTTCGGCCGAGTGTTTCCGCAGGGCCAGCTGGGCCGTGTAGGTCAGAGTCTCCTCCACCGTCAGATAACTCAGCAGGTTATCGCTCTGGAGGAAGACGGGGCAAAGAGATGGAGGACGGAGAGAGCAAAGGAAGAAAAGAGTTATAGAGAACTGCTATCTCATGGATCTTTTACTTCTATTGAGGATATACTTTAAAATTGATTCCGTCGTCCTTGCAGCGGAAGCGTCTTCCGTGTCTTGACTTAGTGGAGGAGATAAGCGACAGTCTCTGTGTGCATCCGTCAGCAGTCAAACTATCTAGAATCTCCGCGTCATGATTTTGTCCTTTAAACGCTCGTGCTGCAGGAGATAAGTTTTTGCTGTACATTGTGTTCCTCCATATAGGACGCATGCATGCTCCAGATAGACACACAAACGCACACGCATCGTTCACACGAACCCGCTGAACCCGCCGCCTGCTTCAATTAACGCGTGGCTCCTCACCAATCCCCACCTCGCCTCAGTCTCTCATCTGAATGACTTTAATATCAGGAGCTCGTATCAACCTCCTCATCTGCAGCTTAGCGGGGGAAGTTAATGACGAGGCTTAGGGAGCAGAGGGGGTTGCTATCAGCCGGAGGAGGGAGGATGATTTGAAAGGAAGCAAGGCCATTTTTAAGGTGGTGTTTATAATTCAGGGTTTGGACACACTTGAGCACCTCTCATTGAGAGATTAAGTGTATGAGGAGGCCAGTGAGGGTCCGCAGTTAATTTCTTCCAGAGACCGGAGCGACTGTTTCAAGAGTTTGTGTAAAAATATGTGTGTTCATTAAATTTGTGGTTTGGTCCAAATGATGCTCGGACATGAGGAATTTCACTACATGCATCCAGGCACATGTGTTGCTAAGGAATAAAGTTTAACCTGAAGCCCCTGACTCACTTCCTTGAAAGTATTTTGTTTTCAAATTTTAGATCATTTTCTGAAGACCCGGTTTGAAATATCTCTAAAAATGGATTCAATGCTTTATGATCATGAAGTTATTGATCATGATAAAGTTTCTGATACTCACCTGCAGCACGTAGGAGAAGCAGTCCTGATACTCCTCTCTCTTCATCTTCCTGCCATTAATGAAGACCTCGCCCAGCAGCGTTCCGCTGTTCCCAATCCGCCCTGCGATGGCATCCAACAAGGTAGTCTTTCCTGAGCCTTCAAAACACAGGGCACAAGAAATAATAAAGTACATATACAGTATACAGTATGTGATTAAATGTGTGCTTATTTCTCATTTAAAAGGGTCATTATCTCTCTCATTGGAGTGAAGACAGCGGTGCAGGAAGGGGCTGCATCCATCTGTCCATCCTTTATTTATCTGTCACATTTTTATAGTTTTATCCGCATAACTCAAAAATTATTTGATATTTTTTTCTTTCTTTTTTTTTGTCAATACACAACAACCAAGTACCGAAGTGATGTCTTTTATCACTATTCAGACATTTTTGTAATTTTTATTTTTGCTGTTTTCCTGATTTCAAATTGGATTCAGACTCATTCTAGTAATTTATTTCATTTCCTGTCTGGATCTCAGATAGTATTCAGTATTTTTCTCAACTTTTTTTTTTTTTTTTAATATCCTTTAACGTTTTAGGCTCCTGAAAACAAAGTGCATTTCATTTACTTTCCAGACTGAGATGAAGACGCACCTGAATTCCCCAGGATACCCATGATCTGCCCGCTTTCCACATGGAAGGAGACATCATTGAGGATCTGACGAGTCCATCGCTTCCTGTAGGACGGTAAGTCCCACCATGGACCCACATGCTCGCTGCAACACACACACACACACACACACACGCACACACACACACACACACAGGTAGTTCTGGATCATTGAACCCAGATCTGACAGATGCATAATCTGTTTCAGGTGATTTAGTGGATTTGAGTCCTTCCATCTGTCCCTCAGCCCCCCTCCTGTCCGTTTACCTGACTGTGTAGGAGATTTTGCTGACGCTGAGACAGCAGGAGGGCTCTGATCGCTCCTGGCCTCCGTCTCTCCACACGTCCCTCTTCACCTCCGACACAAACTTAAAGGACTCTCTGGCCTTGTTTCCCTCCTCTTGGCTCGGCTGCATTGAATAAAATCTGTCCATGTCTCCTCCAGTGCACTGCAGGACACAACCGTATGGAGTCTGCCTTAAATCGAGTCCCTCATGTCCACGTGTCTCATATACAGCATGTGAAACTCAAATGTCGTCCCACAGGTTGACTTCTCTGCACCCATTCCCTGTAAAACACTGCAGTGTGAGGACAGCAATGCCTCTCAGGAACCATAAACACACGGTGAAGGTTGCGTTATCTCAGAGAACTTTGATCTGGAGCTCTATAAAAAAGACAGAGAGGGAAAAAAAAACACAGATTGACAGTCGTCACCTTCACCTTGGTCCTCAAATTGTACGTGGTGATCAGAAACGCTATGACAGCTGGAGGGGAATAGATCGAGGCATGAATGTGGAGAGGAGAAGGAGTGTGACCTGAGATGAGAGGAGATCTTCAGCAGGCCTGGAGTCAAACTAATAGTCGGAAGAAACAGGACAGACGGGATTAAAGTAGATCTTCATAGCGGGAGAAAGACTGGAACTGAACACAAAAAGAAAAAGAGGGGCATTGACCTCTTGACCGTCCAGTCAATCAGCAGCTTGCATCATCATCATCATCATCATCATGGACACAGACGCCGGCCTTAGTCGTCCAAACGGCTCGTCGCAGGTGAGTCTGACATGAGATCAGGTAAATATCAGGGATCTTCAGCTGATTTCAGACAAAATCCTTTAGTCCTGTCTAAATCTAAACTTTCTGTTCACTCCTTTCTTTGCTCAGCTGCAGACGATCCCTCCATGAAACAAGGAGTCGGTTATTTTCTGTGACATAAAAAAGTAATTAAAAGTTGCAATATTTTTGTTAAAAATGCCCAATATCAGATCAAAAATGTTTAATATATAAAATACATTTTAATATATATTCATGCAATCACATTTTGTAAATCGTTTACATTTAGAGATTAAAAAAAAAAAAAAAGTAATTCCACTTTAACTATTGACTATTTTTGAGCTAGACTAGTGTCTCTATGATAATTTGGTGGTTTCGTATTTGGTGACGCGTTTGTCCTGAAATGAAAATAAAAAAACCCAAAACATTCAGTGCTAGTGGAAGGCAGCTTGGCTTCCACATCATCCTCAGTTGGTTTACAGCATGTGCAAAGTAACATGCAGCGGCGGGTACAGTGTGTACAGTCCGTGTGTGAGCGTGTTATGTGAGCGTGTGCAGGGGTTTGTATCTTTATGAGGATTACATAATAGTCTAACATCTGGGTCATTTTTAGACGGACTCTGGAGCCACAGATGGTCTGGAGCAAATATTTGTACAAAGACGTGACACACTTGTTGTTAAAGTTCAGAAAATACGCCAGGAATACGCTTTCAGATGGTGACAATAAATAACTTCTCATACATTCATCAATTTATTCACATAAGAATTGCGATTACAGTATTTTCCGCACTATAAGATGCACCTAAAAGCCTTTAATCTTCTCAAAAACTGACGGTGCGCCTTATAATCCAGTGTGCTTTATATATGAAAAAAAGTTTTAAAACAGACCATTCATTGAAGATGAGTTCTTAGATGTGTTTTATAATCCAGTGCACTTTATGTATGAATTTTTTTTTTTTTTAATAGGCCATTCATTGAAGGTGCGCTTTATAATCCAGTGTGCCTAATAGTGCGGAAAATACTGTACTTTTTTAATAATTCTATATGATAACCTGTGGATTTCTTGGTAAAACATAGATTCCCATTGAGCCAATAATAAATAGGAATATAAATTAATCTGTGCTTCTGTGCGACAGCACCAAGACACCGAGCTGTTCTCCGCTGAAGAAGACAGCAGCCTCTACTTCACCTACAGCGGAGGGCGCAATGAGCTGGAGGTCAACGACCTGCATTATGAGGCAGGTGATCCGCTCTCCTATCCTGCCCTGTTTACCCGTTAAACTGCTTGTCCAACTATTGGAGCGTCTGATCCGATTCCCAGGTGGACACATCAGCTCAGATCCCCTGGTATGAGAAGTTGTCGGAGTTCAAACTGCCGTGGGAGATAAACGGAAACAAGCAGAAAGCCATCAACAACCTGAGCCTCCGGGTCCACAGCGGCCAGATGCTGGCCCTCATCGGCAGCTCAGGTGAGATCAGAAATGGGAAATTTGAAATATTCACATCATGAGGATTTTAAAAAAAAATTTCTTATATTCTTTAATGTTCTTCAATTTGTCTTGCTTCTCCCAGGTTGTGGTAAAACATCTTTGCTGGACATAATCACATGCCGCGATGAGGGCGGCACCATGATGTCTGGTCAGATCCTGATCAACGGGAAGGCCAACACGCCCCAGCTGGTGAAGAAGAGCATCGCTCACGTCCGCCAAGACGACCGTCTCCTTCCTCACCTCACCGTCCGCGAGACTCTGGCCTTTGTAGCCAGACTGAGGCTCCCCACCCACTTCAGCCAGGCTCAGAGGGACCAGAGGGTGAGGCTGGAGTCAGGGACCGGGAGTCAGAACAGACACAAGAGTTCAGACGGCAACAGGTGTAAGATACAGGTGTGTCTCTGCTGCGTCTCAGGTTGATGATGTCATCGCAGAGCTGAGGCTGAGACAGTGCGCCAACACCCGTGTTGGGAATGACTATGTGAGGGGGGTGTCTGGGGGAGAGAGGAGGAGAGTCAGCATAGCTGTCCAGCTTCTGTGGAACCCCGGTGAGGTCCATCCTCCTCTTCCTCGATCAATCAGCCAATCGTATTTCAGACAGACGGATACCTGATGTTTATGGATTACCGATCAGCTGACCTTCACCTCGCAGGTATCCTGATCCTGGATGAGCCCACGTCGGGTCTGGACAGCTTCACAGCCCATAATCTGGTGATCACTCTGTCCCGCCTGGCCCGGGGTAACCGTCTGGTCCTGCTGTCGGTCCACCAGCCCCGCTCCGACATCTTCCAGCTCTTCGACCTCGTTGTCCTGATGTCGTCGGGTTCGGCCATCTACTGCGGCGCCGCTCGTGACATGGTGCCCTACTTCACTGCCCTGGGTCACCCCTGCCCACGATACTGCAACCCGTCAGACTTCTATGGTAGATCTGTTTGTGTTTACAGGATCGGAAGCTCCTGATATCCTCCATCTGATATCCTCCATCTGACTTTCACCATCCTTATTTCATTGGTGTGTGTGTGTGTGTGTCTGTGTGTGTGTGTCAAGTTGATCTGATCAGTATAGACCGGCGCAGTCTGGACCGAGAAGCCGAGTGTTTGGAGCAGGCCAGAATCCTGTCCGAGCAGTTCATGGAACAGGTCAGGGACACGGAGGATCACATGTGGAAACCAGCTGGGGCCGACACGGGACAGCCTGAAGGGTCTGTGTGTGTGTGTGTGTGTGTGTGTGTGTGTGTGTGACATGAATATTTACTTCTAGAGATTCATTCTTCTATGATCATCTTTGTTTTCCCCCCAGTCCTCAGCAGGTGAGTGCAGAAGATGAACAGGAAGTCGTCACCATCTCCAAGCAAAGAGATCAACTCCCTGGAAAACTGCAGCAATTCATGATCCTCATCAGGTCAGAGCAACACACCTCCACCAACACTTACCTGCAATGTTCAAAATATTTTAAGCTGCCTGCTCCCCTCACAGGCGTCACATGTACAACGACTACAGAGATCTGGTCACCCTATTGGTCCACGGCTTCGAGGCCCTCCTCATGTCGCTGCTGGTCGGCTGTCTCTACTACGGGGCGGGAGAACAGCGTCTGTCCATTCAGGACACCGTTGCCCTCCTCTACATGATCGGAGCTCTCACCCCATTCGCTGTGGTGCTGGACGTCATAGCCAAATGTGAGTTGTTGCTGCTGAGAATTTTGTTCTCCAGCATCAACAACAGATTTGTCACATTCGATACCAACCCAACACAAACATATTCATGCAGAATTATATTCGTGCAGTTTTCAGAATGATTCCAGTGCTTGTTCTGCCCTTTATGAACTCACCCCAGGTCACACAGAGAGAGCAATGCTCTACCACGAGCTGGAGGACGGCATGTACTCCGTCACCTCCTACTTCTTCGCTAAGGTAATCCTCCTCCATCTACAGCAGGGGTCAGTCTCGCTCCTCGCTGCCATCAGGCTCCTGAAAAGTGATCCCACGGTTGTGTAACGTTCATATGTGATGGAGAGTTTGCTCCACAATCAGGTCCTGGGGGAGCTACCAGAGCACTGTGTGTTCACCTTGGTGTACGGCCTGCCCATCTACTGGCTGGCCGGGCTCAATGAGGCTCCTGAGCGCTTCCTGCTCAACTTCCTGTTGGTGTGGCTGATGGTTTACTGCAGCAGAGCCATGGCTCTGTTTGTCGCCGCTGCTTTACCCACCCTGCAGACCTCAGCCTTCATGGGCAACGCCTTGTTCACCGTCTTCTACTTGACGGGAGGTTTTGTCATCGGCCTGGAGAACATGTGGCTGGGTGAGGAGAGGGGTCGGGAACATTGATGGAAATGATGCTGACCAGATTGTGATGTTTTTTTAAAACATCTTTGTATGTTTTTGTCCCTTCAGTGGCGTCATGGATTTCCCACGCGTCCTTCATGCGTTGGGGCTACGAGGGCATGCTGCAGGTGCAGTTCAGAGGCAACAAGTACCCCATCACCATCTCAAACATCACCATCAACGTTGACGGCATTCATGTGAGTTTAGAAATAAACACAAATGATCAGTTTCACAATCAGACTGTAAGAAGTCAAGGTATCAGTTTTCTGCTTCCACAGAGTTTATTATTATTCTGTTTTCTGATTGCAATAACTTTGAAAATGTGACTGTGTTTAAATGATTCAGAACAGCAATTACAACCCCAGTGCTTTCCGTTTTCCTCTCAGGTGTTGGATGCCATGTACATGAACCAGTATCCTCTGTACTCGTGCTACCTGGTCCTGCTGGCCGTCTGTCTGAGCTTCATGATGCTTTATTACTTGTGCTTAAAATTCATCAAACAGAAGTCCAGTCAGGACTGGTGAATATCTGACCAGACAAGTTTGAAGCATTAGGTCATACATCGCTGTACATCTTGGGAAGGTTTTTGTATGGAGCATGGAAGGACATAATTTGGGCTCTATAGTTCGGCTGGTTCGACGCGGAGCCACACCACGATTACATCTCCCTTTCACTGTTCTGATGAGGAGGCTATAGAGCAATGGTGTTTAGTTTAAGGGTGGAAACTTTAAATTTTTACAACAATTTTAACATCAGAAAGGCCTGCCCTTGATATATCATATCCTAGCACTGTTAGGATTAGAGAATAATTTGAACTTCATTAAGAAATAAATGGCCCGCACTATGTTGAGAAGTCCTTGTTGCAGTACCACTGTCTGCCGCTGGATGTCAGCAGAGCTCTGCAGAACCGTCTCTAAATTATAATCGCAGCCTTCTCTCCTTGGCAGGTGATCGAGCGCCACTTTGGCAGATATCCGTCTGCAGCTTTTGCTTGTTCAATCTTTTTTTTTTTCTACAGCTTTATCTTCTCTGTATATGCAAGGTTATTAAGCTTAACAATGTGTGTGCCAGTATAGGGAGCACTGGGAAAAAAACCTAGTGGAGATTTAGTAAGTCATACTAAAAAAAAAAGGAGCTTGTACTTGTGTCCTCATAGATTGAAGATTATGTAAACTGTGTATTTTTGCACTGGTGCAAAAGCCTGATAAATATTTTGCAGACATGGTTTGAGTCCATATTACAAAAGTATTAAAATCAAATTGCTCCACTTGATCATGTTTACTTTTTGTTGGTGTACTCGTTCTGGCTTCTTCACCAGTTTACACAAACAGTGGTTTATAACCCTGCAGTTTTATGATTGACATTATTTTAACATCACATAAACCTTCATTAACAGTGAAGGGCTGAGCTTTAATTCAGTCAATAATTTGAGTATGTGGTGTTTTCCCACAGGAGAAGTGAAGTATTTCAGAAAATTTAAGTGTGCATATGAAAAAAAGGGACTTCTTACTTAGTGACTGTGCTTTTAGTATTTGGTTACTTTACTACATCTAATTACATAAGATGAGAGTTAGTCAATTATTACCCTACACTGTTTATCAAACAGGTATGGTCGTACCACTACATATACAACATTCAAGACACACAAAAGACCCAGATGCACAAATGTGGACCCCTGGCATCATTTATTATGATAAATACTACTGCACATTTTCAACATCATCTTCAGGAACATTATTAGTAGCACAGCAGTCAGAGTGGAACACTCTGCCCAACATAACATCATTTACTAATATCTAAGATTTAACACGGCTGTAAAAAACAGAGGATGACAGTGTAATCCAGACGGATGCAAGACGAAGAGGAAGAGGAGGAGGAGTTCGGATCTCTATTGATCTGTTTTCGATGATGATGACCGTCTCATGGCTTTTGCATAAAATTTCCAGGAATTCTGGAAAGATAAGGAAGACAGTTGTCCCTCAGACAAATAGTATGAATACACACCCTTCATGTAGCAACGTGTGTGTGTGTGTGTGTTTGTCTTGCCTCCTTCCAGAGGTCTGTCTAAATCGTCTCCACCTTCCAAACAGGTTCTCCCCCCATTAATACACAAATAAAGGATTTGTAGCACACTCCCCAAACACTCACACACTCCGCCTCAGTTTCCAGCTAATTAATCTGTGTTTTGATCCACGGCTGTGGGGGGGCGGTTTTGTTTTTTGAGGGGAGAGCTTTTTTTCTTCTCTCTCTTTTTTTTTTTTTGCAGATTACAATCGTTTCTTACTTTTTAAAGTCGCCCATTAAAGAAGTAATTAATGCTGCTAAATAGTTGTGTTCACTTTAGAAGCAGAGGGAAAGAACATGAGATCCTGGCAGAAGTTTGAAACGCCTTCAAACGTTCGGTTCCACGTAATTACAAATCTTTGTACTAGCTTTATTTGCTTGGGTTTTTGATGTCCGTCTGAGGTCTTTTCTCAACGTCCCGCAGAGCTCAGGGACTTTTCACACGGAAAATCAATTAGAATTAAAAAAGCAACATCAGTCCTTTCCAGAAACACGATGATCCACCCGTCTAGCTGTTAACACTGGAACTATCCTCTGGAGACAGGTTTTCCTGATTGGCTTTAAATTGGTGGTGGTTATTTCTTTCACATTTTCAGGGGGACATCTTTATGTTGGAGAGATAACTTCTGCACAGCGGAGGATTTTAAACAGTTTGTAGAAAGCTGAGCACCATATCTAGTCACCTTTCCCTCTCCTTGGAACTCCTCCGGCTCTGCTTTGCTTATAAATCTGAGCCGTCACTTAACTATCCTGACATTGGGTGAATAATGCAGCAGCTCCTCCACCTTCATCCCTACTTCTCCTCCTATCTTCGTGCTGCAGGTGAGTGATGGGAAGGTAAGAGGTGGGCTGCGCTCGCCTCCAGGGGACGGCACATTAAAGTGCTGAGGCTGAGAGGGCTCTGTGTGTGTGTGTGTGTGTGTGTGTGTTGTATCTTCTGCCAAAAATAGGGTTACGCCAACTTACAAAATGTACAGTGTATTGAAATACGAAGAAAGAAAAAGCGAGTGGCCTTCAGTGACACCATTTTTCTGACACAATACATTGTATTGTGTACATTTTCACTGCAGGACACAGTTCGTGATGCAAATGTTAGCGGTGGGTCTGTGTGGACTGGACAATACCGAGAAGGTCGACTGCTCCTTCTCAGAACGGAACCAGTTGCAGCTCATCGTTACCGACAATTTGTGTCGACAGAAACATCAATGTTTTCTATAGTTTGTTTTAAAGGTTGAAAAATAAAAACAGAAAATTTCAGTTCAGCTCCATTCAAAAAACAGGTTTTCTTTTTGAACGTGTCCATTTGTTGGTTTGTCAGCGGGATTATCCAAAAAAACGACATACATGAACCTTGGTGAGAGGATGGGTTACATACTGGAAAAAGGTAGCAGATCCAAGAGAGTTTTCAGTTTTCTTATAAAAAATCTTAACAGTTTCCTTAATTTGTCTGAAAGATCTGTAAATGTGAGCACTGTGGTGTAGAATCAAATGTGTTCTGGAGGTATACACCCTAATGTAGTGCATCTCAACCTTTTCTGAGCCGCAACACTTTATTCACAGAAAAAAAGGCACACCACCAACCAAAAATGTTACAAAACGACACTTCATAGACTAATATAGTTAATATGTGGTCCTGACAATATAGTCGCTGTTCTAATAACAGCTGCGTGTTTCTCTATGTGTTCATGCAGATAAATAATCTACTTTCTTGTTTTGAAGTGACGAGTGTTTTGATGGAGATGGCGCTGAGCTAGCTTTATTTAGCTCAACAAAGGCTTTTTTTTTTGTTTTTAAACCAATTAATTGAAAAGTGGGTTTTTTTTCCCCACGGCACACCTGACGTTCTCTCACGGCACACTAGCGTGCCGCGGTGCTGCTCTAATGACTCCTATTTTAGTTGCCAATCTAACGTAAAACGAAATAAACGATTCTCTGATTCACTCTACTTTATAATCCCGGTCGAAAAGCCGCACAGAATCCACAAAAAACACCCGTAAATACAGGTCCGATCAGATTTATGTGCCGCATCTGTGTGTTTGTGGGACTCACAGGGGGTTCGTCGAACGGCACTTCCTCCCCTTGATTTTTATAGAGCACAGCGAGCCGTTTGAGTGTCAGCTCGTTTATGTTCGTCCCTTCCTCCCGCATCTGCTCGTACAACGCCCGGGCTGACTCGAAGTCCCCATCCATATCTGCCAGACGAGAGGAAGTAAGAGACTACATGTCAGCAAACAACACAAACACACCCTGACGTGTAAAGGTTTCATTTTTATGCAGACATTCAGGAATAGAAACGACACGTGTGTATTAGACATATGTGGGTGGCTAAGTCCTGTTATTTTACAGTTGATCTATGTCATTATGCTCAATTTTGTAGACATTTAAATATAAAATCCTTACGTTGATACAGAGCTCAAATCAGCACCTTTCTGTTTATTTTGTCCAGTTAATCTGAAGCAAAACGGTCTGAAGTTGTGTTTTAAGAAGCTGCTGTCATAAAAAATAGAGGCAAAAGGACACAGCAACGACTAGATCCATCATTTCGTGGTTGGAGGGATAAAAAAAACAACAAAAAAGCAAGTTGAAGAGATATAAGGAAGAAAAAAAAAAAACTCACAGAAGAAAAAAAGATAAAAGTAGAAGGACGGGGCAGAGAATATCGCTAATTGTGTCCCGCGTGGCTCTCTTGACCGACCAGCAAGCGAACGCTAATTAAATAGTCGTGTCTGCTCGTCTCTGGTGTGACATGTAACGAAAAAAGGGGAGACGAGAGGGTGAGGCGGTCTGGTGAAAGGGGGTGGGGGGGGGCGCCAGGAGAGGATGTTGGCTAAAGAATTGAAGTGAGGAAAAAATGGATGAAGACAAAAAAGATGGAAAGGAGAAAAAAAAAAAAAACGTAGCGAGGGAGAGAAGTCAAGAAGATGGGAAGGGCGAAAAAAAGAAAAGAAAAGCTGAGTGGTGGACCGTGTTTCAATTAGCACGCTAGGCTAGCCAGGACAGCTACCTCAATGGAGGACATGTGTACTTGGTAACCTCTGAATGTGTGCACATGTGAACGTGTTGCGCGAGTCGGTGCGTGGGCCTTACAATGACATTTTATCAAGGTGACTTTCACCCAGTCCTCGTTGATGAAGTGAGGAACCGTGTTCAGGATGGACTTGATCTTCTCCACCTGTAAATTCATTTGAACAGGAGATCTCACACACAACATCTACAGCACCACAGTTAAAGATGCAGTATCCAAGTTCACAATACTGTTTTGTACATTTTTGCTTCAAATACATCTTTAAAACGAGCTCTGTAAATCATTAACACGCTGCGTCTGCGTGATTTTACCTGTCCAGGAATTTTAGCCTTGAAATTCAGGAAGGCCATCACTGGATCTCTCTGTTCAGCGACACCGTTGTGGCGCTGGAGACGGAGAAGAAAAGAAAAAATAAAGACGGGGAAACAAATGACAGAAGAAGAAGCAGGAATACTGAATGGCTCCTGTTGTTGAAAGATTAACCTGAACACGACTGCTTATGATGAGGATGAGGAAAGCGTACCAACCATTTACAGTTTGTGTGTCTACCTAAAGAGAAACAGAGTGTGTGTGTGTGTGTGTGTGTGTGTGAAAGAGATGCATTAAAGTGTCTTCACTCCGCGTGTGTTCTGGCTGAGAAGCAACGAGGGCCGATTACTAGCCAGTCGTGAACTAACGTGCTTTAATCCTCCACTTCTTACGGAATTAAAAGCAAAGCGGGTGGCTTTTAACAGGAGGATGTGTGTGAGCACACACACACACACACACACACACACACTTCTCTTAGAGTCACCAAGCGGCAGAATGGTTTCAGTACAATCAGGCAATTAGACCCACTTCGCTCAACTTTGCCCCGTGCTCTCACCCCCCCTCCCCTCTGTTTCTCCCCCCTCGTTACACCGACCAGCTCCCCAAGGTTGACGCCGCAGCCAGCCGGGCCTCCTGACGCCGCTGCTCCTCACACAGACCCACCTAAAAGCTGTGGGCGCCCAGGGAACGCTCCCTTCCTCCCCCGTCCCACATGAGCAGCCATAGAGGAGGAAGAAAACGACCTCACAGCTCCTGACGACCAACTCCATCCCTCTCCCCCCGGTCAGCCTCCCCCCCCCCCCCCCTCATGACGGGCCTAGTCATCACTACGGTGGGCTCTTCTGCTTAACAGCTTTTCAGAGTGAGGGTCCTGGTTTACTCAGGATGGGATGGAGGAGTCAGGGTTGTCACTACCCCTCTGTGACAGGGTGATGGGGGAGACTCCAAGGGGAGAGTCAGGAAGACAAAAATAGGCCTCAGTGAGAAACAAGGAGAACACCAGTGTCGCCTCTACCCTTCAGTGACTTTTCAGGACTTTTTAGTTTGTCTTCTTCATGAGCTTTTGATCCTGCATTATTATTAAAATTTAGTTAGGAGGAATGGGACCTCGATAATCATTTCCATGCGCTAAAACTATTTACAGTATCAGTGATATTTCAGTTTAAGTAACATTTGACAGCAATGAAATGGTCCCAATCTATTTCATTGCTGTTCCCCTGTTTTTAGAGTGTCTCAAAAACAGGGATTTATCAGTTTTTGAGACACTCACTGAACTTATTTCTTCTCACACCCAGAGAACAGGCGGTATTTTGATCATCTTCACTGCTTTGCCTTGTGAGTGAAACCGTTTGTTGCTCAGTTTGTTATTATGCAGAACTTTTATGCCATTTCAGATCTAGATGCTTTAAATGTCAGGCAGCTCTTTTCTAACCTTATGATCATCACCCCCACATTTCTCAACATGTTCACACTTAAACGTTGAACATTTCATGCTCGTTTCTGAGTATTTTAGAAATTTTACAGTTATGAAAAAGAGAAAGATATGTTAAAAAAATTCTTGGGAATCTTCCATTGGCAATTTGAGTCCCGTTAAAAGCTCATGCCAGCAGCATATTATACCTAAAGAGTCATGTAATCATATTTTTTTTCCCCTGTTTAAATGGTGATGAAGATGAGAGTAGTGAGAAATGGATCTGGTCATTAACATTCATGCTGGGCAGACGTTTAAAAATTGAGAAGGATAATCACTGAAGATGTCATGATGGACTGAGGAGCAGACAACGTGTTGCCTCCGCATTTGAGTGGATCTGTGTCCGATTCCCTGACTGACCTACTTGGTAAATAAAGCCCGGACCGCCTCGTCACAAAGCAATGGATTTACACATTAAGAATTTCTCAGCTTTAAGCAAAAATTAAAATTGGAAACAACAGCTATTAGAATATTTTGAAGTAATACTGTAAATCGATTTCAATGAGTCATTTGGTTGTGAACTCAATTTGTCCAAAACACACATACAACTATACTACACTTATTATTTACAACACCCTTACGATTTCTAAGAGATTGATAAAAAATATTTTTTTAAGGTGGGTAACAGCCCAGTTGGGTAGCTGTGAGATGAGGATCGTTCGCTAAGGAGGCTTCATCTACTTTTCTTCTCCTCACCCCTCTGCTTGCAACGGATTCATGTCCCCGGGCTCAATGCAAAGCCATCGAGCTGTAATGTATGAACTGTGTTAAATAAGTGAGCGAGTCGGAGGCCGGCTTCAGACCGCCGGGCTCAGCTGTGGAATGTGGGCAGGCGTTTCCTGACATAAATGTGAGGAGAGATGAATTAGTTAACGACTGTGGTGGGAGAGTTCTGTAATCACCAGGGTCTGACAGCTGGAATGGTGCATCCTGGGAGATGTGATGGACTGAATTCATCTCTAGTTCCCCTTGTTGATTTTTTTTTTTATATATATAAATTATAGATTTTAATTACTTTGATATAATAATTTAAAAAGCAGCCAAGTGCAAAACACTCAAATGGAGAAGCGTGCAATGGGATGCAACACTCCAGATGATTTAAAATTAATTTTTTTAAGTGGTCACACACACACACAAAAAAATTGAGATGTCTTCATGGTACTTTGGTCATATTTTGCTTTGGTTCAAACATAAATAATCAAGAAGCAGGAGAACACGAGTACCTGCACCTGGCAATTTAAAACTCACAATTGCACTCAATTACCTTCAACAATAGCAGATAATTATATTTGGAAAAGTTATTTTTCCCTAATAGCTGTTGTTTTCCCTATCTTTCCCTTTTTCCCCATCCTTGTCTTTTCTTGTCTCAAATAGACAAAAAGCAGCATCCGACCTGGAATTTATTTCTCCATTTTTAATTTAAATATTGATGAAAAGAAGCGAGTCAGAGTAGCCGATAATTTATCTTTATGTGTTTGCATGAACGCTCATCAATTTCCATTCGATATTAATCAAGTATGTCTCATCCATCATCTGTGGACAAACAAATAAGTCTGAAGAACTACAATAATACACACAAACATATCTCACCCCCACCTAAAACATTTCTGAGTCAGCAAAGTGTTTTACGAATACTGATGTCACAAATTGACCTCTGACCCTTTCACCTAAAATATTTACAACTGGTCCTCACTTGTGTGGTATTTCATCATAACTGCTTTCAAAAATTCATAGTTTGTGCCGTAAACTGTATTTTAAAGAGATCACAACAATCCTGGTCTTTAACCACCCAGTTATCGTGGAAATTTGAGCCTTATTTGAAACATTTCCCTCCCGGTGTTAATGACATGCTGCTCTCACAAGACAGGGGATGACAGATGAATGACATAAATAATAAATATAGTATACAATGATTGTGGTTCTACTAAAATGGTTTTGGAGAACACAAATCTTGGCAGGAGCATGCATATCACTCATACTCACATCCAGAATAGCCTTGGCCTCATCTTCTCTCTTCATGTCCAGCAGCTTGAGGAAAAGCATGGTCACAGGTTTGTAGCAGGCAAACTGGTTGGCTAGGCGCTCTACCAAAGCACTCACTGCAACAAAACACACACATTTTGTCAGTGGTTTTATCAGTGTGTCTTTTTCACTTCACATAAGCTTTTATTTGTTATTTGCAATATCATATTTTCTCATTTTTTCCCCCTGTTTCCTTACATTTATCGGAGACGTCATTTTCCAGTCCCAAGATATTTTCGATAAGTGGGAACATTTTGTTATATTGGATGATGGGTTTAGTAAAGAGATGCTCCAAAAGCGCCAAAGCTGATTCGTCATTACCCCTGAAACAAAATCGAGATTCGATGAGCATGTTGGAAAGAAAGGTTAGCTCGGTGATTTCAACTGAAAGACACACATGATTCATCAATAGACAGAACAGAGAAACAAAAATCATATCTTTACACAAAAGTCTGAAGGCTTTACGGTTTAAGCTAGCATTACAAAACTGTGAACATTATAAGAATAAAATCTGCTACCACATGCTTTTTTTAGACTTCAAAAAATAATGCAGATAATATAAATGAGTTACTAAAAAGATGATTCACTTTAAGTCCTCGCTCGCTGTTTCTTTAACACACACAGTTTTTCTGCTGAGCTGAGCAACAACCAAACAAATGCATTCACACACTAAAGCACTGCAAGTCTTAAACAACTCAATCTGGCAACCTGGCCTCGCCACTAATACTCTGCGTTCCCTTCTCCCTCCCCACCGTCACCATTCGTGATGAATATTTAACACAAAGGGTGTGTGTGCGTCTTTGTGTATGAATGTGTGAGAGCGTCCGGTGGCGGTGGTGTGGGGGCAGCCGATCTGTGCTGATTATTACGACTGGGACCATTTGAATAATTCAACAGGGGGCCCCTCTAAATGTGGCGCGCCGCTTTCCGGGCCGACTTGCTTTTCCGCCCCGGCTCTTAACCAGTCAGCTTGACTCATATACAGCGGGGACGCACGTGTCAGAGCTACTCAGCGAAGCTCCCAGAGGTCAGGGTTCAAGTTGACAGGCCTAGGCGGCGATAGCCAATCGGGCGTGAGACCGTCTTGCTATTCTTCACTTCCTGCTGTCCCTCCGAGCTGGCGTGGCGACGAAGCAGCCGGAGCTGGAGGACAGCGCTAATGCGGCAAGTAGGTGCAATGAAAGTTTGATGCACATGTGCTTTAAATTTTGTTCTCTATTGTTTGAGAAGCGGAAAAGGAGCAGCGGAAGATGGGTGTTTTAGTGACATTAACAGGAATCCATGAATAATCCTATTAGACCTGTGTTTCCTATTTGTACTTGATGCCCCACTGGTTCTGTGTGCTTTTACTGTAAGTGTGTGTCAACCTGGCTTTTGTCACATCAAACACTCTGCTCTTCAGTTTCGCTTTATACTGCACAATAAGGCCAACTGAGTTTTTAAGTTCACCTGGATGTTTGTCTGCAAGAAGCTAAATTGATATGAACACAATTTTCTTGAAAAAATCTTTGAATTCTACATTTTTGGCTGCTGTATAAATTGACAAAACTAGAATCAGGAGGGGCTTTTTGAATTCCCTCCTGAATTCAAAAAGACTTCTCATCTCAGCTAACAATTGGCCACACAGATGCTTTTTTTGTCTTACTTCTGAAAATGTGTCAGTATTGCTCTGCTGGACGCCACTGTGTACACGTAGCTGTTCACGCCCTCCTTCATCAGCGTATCCAGCTCCTTCAACCCCTCCACGTTGCCATCGATTGCCATTGATTCGATCAATGATGTGATGGCAAGCTGGGAGGGCATTTGGTCTGTCGACAGCATCGACTTCAGGGTCTCTAAAGCATCTGTGGAAGAGTGTGAGAAGCCACAATGTGTGTGTGAACTCTGCATCTGTGTGTTGTCTAACACACACACAGACCAGTCTGTTACCTTTGATCAGGCCCCTCTTGGACTGTGTGATGATGATCATACTGAGGGTGACTTCGGTCAGCTTGAAGTCCGTTAACATAGAGCTGGCGCTGAGACACAAAACAGTTTGGTTTTAAACTACACATGCAAAAAGTACATAAATGAGTACAAATACATTCATGCATATTTCATGAACACAACGTGAGGTTATAAATATAAAAAAAAACAGTTTAAACCACATCTGGTTACATCTTTCTATTGAACACTGCTAACATGCATGTTATTAAATATGTAAGTTGTCACTAATAGAGGGGCATCCTTGGAAGACCCTGAAAACACAGATACCCAAACAGTTGAAGACTTCCTGTTGAGCTAAGACACATGTGTGTTTGTAAATCCGTGGGTGGGATTAAGCTCAACACAGACCCCGGTCTCCTGCTCCTCATCCCTTCTTCCTCCCAACTTTCCCTCCCTCACTCCGTCTGCTTCTTTTCAACCCTCCTCCTTTTCATTTCTTTGCTGTAAATCCTTAATCAAGTCTGCCTCCCGTCTTTCCATTTCTTATTATGGACCTGCATCCAGATTAATCCGTCCACTCAATTGACCATCAGGGCTGGCAATCCTTATCGCCACGGTTACACTAGGCCAAGCATCATCCAGCAGCCGCCGGGACAGGTCAAGGCGGGGGGGGTTGGCGCCGTAACAGGGTCGTCGGCACAGGAAGATCAAGCAGTGGGTGGGGTGGGGGTCAGAATTATTCTTAGAATGGAAGAAAAGCTCTAGAAGCTGTCGCACTCTCTCTCTTTCTCACCTTTTCCCAACACACACACGGTCTCTCGCTTTCTCTTTCTAGAGGTATTGTGCTTTCACATTTGCCTTTTCAGTCTCTCATCAACATCACTGTTTTCCAATCCCTTAATCTCACTATAAGCATCCCTGCTGCTCAGTTCTGTACAGATTACCTAAAAACAAACACTCGCATGCACAGAGAATTAATGTCTGTGGCATCTTCATTAACCTCGTCAGTGATTAAATCTGAATCTCCCATCTTTGTCTCGTTCGTGTGCTCCCGTCTTCCATCCCTCTCCAGACCCCTCTCCATTCATTTCCCTTCTCATTTTGAGCGTGGATAAACAAAACTTTTACCAAAGGACGCTTTAAACCAACTTAGAGAGGGGAGATGGGTTATCACTTGCATCACACGCTTTATTAAAGGAGAGGCTTAAACTGATGAAAGTATTTCTCATGTAATAAGAACAATGTAGAGTGCTCAAAAACAACACTGGATATCTTTCCCTACAATTAAATATAATTCATTTTTCTCTGGTTTTGTTATTATATTATTATCATCTCTTTTTTGGGTACTTGGCCTGTTTTTCCTCTGCGGCAAGAAAGCCGTTTAAAAAAAAAAGGGACAAAACAAGACAAAGGAAACAGGAGATTACCTGAAAAAGACAAAACCGAGTAGATCAGTGCTGCGCTAAGCTCAGAGTCGCTAATACCTCTGTCTGTCCATCTATTTATCTCCAGGCGCAATGTATCAACACACGATGCATTACTAACTGGAACAAGAGTGATATTTGTGCACAAAGCGATCTAAACATGTAAGACCCATTGTTCATATCTTGCAGGGATGAGTGTGCTTTCACACAATCAGTGAATAATCCTCATGTCAATTAGGAGATGCAGTTTTTAGCCTGAAGTGACCCAGTGCGACAAAGGAGGAAGGAGCAGAGAATTGTATTTCACAATATTTTCGCTCACTATGACTGATTAACTGAAACGGACAGAGCAGCGATTATGACAGGTAAAACAAAACGTGCACAAATGAAGATCATGATTCCCCAGAAAGATTTAACACTAATTGTTAAGTGTCTTTTGCCCTTGCAGAATTCAGACACTTACCTCTCCTTGATTTGCATGGCATCCTCAAGTTTGCCCTCAGCCAACATGGCACGCATTGCAATATTGTAAATGTCAGCACTCAAGACCGTACCCTCCTCATTGGCTCGCTGCACCATTGAGTAGGCTGTTGCTGAGGAACAAGAGGAGCAATCGTTAATGTGAGTCAAAGGCAGGGTGGGATAAAGACAAGCAGACCTTGATATATCTACATTTTTTATCACATCAAACTTTTATGTTGTTTCTGGTGCGAAAGCAAGTCAAACGCAAGATTTTCCTCTAATGCTCCAATTCCTTTTTTGGAAATTCGACACATTCTCATATTCATGGTAGCTTCATTATCTCTGCCCTTCATGTCAAAATCACAGAGACCTCCCGCTGCTTACCTCGATCGATTTTCTTATCACTGCTGTCTTCAACATTTTGAGTTTCTTTAGGCTCGGCTTCAGTTTTCCTGTAAAAAGTCTGTAAGTGACACACAAACAAAACAGACAGCGATGAGCCTCCATTTGATGCTTCAAACAAAACAGGATTCCAGGCTATAACGTGCTCAATTATGTGCCTTGGCAATAACTGGTGTATGCATGTGTGTATGCGTGCACATGTAAGGGTTTCTCGAATGTTTGGTCACCCATGTAGTAGCGAGGGGAGGGGGTTAAGCTGTATTAGATAGGGGCATATTAGGTCGGGTACCCCAGGGGCAGAATGTACATATGTGTTGAAGTGAGGGTGGCAATTCAAGAGCCCGAGGGGTCACCAAGTCCTTTGCTCCAGGCAACGGCAATCACTTCCTGTC
The DNA here is from genome assembly GCF_040054535.1 of Antennarius striatus. NCBI lineage: Eukaryota > Metazoa > Chordata > Actinopteri > Lophiiformes > Antennariidae > Antennarius > Antennarius striatus. Next base: position 7,105,417 of record NC_090786.1, on the reverse strand, counting down.
TCATCACGCTTCAGGGTATTGGAGCATGTGCAAAAAAAAAAAAAAACCTGTGGAGAATGTCACCAAGAAGGAACGCAGCGATAGAAAACTTATTTGAAGAACATTTCAAACTGATACACATGCAGGTACGCTTCACATTTTATTTCTGTGTCAAAAGAGAGTCACGGCCTCACATACAGTATTAACTAAGAATCCAGTGGCAGCCATATGGTGGCATTTAGCTGCTGGTTAAATTAGTCTGCCATTACAGATTTACAGACAGATCAAGCAGTAATTCCTTTCATCAGCCAGCCTGTCTGATTGACCACACTTCAAACCAGAACTTCAATCCTGTTTCCTCTGCATGTAATGAACAGAGGCTTAAAGAGAAGTCGGGTGGGGCAAGAGGGGCGAAGGCCCTGCATGTAAAGAACAGCTGCTAAGTGTTTCCAAAGGTTGGTGGGGTTAGTTCTTACGATCAGAGGTTGGGATGAGTTTGCTCTTGGGGTAATTCTTCCAAAATGAAAATGACTAAATGTGGTTGTGTGTGTATGATAAATACACCTATGCAGCTTCAAATAATTAATTGCATAATTTATATAAAACAATGAACGACACTTCTATGCTGACATGTTTTAATTGTTTTTGTCTTATTGATTGTAATACAATCAATTTAAATCATATAAAATTGATTAAAAAAAAACGAACAAAATTCAGTTTAATGTCTGACAGACATGCCTGCACAGGCAGCATTGTGATTTCTGGTCATTCATCTTTGCTGCATGATTGTAGGTCATATTTGACATCAGTTGCTTTACTTTTCACCCCTCAGGAACCCCAATGGAATTCTGGGTAAAGATAGTGATTTAAAAAATTTTTTTTTATACCTTAGGTAACTCAAAGGGCACCGTCTGGCCATTTCTACTCATGATGTCTGCCAAAAGATACAGGGTTGCACTTCTCGGAATGATGTTCTCCTCCTGCATCTTTGTCCACACCACCATTGCCTTCTGCCAGTCGTTTCTCTTTCCTAAAGACGACAACAAGGCAGTGAAATGTGGTGGCGACACACAGCTCTTTGTTGTTGTGTCGTCAATCCTGGTTGGAGCTCAACACTCAACCTGCACCATGAAGTAATTTCTGACAAAGTGCTCTGTGCTGAGTGCAATCAAAGCACTAATCAGATCAACAAACTACAACCATGCTGTCATTTAGGAAACACACACACCAGTGGTGTGTGTGTGTGTGTGTGTGTGTGTCTGAGTCATCAATCAGCTTCAACACCCAAATCACAATAACAGTTATCGGCTCTGCTCTCCACTTCAGCAATCACACTATATCTTCTACCATAACCCCATTCACCTTGTTACACATGCAGACACACATACACACACACACACACACTTCTTTCCATCCCTTTTGGGGACTTGACCCAACATCCACACACCCTGACGCACAGGTGGAGGTGGATCATCACTTTTAGCAATAAAGGGTAGGATGAACAAACACACATGTATGAGAGAACGACTTACTGCAGAGATGGAGGATGTTACTGTACATTTCCTCTCTGTCGCAGTCATACAGTTTGCGCGTCATGTCGGTCATCTCCTCCAAGACCTCCATCTATACATGTGAACAACACATAATATAAGCTGCAACCTTTCCATTTTTACATCTTTGAGGCATTCATTAGATCAACTTCTTGTTTGTATGCCCGTGTTACCTCATTGTTTGCAATGCATCTCTCTGTAAACCACTTCAGGGGTCCAGACTTTGCCCTTATCCCAGGAGTCTACAAACGGAAAAGCAGATTTAACATTTGTATTATCGATGTCAATTGAGCAATGTACCTGTAAAACAAATCATTTAAAACCAACACAGAGAAAATGATGGTTCTTTCTGCAAAAGAAGCTCTGACCATTTTGTGAACACCAAGGTTTTTAAATTGTCACAAAGATGTGTTTTCAGATAATTAAATGTAAACTGGTGTGTGGAACAGGATGCAGACGTTTGTGCGGCTTTAAGTAGGTTGTAAAAACACGGTAGGAACCATGAAGGCAATAGTGAGTCACTACAGGTTTACATCTAAAATTTCAAGAAGCAGTGACGTGGTGAAGCTTTAAAAATGTTAAATTACATAAAACAAAGAAAAGCAACTCGAACCCTGGGTGGATGTCTTTCACTTCAATAAAGACACACCAATGTGTGAGCATCACTCTGTCACCTGTTGTATGCGAGCAGTCACACAACCACTACTGAACCACACAGGATCACAGGAGGGGGGGAAAAACAAATTACTGGTCAATAGAACAAAATAGAAGATTTGGGGATTAACGTGTACCGACGACGACCTCCCAGCTGACATAAATAGTTTCGGGAGATTTGTATTATTTTTAGGAGATCAATGATACGTGGAGTGTGTGTGCTGTCACATAGGGGCTGACATAGATTGATCTGTGGGCTCGTGTTGCTGAGATTTAGCCTGATACGTAGAGTGACTAGATGATTATTATCATGGAATAACAGCGATGAGGTTTTCATCCGTCTCGTGGGACTTTGACAAAATCTGAATAAGACTGGGACTGAGAAATCTCACCCCCCACCCCCTTCCTGGTAATCTGGCTGAGAGAGAAAAAACAAGGAAAAAAAAAAAAAGAGTGATCAACCAGGAAGTTAATCTGAAAAGAGATCAACAGTGCTCAATCCCTGCTGGCCTCTTTGGTGGAAGCCCATCATACCGGGGGGCGGAGGGGGGGTGGACTCAAGAAAAGGCAGCCCTCATCCTTTTCTCTGACCATCCCTCTCTGCTTTCCTCTTTCAATCCCCACTCCTCCCAAATCTCCCTCTTCCTACATATCTCCCCCCTGCTCCTGCTCGGTCTCTTTCCCCGCCTCTGCTTCCCGCCATCCGGCCCAGGCAAAGGCATTATGTTCTTACCCAACCAGCCAAAGGGACAAATTAAAATGCGTTTCACTCTCTCTCTCTCTCTCTCTCCCCGTCTGTCTAATCTTCTTAGAGACTAAGGCCCAGTGCAAGTGCACCGTCTTTTTGCCTGATTCCCTTTACTTGCTAAAGTCTTGCAGGCTCAAAGCAGCCTTTTGCACATCTACTCACAATCCCGTACACACAAACACGAATATCTTTTGGGATTTTGAATGCGCCGGGACAAATCTCCCTAATCTGGGGGAGAAAATGAAATCCTCAAATAAGACGGCACGTTAAGTCAAACACGCATCAGTGAACTGAAAGAACACAAAGTAGAAGCAAACAAAAAGAAAAAAAAACCCACCTCACTCTCACTTTCACAGAGATAATGGGGGAAAAAAATGACATCAGGTCAAATTATCAAGACAATCCTCCGACACACAGCAGAGTGTATTAAAATCCATCGCTCTGTCTTTAAAAGTCTTGTGTGGCCTTTAGAAGTGAAAAGTGAAAACATCTTTTCAGGTCACTCTCATCCTTACGTACGCCAACGGGAAAGACAACCTTATCTCACCTCCACTTAACAAACCCTCTCCATCTCAATTCCTAATGTTCCAATTCCACTAATCACCTGGCCATTTAACACACACACACACACACACACACACACACACACACACACACACACAGATAATGGCACACCACTCTTTTGCAATACTACCTAACCTTGACCATCCTACACACACGTGTGCCACAATAATAGGCCTGGCCACCCAACAATCCTCTGTCTAACCTTGACCATTTAGCACAAAATTGTCCACCTTTCTCTATCATTACATTTAATTAGCTGTGATTAATCAGCTGCCAATTATACCAAACACAGCCTAAAGAGAGACGCCACTCTGCAATACCACTTGACGCTCTTAGAGGGGACAAAAGTATTTGTGTGTTTGAGTGGATGCTTATTTGAGTGATGGACTTGATTTTATTTTACATTATCATGCACCATTTCAGAAGTAAACTTTCTGAGACTTTGTTGCGAGAGATTTATTTGTTCTGGTTACGCTGTGAAAAGACAACAAAGCAATGACATTTACAACACTGTTACACAAGACTACCACTGATCCACTGATTGTATCTGAAAGCTGCAATAATAGATTTTCCTGCCAATAAATTGTACTTGTGTGCCTTCACAGCAACTAATGTTTTTTGCATTTACATTGCCAAACCTGGTTCTTTGTGCTATTTTGTGGCATCAAGCTGGCTGAGGTGATGCCAAATGCACTCATTGATACACCGTCGACAACCAATTAGTGAGAGAGAATCGCCATTACCATATCTTATCACCGAGAAAGTGGACAGAGGTAAACACGAACCACAGATGCCATTTTTAAACTGTCTCGTACCTATGCATCCTTTACGCAGTCGTGCTTTAAGAAAAACACAGCGGTTTGAGGTAGCAGCCTGTCGTGGCAGCGTGGAAAAACACGCTGTGGGCGATGGGGCCGTTAAGGATGTTTCTTTGTTTGGTGGTACGTTGCCTGTGCATTGGAAATGACTTCACAGTATGTTTGCAGCTCGTCACTATGGCGACTGGCTACACTGAGAGGTATTACAAGCTGTAGAGTAAAAGTCAGTCGGCTTAAAAGAAAAAAAAAAAAAAAAAAAAAAGCAAAGCAGGGCAATTATAGTGGAGGGGCCAATGTAAAAATCAAAGAATAAAAACTCATTATAACATGTTCATTAGTTATAATGAACAGGTTACCATGTGACAAAATAACAATAAAACTGTCAACTCTAAAAATATACAGAATAACAATGATCTAAATGTCTAGCCTCAAGTTGAATGAATGCGAACATCTGAAAAACATTAATGTGACAAACCAACAGACTCGAATCTCAACCTGACGTCCATCTGTTGTCTGTTTAAAGACGCCGTCGGTCTCACACGTCACTGCCACGCAGCTGGCTTCCTGTCATAAGCAGGATAACAGCCAAACAATCTCACAGAAGGGAAATGAGAGCCATAATAACATGTTCGAAATATTTAAGAGGACTTGAAAATCCTCAAGAGGGACAAATCCCTATTTTATGTCCACACCACCAAAGAGAGAGTAATGCCACCCCCACCCCCCCTCACATTTGTTCTCATCCTGATCAGACAACATAATAACATTGTTCCCCTTCCACTGATGTCAGGCTCATCCCTGTATTTATTCATTCACCACTCTCTCTGTCCCACTATCCAGTCCACAGCCGCCCGTCTGTTTTATCCGTTTTAAAGTCACTTCTCATCAGTTCACTATGTCACTCTCTGTTCCTCAAACTCATCTAGAAGGTTTCAAGTGAGACATAAGAAGACAACGACATATTTATTCATAATATTCTGGTCAATTTTCAGGTCAGATGATCTACAAGAACGTAGAGAGTTTGACAATCATGTCCCAGTGTGTCGTCTGTGACTCCTGACAGGAGATCAGAGTTCATTCTGATTATTATTCAAATTACTATAAATTATTATGCATTAGTCATGTAGATCCGCTAAGAAAGAATCGTATTGTGGCTGCAGACAAATATAACGTAGATAGAAATAATAGAAGGGACCAAATCTATTCACTTTGGTTTTCCACAACCGGTACCATGAGGTAGATCAGATAAGTTGAATAAACTCGACTGGGAAAACATTTTGCCTCTCAACATTTTCAAGCTTTGCCTACAAACCTCAGTCGACTTTATTCAATCCATGACCTGGAAGACTGAGGCTCTTTACAAACATATTAGTACCTACATTTTCTTCTCCTTAATACATTAACTCCATTACATTATAAAGTCTTAAGACTTTTTAGTCCACTCCATTAATGTAATAACTTAATTTCATAGTAATTTAGCAGTCAGTCAATATTCTGCAGGTGGGACACAGCAGCTAAACCAGATCTGATAGACCTCATCTGTTAGTTTCCTTATCCCAAACGTTCCTATTTTGATTTATTTTAGGATCACACCCAGCTCACTGTCTTTGAGCCACTTCTAACAAATAAAGCCATTGAAAAGGGCTGTGACTGTTTTAGCTCCAATGCCTATAATCGTTCTATTTACCAGATACATTTCAGTTTAAGACTTTAGCTAAATTAGCCATGTGCATCTCTGTTTACCTTATAGTATGTTGCATAACAGAATCAGTCAAAAAAATTAACATATGTATTGAGTAGAATTAGGATGTTAGGATCAGATAAGACTCAAATAACTCTGGTAAACAGATTTTGTTAACACCATCTTACTAATAAAGTAGTAGAATTTCTGGTGCCACCTGATGAAAATGAGGAAATTGCAGGCACCAACTCCATTGAACAAGTCAAGACTTTTATTCTAGTTGACTGTGTTTACCTCAATGATCTTCTTAGCCTCCTCCTTACGGCCAGTCTTCAGGAATGCAAAGAACAGATCGTACAGCATGGCCATCTCTCCTCGAGCCTCATTCAGGAAGTCTATGACTGAAACACAAAGGCACAGACACGCAGAGAAAGTTCATAAGTAAAAATGCTTTCAAGGTGACTCAACAGGCCCTGTAGTCCATCCTTTCCTTCTGACTATTGTGTGGCAGGATGTTCCAGACAGGAAGCAACCATATCAAGCCTACTCGCTAACAGTCAGGGGTCCCAAATGGAAACCTAAGCTCTCTTGCTTTACTTGCTAAAGTGCTCTGCTCAGCATCAAGTCCTATCTTTGTCCAGCAGCTTTAGAACAGGAACCACACAGTCGCGAGGCAGAGATGGAAATATAATCCCTCTTGCTTCAATTTAAAATCAACGAGAACAATGTGCAGCGATTTTGCTTTTAAGTACTTTAATGATTCCTTAATTTGCTCTTAAGTCTGCATTAAAGTGAAATTTCAGTGTTCACACCTTAATTTAGACTCTTATGTGATGGAAATATTCAAATTAAAAGCATTAATAATCTAATATATCATTTAAAGATATATTAGAGGTTGATACTGGTCCCAACGCTTCAGTTGAGGTCAGACATGTCAGTCGGTTTTAAAAGAGAATGTTTTGCGTTGAGTTTTGAAATTCTGTGGTCCCGCCTGTTGGAAATCTGCATTAGCCATCAAGGTTACATGGGTCCATAAGAACAAGACAGGGTTCAGCAAGCAGCAGCACTCGTCACGGACAAATGATGCTACCGGGTCCAGGTTTGTGTCACAAGTGCCCCCCCGAATACAGCTTAACATGAGCCAGAGGGGACACTGAATCATTTATGCGCTGCACAGGCTGGCCTGTCAGACTGTCATCCTAAAAGTTGTTTTGTTTTTTAAGAGTACAGAAACAGACCGTGAGGGTCTGTCACCTTTTTGGGGTCGAGAATTGAAAGAGGGAGCAGGTGAAAAGGGGATGGGAAAGGTGGAGAGGTGCTCCACTGCCGTCTGGATCTCAGCTACTCCAGATCCACTCGCCCCTGCAGCACACTGATCTCGACCTTTCCGTGAAGCTGCTGTCGCCATACAGTCGACATGCTTTACAACAACTCTGGACCCCCCTCTCTCTCTGACAGGGAATTGTTGTTGCTTGTTACACGCCTTTTAAAATGTACCAGCTTATTCGATTAGCCTCTTCCTTATACACAGCAATGACTACCAGATTATCGGATTGATTATTTTTAATGTTGCTGATGGAGAGCAACAGATTATCATCATCTTACTCTATAGATGCTTTGGTTTCATTAGCATAAATAAGAAATAAAGATATATACAGTGTGTGTATTTATATAAAAATGAAAAAGGACAGAACCGGCTTGGTGAACATCTTCATTATCACAACCCCTGATGAATGTTTTGTCCATTAACTGCATCATTTGACATATTTTGTGTGTCACCTTTCTGCATCTGGTCGGTTTCTTTGTTCTTCAACAGATGGACCAAGAGGTCATGTGTGCTACTCAGGATTTTGTAGTCTTTCATTATGTCGAATGTTGTCTGCACAGCGCTCTCCGTGTCATCACTGAAGGCGGGTAACCACACAGAAAGGGAAAGAGAGAGCAGAGCCTGAGTTAGATGCAACAACTGACCAATCATTCATGTACAGGATTGTGCTGCTACAGAATAGAGAGTGTATCATGGGGTGTTAACCCTGTGACCCTCTGTTTGTGCACTCTGACCGACTGCAACAATGCAGGCCTTTGAATTCCTGACAGCACAACTGTGGGTGATGAAGCCTTTTGGCCCCAATATATCATTCTCATGCAATCAGGCACACTCTGGCAAACCTGTCAGCAAGGGGCTAATGCCTCTGTGGACAAGCTTTTAGAGAAGACGCAATGGAACAGGCAAAAAAAAAAAGCTGGGATATTTACTCTTTGCTCCTACTGATCTTTCTTCTCTTTTGTCTTCAACCTCTTTTCACCTCCCTTCAATTCATCCTCTTTCCCTTTCCTCCTGATCCCATGCCTCCACCTTTCATTCTTCATTTCATCCCCTTTTCTTTTCCTCCTCGCCATTTTCGTGTTTGATTTCATGTTTTCAGCCTCCCTTCTCCGACTGAGCAATTTAGAAGAAATATAGTAACAAACATTAGAGACTCTCCCCACCAACACATACTTGCTTTCTTTGCTCCATCTATCCTCCTTTCTGACCGAACGAACAAATAAAAGAGGAAAAGGGAGAACGAGTGAACCTGATGGAGTGGCAACGAGAGGAGAGATGGAGACGGGAAAGGGAAGTGAGTAAGCAAGAAGATGAAAGTTGAGGGAGACACCCCTTCAGCCCCTTTATTATGACAGCACTGCGATCAATCTGTTGATTGGGTAATTTCCATGTCAATCACATAGAGGTCAAAGCAGATGAGGCAGCCACACAGGAGGCAGGGGGCAATGCAAGCGAGTGAAAGAGACAGATTGAGTGTGAGAGGGACTGACCGAAAGTGAACAGGTATAATTTCTGGAGTGTTTTCTCTTCTAATCAATCAGACGAGTAGATTAAAGAAATCTGCCAAAAAAGACCAACAAACTGAAAAAACCCCCAAAACAAAACAGGAAATGGTCTGACCTTGAGTTCAGTTTCTGTGAGGCGAAAGAGAAGGTGGGAGGATGAAAGCAAGGACTAACGTGGCCAGAAAAAGGGAGCTTCTAATTTTAAGAAAGGGACATTATTCAAATGTTTGGTCAAAAGGCTGTTCAAACGCACAACAGTCTCGTCAAACAACACAGAAGAGAGAAAAAGAGATTTTTGAAAAAGATGTGAGCATGGGATAAGACTGGAGGGAAGTAAAAAAATGAGGTAATGACTTGGAATCAGTGCAACTTGACTTATCTGTATAATTATCTTTAACTGCTCTGATGTGGCTTTTCACAATGGAGTCGTGCCATTTTGGTGAATGTTTCAAAACTCCTTCTCCAAATTTGTTTCACTTCTTCTTTTTGTCCAACTCATTCATTCCTCCATCTACTTATAATCCCTCCTTTCCAAAAAGACACCGTTTAAAAAAAAAAAAAAAAATCAATCAATTACACCCCCTGTCCCTTCCTCTCCTGTCCCCCATCTCTCCGCCCACCGATCCCCCCTACCCAAAAAAAAAAAAAAGAGCTAAAGATGTTTAAAAGATGGTTAATTTCCCCTAGGTACAATTTAACTGTCACTTTGCGTTGCCATTTACTGCAGCACGCAGCCCTGTTAATGTCTTCAACTTCGCATGTCAGCCACTTTCCAGCCAATTAAGCACTGAGGGGGAAAAAAAAAGAAAAAAACACGCCACTGTGCTCAACCTGAAGGATTAGACAGGGAAGCTCATTTTGCCTCATCTCATGCAGCCCCTCTTTTCCTCCCTCTCTGGCCCCCCTTTTGTTAAGAGGAGATGGGCAGGCTAGTTATCGAGCCGCTGTCCTTGCGTGTGGTTAGACGGTGTCCGTGTCTCAAAATGTAAATGAAACTGTGATGATGACACCACGAGCCCACTGTTACATATGCCAAAGAATCCATCAGTGTCTCCCCCCGCTGACGATTTACGATACCTGTAGAATATTAAGTAAAACCAGAAGGAATGTCTTCTGATCCCACATAGTGATGTGGGAGCTGAAATTTCACCCCCCCCCCCCCCTTCACAAAATGCACTTTTCAAAGGCTCCTTGAAGCTTTTGCATTTCTGTGTTTCAGATTTTAACAGTAAACAAAAATAAGATGTTGGCTTGGCTTCAGATTGTGACACCTCATTTTGATGTGAAATCAATTTTGGTTTGTAGTCTCTAATTCAAATATATTTTCCCTGAAACTATCAATGTACTTCAGACTGGTCAAAAATACTGGACCCCCCCCCCCGCTCCCGCAAATTAAAACTGCAAAATTTCACCAGACTCTGAAAGACTTTGTCAAACTCACAACCATTTCAAGTATCAATGTAAATTTCCACATGGCTACTTAGTTTAAAAATATGCTGAATCCAAAAATCTCATTTTACATGTCAGATTTAAAGTGGCGAAGTGTTAGCATTTACAAATTAGCACTAATAGTGTTACGTTCCCTATATACAGTATTTTCCGCACCTAAAAGCCTTTAATTTTCTCAAAAATCAACAGCGCAATATTATAAATGAAACCAGTTTTAAAATAGGCCCTTCATTGAAGGTGCGCCTTATAGTCCAGTGCGCCTTTTAGTGCAGAAAATACTGTAAACTCTTCTTTTAGCTCCGTTTGGACCCTTCCGCTCAATAATTAGTGGTAAACTGTTGAGCTGTTAAAAGTTGACGCATCCTTCATCGTGTCTTCTCTCTTCCTTGTTCAGTCTCTTTGTCGAAGCATCTAATCCACTTTCGTGACTCATTGAAGCATGTCGGGTTGCTTCCATTTTTTCACTTTTACCATTGTCTTTTAAGCTGTGCTCATTAGTATTGGGACGGTCTCCTCTTCTAGTAGGCTTCAATAATTCCAATCTCAACACGATATAAGGCAGCAGAATAGAGCTGTAGTAACTGAGGTGTTTTTTTTCTCCATACCATTCATCGCCAATCAGCTCTCAAATCCTCACCACATGTACGTCTACTCCTTTGTGTCTTTCATACATGGCCCACCGTCACTTCATTCTTTAACTCATTAGCATTTCCGGTCGCTAATCACTTCCATGAGGGTGTCGGAATCTGATCAACCTACCAGCTAACGCACTGAAGAGATAGCACAGAAAACACTGAGTGGTTGGGCATGAAAGCTAACAAGGCGGTGCCGTATGATGGGCTGTCACGGGTTAATCTGCGGGAGAAGTGTTCATTAAGTCATTAGCGCTGACGCTACGATGAAATGGGCGCAGCAGAGTGATGGCTTCTTTGTCCTCCTTTTATCATTTCTCTCTGTTCCTCCTCCCAACTGTGTTTGTCCGCCAACTGATGGAATGAAAAAGGTAGAGGTAAACGGATGGTACATGCGAAATAAAATGAGGAAGAGAAAGCGAGGAGATAAGACTTGAAAGGAGCTAAAAAGTCAAGTGTTGTGATACTCAAATGCACCCTGAGGCTCGGCAGGACCATCGCTGCAGCCCCGTGTAAACCTACTTTGCATAACCATTTCAAACATCTCTGCCAGGCGAAGATAATTATCTGTTGCCAGGAAGATTTTTTGAGACAAAAGGTGTCATGATGAAACTGAGTAACAGCGTTACATGTCCACTATTTAAAACTGATAATTAGCTAAAGTGACATAACCACAACAATGTTTCTCCAAGGGTCATGATGTATTTGGAAAATTCTATATAACAAGGGTCTACAGAACTGCACTTTCCTCTAATGTGCATTATAACTAGTAAAAATATATACATTTTTCATATAAATCCGAGTTGGACTCGATGCGAAGATATTTTGGATGAATGCATTGCAAAGAAAATTCTTTTTCATGTAAGAAAATGTAAAAATTATTTTCTAAAATTAGGAGGGAGAAAAAAGCACTCTCAAAAACGGGTCACCGTTTATCGACTTGGGAAAAAAAGTCACATGTTAACTTCAACATGTGAAAAGACGGACTTAAAAAAAGCTTAATGAAGCATTTTTTAAAAGGGGCACAGGAAACAAACCCCAGCCTCAAGTGAAGTTTGCTGTGAAACGGATTTTATCTGCAGAGCAGGTTTCACCTTTCATTTTTTCACCATTTTCAGGCCTTGAAAACCAGCCAGTAAACCAGGCCCTTGATTTATCAACAGGAACGAGTTAAGTTGGTGTGTGTTGTACACCATCGTGTGTGTTCTGTGTTTCAGCTGCTTGCTGATGACCCAGGAGTAATTTAGCCTGCCTAATCTCACAGCAGCAGTGCTTAACAAGTGAACCTGGAAACTGTGCCAGAGACCAGAGGGAGGGGTGCACCGGTGTATGTGTTTGTGTGTGTGTATACAAGTTTTACCTCAACCTGTAGTTTACATGCTGCTGGCAAACAGTGTGTTTGAAAGTATGTGCAGGGCTTGCATGTGTGTGCAGCGGTTAGCCCCCTGCCAGTGCACTGTGTGGTAAATCCAGCAATTAGTGCAACGTGCATAATTAACATGCTAATGAGATGATCTACTTAAAAGCTGCTCTGACAAATAGAACACATACACAGAATAAGGCGCTAAACAGAGTCAAAGGGTGGGGCAATACCGACGACCCCACAGCAAGTGTTTGGAAACACTGATTTGCATACGTACATTACAAGAAGAGGGCTCGATGGCTATCTCTCGCCGCGCAACACTTACAACTTTGAGTATGGTGGTGGGTGTTGCAAAAGATCGGGGATGGGGGCTCGCGGGAGAGGCTGCAGCTGGTGAATCCTCAAACAAACAAACCCTGGCCAGAACGCAGTGTACACATACACATGCGCATGCACAAAAAAAAAAAAAAGAGCAATTTCCACATCCTCTCTCTGTCTGAAACGCTGACCCAGAAAGTGACCTCGGCTATGATCATAGGGAGGGATGAGTGACTCAGTGAGACACACACACACACACACACATACACACACCTGGCAAGTGGACTTGGCAGATAACACCACTAATCTGGCAACAAACAGCTCCCACAGAGGAAATGTACAAATCACATGATGTAAATCAATATTTCCAGGTTACATATACTCTGTAGCTACATGAATATGAATGGGTGCTTGTGTGTATGAATTAAAGTTTTTGTCATTTGGAACAGTCAGGTTGTACTTTACTTGTTCAGGTGAGCAACAATCAGAGGTTTGAACAGTATTCCTCTAGGCTTGGCCAGCTGGATGGAGAATATGGTGTCCAGTAGCCGTTTTACTGTGGCGGCATCCCCAGTGGCGGCAACCTCTTCCAACACATGATGCAGTATTCCAATGTTCTGATCCAACTTCACCTCCTTCTGACTCATCTCCTTCAGGATGTTGATTGCCTCTGTAAAAGAAAAAAAAAAAAGAACATCGCATAACTGGAGATGATGTCTAACATGAAGAAACCCACTGGTAACATGTGTTCATGCAACTCTCACCAAGTGTGATGTTTTGCTGAGGTGTGGGTGTGAACGCGAGAAGTGACGGCGAGAGTCACTCAGAGGTAAAGGACAACAAGGAGACAGAATACAGAGGGGAATCGGGGAGAGAAAGTGAGAGGCGGGCGGAGAAGAGAATGTGGATATGATAAAAGGCCCCTTTAGCTAATTCCATGTGGGGAAAACAAACCCGTATTAAAACAGCATTTTGCACACAGCGGGGATACAAATCCAACCCCGTATAATACCAACTCTGCGCTAATTGCTACTTGCAGTTTCTAAATGAGACTACAATTACTAGACCCCGACAATGAAGGCCAGCTTTTTACTGTGGCCATGTGGAAAGCACTTGGGGGGCTAAATTATAGGTATGTGCCAACAAGGGCCTGCTGAGGCCCTGGTGAGACCCTAGTGAGCAGGATGAGGGGTGGATCGGTTTGGTCAAGTCCAGTCAGTAATGGAGGGCTTTTTACTGGGACACGCGCCCATCTGGCCGACACCGCGGGCGAAGCGGTGAAAAGGGTGGGAGTACGTACGCATTTCAGAGTAAGGTGATTAAAATGCATTTACTGTCTATTTAGACAGCTGCTAATAGGCTGACAGTGATACAGGCACGCTTCACCAGACACTAATCTACACAACGCAACCAACAGGAAGAGATGATGTAGAAACAACGTGTGAATGCCTCTTAAAGTCTGTCTTCCAATTGCGAGGCAATATACTAACACCCTTTATACACCTTCTAAAACAATCCCGATACAAAGACAAAAACCAAAAAACAAAAAGAGAAAGAAACAACCCACTGAATTAAGAGGACAAAAGTACATCAAAACAACTACACAACTGGTAATATAACAAACCCCTCATACAGAAGTGTCACTCTCCACCAGGAAAACCCGTAAAGATGCAAAAACACACTCCTGCAGGCTGAGAGACAGGGCCACTGGTGAGTGCTTTGGCATCCTAATTTCAGTCTGTCTCTGCATCTCTCCACCTCTCTGCGCCAGTTTTATGACGATGGGAACCAAAGGCTGTCACAGATTTAAAGAGACAAGGGAAAATAAGGCAGGAAGAGGTGGAGAAGGGGTAGCTGGCAATGGAGGAGACAGTGCTAAATAGGGAGTGGGAGGATATTGAAGGGACCACAACGAGAAGGGGACGAAACTTGTCAGCGGCGAGAATTTGGTTAGCTGGATGAGGGCTTGACAGACAAGAGCGATTACCAATGTAGATGGGTAAACCTTGAAGCTGCTGCAGGCTTCTCTTTTGTGACTGTGACCGTGTATCTTAAATTTTGGAACAATGGGTTTCAGTAAGACAAGCAGTCACGCCTCCTTTCTCCCTTTTCTGTGAAGATGTAACTCAATTTAACACAATCAGCCTGAAGATGATGCAATTCAAATCTGGACAGCGCTCCGAGAGTATTTTGCACCAACAGCAAGGGTCCAATGATATTTTGGCACTTTGAAAACCTGCCCCAAGGAGTTTGCAATCAAATTGGTGACATTAATAGCTTGATAGTTATTCAAGAAAAAAAACGTGTTTCACCAACATCAGTAGGATGTAGCTCAATAGCTTCTGAAGATGAAATAAGGAGCACAAGTTTCGCAACTGCCTCTATATAGTCATGGTAAACGCATCTTTTAAATATTCTGGGAACAATTTTTGAGCCACATCCAAAATAACTAGGGCTTTCCTTGGGCCGCACCATTCCTCTACTCAAAAATGAATCAAAGTCTGTCATCCTGGTAATAAACCATCGGCAGCTAGAACAACAACAAAAAAACCCCAACTTAATTGGACATTGGCTTTCCAGGCTGAGGAAATGCAGCTTTACTGCAGGATATTTTCTTTCAAATTATAATGTCTTTAAATATTTTAAAAAAATTTTAAAGCATGGCATTTTTTAAAAATTACATTCATACAATGGGGTTGTATAATAACGAAGACTATTTTTAAGTCAATAATAAAATCAAGTAAAACAAACTGATAAATTAATCTGAAATTTAAGCAGAAAAATACTTCAACAAAGGTTACAAAGTGGAAAAACACACTGCTAAGCTACGGCACTATCAACATGAAGCAATCTGCCTATAATGATCTGACCTGCTGTCGAGTCTGAAACGCCATCAATTGAAGTGTAACTTATTCTTGCACTCTGACTCCGTCTTTCTCCATGTCTGACTCCTTCCATCCACACCGCTCTCATCAGTCTCTGACAGACCCGCTAATCACTGAGACCAATGGCTTGGAGTTGATCTGCCCAAATGGAGCTCCACCAGCTAACATCCATTCAACCACCGTCCAAATGCTCCTTCTGGTTCCTCCTCCATCGCTCGCTTTATCCGTCCGTTTAGCTAGTATGCATATCCATCAGCTCAGCCGAGCATAGCGACCAGCAAAGCGAGCCAGACCACACACGCAAACATAAAGAGATGGAGGGGTAGACAGGCCAGGTAAACAAACATCATACAGCCCAATGGTTCATCTAATACTTGCATGACTTGACTGCTTCTGATGTCTCTTTCTCAAAACACACCCAAAAGCATCAAAAGATGACTTCAGGATCAACAATTGCAAGAACATCTTGTGTTTACCAAAGTGGGAGGATGGGCAGATGGAGGCAAAAGGGCAAGGGCTGATCGGGAGGCACTTTGAGGTAGTGGAGTATCCGTAAAAATGTATAGAGAGAGCAAAGGTAAGGGGAGGTTAAAAAGGTGTTCAAGATGCTGCAGCCCATATTTCAGGTTCACTGGGTCACATAATTGATTTGTTCTTGTAGGATTCTTACAAATTAGAAGATCATCATATCTAGTGATTTGCAACACTTAATTCCAAAGAAGAGACCATATGACAATTTCACACACTTCTACAAACTAACACGTTTTAAAGTGTTAAGTCTGTAAAGCACTTTTTGGCGTTGTAGCAGGGAAGTCATCGTAGAGGAAAGTGATTGATGTTGAAGGGAGGAGAGAATTAAAAATAACTATAATACCAATGAAGAAGTGGTGGGAAGTAAGGATCAAGTTGGAAAGAAGGATGTAAAAAAACAAAAGAAAGCTGCCTGCTGAGGTGGGATGGGAGGCTTTGAAACAAGGGCAAAAACAACAAACCCATTAGAGCTGCAAAATACAGCCAGATGCCAAGAGACATGATCTTCAGTTGGGCCTGGTGTGTGCTGGGTGCTCGGCGGACCAGCGTCTAGGTGGGGACAGGCTAACATCAAGGTTAGCCATGTGTGCTAATGTGGGTGACAAGCGTCCCCTCCATATGCACACTCTGGCTAATGGCAAATGCGTTAGCGCTGTCTATACACACCCGTACACACACCCACACACACCAACCGTGCCCACCAAATGTCTTTCACTTGAATTCACATGCAAATTTCCATGTCCCTGTGTGTGTTTGTGTGTGTATGGAAAATGCTCAAGCACTTCGACGGACATGATCTGCCATTAGCATGAAGGCAGATTTCAATAATTCTGGAAAAAGACACACAGTCCTGTAATTTACCCCCCGCCCCCCTCATTTCTGTGATGCGGATGTGTGCGAGGGGCGGAGGATGGGAGACTGACACGCTTCGAGAAAGAGCAGGGGGGGAGAGAGGGTCAGATAGAGAGACGGAAAAGACGACGGCGAGAGAGAGCGAAGGGGAGGCAAGGGGAGTCGACGACAGACAAGGGAAACATTTTGCCTGTCATTGTGTGCAAAAAAGCAGAGCGGCAAAATTGATGGTAATTGGGTCTTCAATGGGCTGAAGGAAACCCACCGTAGCATTCTGAAAAGGGACGGCTAATGCGGGTTTCAGGGAGGGAGAGGGATGGATTGTGACAGGGTTGGTGACACACACACACACACACACACCTGCAGGATTCTGAAACTGGAGCATGATATACATTGATCCAGATCATAGTCTGTTGTTAATGTAATGAGGAACTAAGACCAGGTGGGATTGGTTGAGCTGTCGACAAACTTAGGAACAATTTCTTTATCGTTGCAAATCTCTTAAGACAAAATGATCTAGAACAGTGGTCCTCAACCCCTGAGCCACGGAACGGTACCGGTGCATGGATCAATTGGTGACAGGCTGCACAGAAAAAATACGTAAGTTATTTCAGATTTATTATTCGATTCTGAACGATACTTTGTTTTGGAAATTTAACGGATACTCTCCACCACGTCTGACAGTCACTCGGTCACCTTGGTGGCCCTCAGGCCGGTAACACAGAATACATTACCGCTAAATTAAGACTCCCAGGCTAGGAAAACGAACAAAAAACAAATGTCTTTGGAGGCGCTAGTGAGGCGGCAGACGAAGAACCTACGACTTCAAAGAAGTCTCAAAACAGTTTTTATGCTGGTCGTATTATTTTATTTTGTTATATTTATCCACCACACCTTTAAGGCCGGTCAGTTAAAATACGCAATTAAAAAGTCCATGGTGTAAAAAAAGGCTGGAAACCACTGGTCAAGAGCATCTTTGATTGTTTTGTTCAAAATCTAAATTAAAGACGTTCCTGTGACTTTGAATGCTGTGATGCGATGAGGCTGTGTGATCATCCTGTACACGGGCTGACAAGTCCATCAAGAAACTGAACATTATCTTCAGCTTTAGAAAAACTTACCCTCAACATTTCCAATCATGCAGCAGCCTTTCACCAGGAACAAGTATTTACTGGTGTCGATCACTAGCGATGGGTTGCTTTGGTTCCTGCAGAAAGAGAGAGAGGCCGACTTGTTCATCACGTTGAATGTAAAGTTATTCATCGTCGTGTGTAAAGAGAAGGAAAAAAAAAAAAGATGACAAGGAGAGCATTTAAAGCATCTCAGTTGGATGGTGCATTGAAAATTTTCAGAGTTTGGTAGTTAATCAAGAAATATAAAATTTTGCTCCACTCACAATTCCCTCCTCAGGTTGAGTGCCTCCTCTACATTGTTTTGGCGAAGGCATAAACCCATGAGCTTAATTTTGTCCAACATTGACAATTTCTCCTCGTACATCATCTTCAGCTCAAAGGCACGCTTCAGGTCCTGACCAGACAACGACAGCATGTACGCATTTAGTTATTCATTTATTAACAATTTCAAGATTTAACCCCCACCCCCAAATGTTCTTAATCCTACATTATCAGCCAATACAGCTTGGAAGAGTCGTTTGAGAAGTATATCAAATGGTTTTCCGTTCCTTTTCATTTCCTCTACTCTTTCCTCGAGAGCAGCCACTGTGACAGTGTCCTAATGGAGAAAAGGATGTTGGAAATGAGTACACAACGTCAGGTAACCATAAGCTTGAAAAAAGGTTCAAGTACGGGATTAATAAAGTATCTATCTATATATCTATCTATCTATGAATTAGTTCTCATTTCACACCATCCTACTTACAGACTCTTTGGAAACGCCTTCAGCTTTTTCATGACTCAAGTCCCTCAAGGAAAGTAAATCCTGGTGCACACAAAAAAAAGACAGCTCAAAAATTCCATCATTGAGGCCTCGTCAACAACAACAACAGCACAAAGGATCACTGTGAAATCATTACGTGTTTTTGGCTATTGAATTTTGCAAACTTCAGAACTGCATTTTCACAAGTACAGTACTCCAAAAATATCACAGCTAAATGCTGTGTATCCAAGAGGGTCTGTACCTTGCAGAGCTCTGGGACATTATAGGATACCAGGATGCCCTTGATGCTTTTGTAGGTGTTTCCAGGAATGGTTATTTCCTGCAGAGAAACAAGAAGAAGTATAAACATCAGTTCTCAGAACACCAGGAGCTGAAAAAGCTGAAGTTTCTTGAAAAAGTCAAGAATTCAATTATGATCGTTTCTGAACAGTTGTCACTCTTTTACCCGCAGGATATTTATACCAAAATATCCTCAATTAGATGGAGGAAGATGATGTTTAATGTGATGATGTCATTTACTGAACTCCAAAAGGACAGGTTAAGATCTAAGCTTTAACCCCCAGAACCAAAGCTTGATCTCATCTTCAGCATACCTGCATCCTGAGCATCAAATCTTCATCATAAATGAGGCATGTGAGGTCAAGTGAGTCTAATGTGATGTGTGTTTTGTGTGTGACTGAGTCTGCACACACACACACACACACACACAGTTTATTCTCTCACATCAGAATGTACGAGCTGCTTCAAAGCAAAAAGGTTATGAATGAACTGGGTGTGAAGTGGATTACTTGGTGGTGTGTGTGTGTACCTTAGCATTTAGCAGTTGAAAGAATTGCCTCAAATTGTCCGTTTGTGCTTTCACCTCCTCTTCTGACATTCTGATGATCAACCCGTACAACAAATAAGAGACATTCCCTGGATGGGTTGAAGACAGACAGAGACACAGACAGATGGAGTGAGCAGTTATCTAAGGAATACATTTCACTGGCCACCGTGTCAATCACTGCATCCATTTCTCTGTTCATACTACTTTTCCGTAACCTCTGCAGGGTGTGTGTTTGGGTTTCATTTCTGCTGACAGAGGATGCTTTTGGGCTGGAGTGTGAGTGAGCGCGCCGTGTTTGGCAGTGACAGCTTCCTCCTACTTCCAACTCTCACACACAGATGTCGTCTAACGGGATGTGACATGGATAACAGTCTCTATCGCTACCACCAGCACACACAACAGTTTCACCGCTGGAGATTCTTTGTGACACACACGCACTGACACGGAGTGACATTAATGCTCCGCGTGCGTGTAGACACACACACACACACACAAAAGCCAGAGCTGCTGCTCAGTAGTGACACACATACACTTTTAGCTACTCAGCGCTGTGTCAGCAGCCAGGCTCTATTTCCTCAGACAGAGAGAGCAGGTCTTTCACTCACACACACACACACACACACACACACACACCTGGTTGAAAACACACACACACAGGCTTCATGACGAGAAGAGGGCCGCTCGTCAGTACTCTGCTACTGAGACAGATGGCACCTCCATAAGGAGAACACACAACACCCAATTCCTGCAAAATCCTGCTGTGTATTTGCATGAACACAAACTTTTCAATTTAACAGGTGGTTAAAAGTTAAAAGCTAGAAAGCTAGTCCTGGTTTTCATACACCAGTTACACAAGAAATGTTTCACAGGACAAGCTTCAAGAACTACCATCCTTCTTGTTCAAAAATTTTGAATGTTTTTTGACCTACAAATATATCAAGAAAAAGTTTAAAAATGTAAAAAAAAAAAAAGAACACATCAAAAGGCAAAATCCTAGGTAATATTTGATTTGTTATCAGTTTCCTGAAAAAAATATTCAGCAGTTTTTCAGTCAGCCTAAGCAATATATTCTACATGAAAAAGAAAACAATCCTCAGCACTATCAATGGGATCATTTGTTGTTGTTGTTTTTTCTATTACTAATGGCCTGAACACACATTGCACAGAAAATATTACTTTGAGAATGTACACACACACACATGAAGAAATACATATTTACCTTGGGACGTATTCTTATTGCGAACATCAATTTCTTTCAAAGCTTCAGTAATCTAGAAAACAAATGAACACACCACACACACGCATGCACACACACACTTATTTTAAGAACACAAACAAAATAAAAGTCAAGAGTTCAATGCCCTCATGTAGGTCGACAATAAAAGTTTGGGCTTAATTCTTCCTTCTGTATGTTGCAGTTGTTAGAATTATGTCTGTTTGGTTTGTCTGTCAGTTTGTGAGCAGAGTTACACAAAAAACAACAACTGCTCAACCCCTTGTGATGCAACTTGCTCAAAGTTTGGAGCAGATCCAGTATTTTTCTGTAGGGCTTTGGCGGTGGTCCACACTCTACTAAATGATCTTCTGGTCCGTTGAAGAGCAGAAGGTGAGTGTACTGTATTTGTTATCGTAGCCAATGTGTTATGAGGATTAAAAGCCTTTCGGCAGCTGAAGATTCACATAGTGCCTTATATACTAAACATAACTCAACAATTTAAGTTGAATTTAATTCGCCTTAATAATTACCTGTTTTAAAAGAACACTACATTTTAAACACTGTTGTCCATAATATTAATCCTGTTTATCTGCAGAGGTCCAACCATTTATTCCTTATGTGTACTGTATATAAACACTGCATTTAGAGTAGCAGTTTAAATGTCTGTCCAAAACGTCTGACTGGGACTGCATCTGCAGAAGGTCTTACCTTCACCATTTTCTCCAGATTCTCAAACCTGCAGGGGGCAGTACAAGACAAGATATGAATGACTAGTGGGTCAACAAGATTCCAAATCTGTCAAAGTTACTGAGCATCCTTAAAAATAAGCATCTCCACAAACACTTCCAACATGAACTCTATGGCTCATCATTTAAACCAGTAATGATCATTTGAAGCCTAAAATAAAGGCAGTAAAAAGCACAACATGGCAAAATGTTTCTAAACCATGCACTTTGTTATTTATAAATTTTATTTTAACCTGCTGCTGCACAGAGTCGAAGCTACCACAGATAAGTGGTTCTAGTGGACACGAAATGTAATTATTGCTTCAAATGTGTAGAAATATATTTCAAATGATAAACCAACTTCGATAAATCTCTACTGAGCTACCCGATTTTTCACACAAATTTGAAATATCCATTTCCATGAACAATATATAATGTAGCCGCAAGAGGACACAAGCCAGTGTCTTATTGTGCCGGTCCCAAGCCCGGATAAATACAGAGGGTTGCGTCAGGAAGGGCATCCGGCGTAAAACTTTTGCCAAATCAAAGATGCGAATCAAACCTATGACTTCCATTTCCATGAACAATATATACTGTAATATAAAAATACATTCAGTTTTCTGGCAATTGAAATGTTATTAAAGTAACTATAAACCAAGAGAAGTTGTAGAATACAATATGGTAAAGAAAAGATTAAAAAGATGTACAGGATTTTCAGGTTGACATCTTTAATCCCACAGTACAAAAGCCTGAATCCATGAAAGACATGTCCCCCCCTTCACACACACACACACACACACACACACACACACACACACACACACACACACACACACACACACACACACACACACACACACACACAATGATGACAACTTGTGACATTTCTGGCATTGTCAGCTAGTTAGTTGAAAAAAGGATAAAGGGGGCGATGAGAGATGAGAAGAGAGAAGAAGGGGTCTTTAATGATTAAATTATCCCCTGACCTTGTCTTTGACAGGGGCAGGTCCCACATTGCAATGACACGGCACTCTCTTGTGCGAACATAGACACACAGTCACACACAATCACACACACTCCCCTGTGACAAGCTCAATTATGACCCTGTCAGGCAACTTAATGTTCAGAAGAGTGTGTAGGGGTGTGTGTGTGTGTGTGTGTGTGTGTGTGTGTGTGTGTGTGTGTGTGTGTGTGTGTGTGTGTGTGTGTGTGTTAATGCTGTGAGGGCAGCGCAAAGGGGAGAGAGGAATTGGATTCAGGGAAAGACAAACAAAAAGATGTACGGATTTCAAATACCTAAAAAAAAAGAATAAAAAAAGTACACAAATGCACAACATGACAACTTCTGCATGAAAATAAGTGGTAAGAAAAATAATTTTTTTAGTTTTGAAGTAAAAAAAATCTCTAATGTTCGGATTGTTTATCTGCTGGAGTCCTCCGTTAGAATAACCAAATATTCATATGTTCTGGATCACTATAATAGAATACAATGCTGGTAATAGTCATTTCCTTTCCAAAAAAGTAATCTCAAAAGGGTATGATTCATTCCTACTCTTTATTTTAACAGTTAAATTATCAACACAGAATTGACCACTTCAGTACAGCATATTAACTACATAGTAAGTTCACAGTTAAACTCAAGAATAGCTCCAGTTGAGTTTAAGTGGACATAAGTTCAGTCCCTGCAGAGGAGTCGGAGCCTTTCCCTTCGTCTCACTTCCAGCGCGGCTCGGGGTGTTTTGTGCAGATGTGCAGAGCTAAACTGTAAATATTCATAAACGCCCCTTCAAAAGACGACACGAGGGGTCACTCTACGGTCCAGAGGCTACGTCAGCATGTGTGTGTGTGTGTGTGTGTTTGTGTGTGTGTGAGAAAGAGAGGGTGAGACCGGTGAGGCAGTCTGGGGTATGACGGGGAAGTGATGGGCATCTGTTAATTTACATATCTCCCACGGTGCTTTGGGGGTAAGAGCTGAGTGATGACGCCCTCCATATGCATGAGGCGTCCCGTGTGTGAGTGTTTTTCCCCGCAGCTGCCCACGCAAACACCCACAGATGCTGTGGGTGTGATCAGCTACACATGTCATTGTCACAGCATATGCTTCTGTGACCTTCATAATACTACAGTCCTCCCTGAGACGCCAGTCAGGAGGTATCAGGCAAGACGTGGACAAATGTGGAAACAATAAAGAACGTCTAAAAGCAAACACAGACAATAGAGTAATGAACTCACTTTTTAAAGACGTTGACGATATTATGGCAGAACATTCTAATGCTCTCCCTTGTCAAGGATGGATTCAACACTGGAAAAGAGAGAAGAGATGTACAAGTGAGAATTTACCCCCCTGCGGCCTTATGGGTTCATGCACCACTCAACCCACAGTTATAAAAGGTAGTTTATATGTAGTAAACAGAAAAGAAATAATAAAAATATTGCAATGTTAAAAAAGAAATGTGTAGATTTGTATTATATTACACATTCCACTAAAACCAGAAGAACTGTATGTATAACAAACCTAAGTGCCGGTAACCTGAGGTGAAAATGACTTGTGGAAAAATGTCATGGCATTACAACCCTCAGGCCCCCACAATAGATGTGTGAAATGTAGAGACATAAATAGACAGTTGCAAATGTACATATGCACCAATAGGGTGAGACCCAATGAGCTTCTTTGGTAGGGGCAAATTATTATTGTTCGTAATGGAGTTTTTTTTAAATAAAAGGATAGTGATAGGAATCTAAATAATTCATTTCATTTGGTCTCTAAATTGTATAAAAATAGTGGAAACTACAAGACATTCTAGACCCTGTTCCAACACAGAAAATCTAAGCAGAAGACTTGGGAATATTTGTAACATTTAATAAAGCATTTGTCATATCAGGGGGAAATGCATCGGATTGACTGTGAAATACATGTAGACCAAAGAGGGAAGTGTGTGAAAATGAGGGGTGGAGTCATTCATTATGTATCGGCTCTCTCAATCCTGTCCCTCTGCTGCTGAGGCCCCTCTCCTTCTGTTCTTTACATATTCACACAGACTAATCTCTTAAAAGGCCTGACGAGTACAGAGGAATATGTGTGTGTGTGTGTGTGTGTGTGTGTGTGTGTGTGTGTGCGTGTATGGGGGGTTACAGTTAGCCAGTTAGATGTAGTAGAGCTTCTTCGTGTTTAAAAAAAATGCATTGAAAGAGAGAGCATGTATGTCATTGCTGGTGTATGTCTGTGTTTGCGTGTGTCTTTGTTGGCGTGTGTCTGTGCTTACATAGGCTGTAGGTTTTGTCCAGGTCCTCATAAGATCCACTACGAATTACTGGATTTATTACTTGCTCCATCTTCAAAGAAACACCTGAATCCTGAATTAAAATTGAAAAAATAGAACATGTCCTTTAGACCACTAAAACATTCTGGGGCTCATATAAAAACACATACCCATCAACACAGATTTGTGCT
The DNA here is from genome assembly GCF_040054535.1 of Antennarius striatus. Taxonomy (NCBI): domain Eukaryota; kingdom Metazoa; phylum Chordata; class Actinopteri; order Lophiiformes; family Antennariidae; genus Antennarius; species Antennarius striatus. The sequence continues at coordinate 7,080,447 of NC_090786.1, read as the reverse complement.
TTACCTGCAGCACTTGTTGAGCCTTAACAAAACTGGGGATGATGGGTTTTATGAATCTTGTAAAAATATACCCGTCAATGGACATCCCATGCTCCTGCATGGCCAACAACACCTTGGTCATACCTGCAACACGACACTTCGATTAGGTGTTTCAAATGGAAAGACTTGTTCTTGTCAGAAACAGGTATATACAGTACATCCAAAAGTCTTCATGGTTCTTTTGTTTGGTTTATGACACATTTTTTGATACAAAAAATGCTTCAAAGGAACAATAAATTTACTAGGATTGATAAAAATAATTAAAAGCATTTACCCAGGTTTGAAATTCAAACTTGCTTCTTCTAACTACCTTCTTTTTGAAACGTTCAGTATTTCATTTGATGTATACTTTCCTCTATTGACTAACATACACAGGCCTGGAGCTGTGTCGCCCCCCTCTGCCTTTGCAAGAGCAACAAAAACAACAACAGCACCTCCCACACACACATGCACTGGCCAAATGCAAATGTCCACTTCCGCCTCAGCGCTGGACTTTGGGATACAAGTGCATTAACACACACTTGGACTCCAGTGGAATCTTGCACCATCGCCCTGCTCAACACCAGAGCCCTGAGGTCCTGCCCCAGGGAAGGAAGCCAAAGACTGCCACATGCATATGGATCAGCCACTCACACTCTTCTCAATATGCCCGTTTCTGTGTGTGTGTGTGTGTGTGTGTGTGTGTGTGTGTGTGTGTGTGTGTGTGTTCATATGGAGGAGGTACAGCAGCACTTTGCATATTTCTGGGAGCATGCCCACGAAGGATCCGGGCCTGAATGATTGCAGACCCAGGCGTGACTTCATTCTCAGTGTGTTGCCATGTGGTTTAGGTGCATCTATATGCTATATATACGTGACAAAATCCAAAGTGCCGGTACTTTTTGCTCCTGTGGACTTCAGCAAATGACCCTAAAGTGCTTCTTTTAGCTGACGCACCTCAGGATTCTGTGCGAATTCATTCCCCACTCAGGTTCTGAAACACACCACCAAACACAGAGCTGTGTTTCTGCATCCTCTTGGGACACGTGTATTCACCTGGCAGTCTCTCTCTTCAACTGAATAAAAGATGAGCTCCAGGCTTTTATAGGCCATTAAACCCTGCGGCTGAGACTGCATTATCACAGGTAAAGCTACCTGAACCACTCCGTCCATCCAACCTTCCCCTCTCTCCACATCAGTCATTCATCTACCCCTCTCACTATCCTTGCAGCCTACTTTCAGGGAAAAAGCAAACAGGCGATCTTCCTCTTTCTTCTCAATGGAAGATCCATCCATTCTGGCATCCGCCCGTCCATTCTTATCCCCTAATCGCTTTCATCCAGTCTTTTTTTTTTATGAAAGAAGAGCGAGAACCTGCTTTCCTTCTGAATAATCCATGGACGATTTCACGGTGATCCAGACAGAAAATAAGTGAATGAAAGCTTGAGGTATAGATGCAAAAGACAGGCTTCCCACTCGTATGTGCGCTTTCCACCCATGAGCTTTCATGATCATCCGCACTTTTAGGTTCTCCAATAAGCATATTTGTGTGTCTTCTGTTGTGACGAAGTGTTTTTAACCCTCTGAAGAATGGCTTGTATGAGTGTTTCTTTACTCAGTTTTCAGTCTTTTTCATTTAAATCCCTGCATGTCTTTGCTGTGCAGTAATATGTTTGGCTGTTACAGCAGAACACCATTTATAAAGTGAAAAATATATCTGTATAATGGTTATCTTAACCACGTAAAAAAAGAGATGCTGGTACACATCTGTCACAAATGCTCCAAAGTCTTATCATATGAAGTTTCAGGAAGCCTTGAAGTTGGGCTAACCTGTTAAAACTTAAAATGTGTACACGCCACAAAATAACCTAAAGAGACAATGGAAAAAAGTGTGATATGTGTAGTGTTATGTGTTCTCTTCTCCCTCCAAGACTTTTAGTTTTCACGACATAAATGTCATGTGAGTAACCCCTTTCGCTTCCTCCCCTGTCTGAATAATTCTTGTAAAGAACAGGCACAAAGTAGAACGAGAGGGTGCTCCAGGTTGGTCCACATAAAGTCTGACACACCATCTGGGCATAAGGTATCAAAGTAGTGAGTTAAGCATGGCAGTGGTCACAAGATATCACCATCAGATTAATGTCTTCAGGTTAACTGTCAGACACGAGAAGTGAGGTCAAAGAAAAGGGAGGAAAAGAGGAGTCGAGTGAACCGGCCGCTGTCATCCCATCCTGTCCTTGGACATGAGTACCTGTCACTTCCTCTTTTCTTTCTCCTCCAACACCATCTGTCTCTTTCTATATGTTTATGAGTCTCAAATGGCTGCCTTTTGACAGGTTGTAGTTTGAAAGCAGAAAAAAACAGACATTTCCATTTCATAAAAAAAGCACAAACATGGTAATTCTCCCTCATCTGCTTTTCTTTCTTTTAATGAACTCAATGAAGAGATTATGGGAACATTATTGCAGCAGCTCTGTTTGACAGATAGGGCTGCATTACAGAAAGAAACGGGCCGAAGATGAGGCAGCAAAGGGTGGGACAGGATGAAAATTATATGCAGGCTTTTCATCTCTCATCAGCCTTGTCTGTTTTGGGTGATGAAACTGTTTTGGGATTGAAAAAGTCCATTCTTCTGACGTTTCCTGTCCTTATTTTTCTTGCTCTGCCATGTCAGAAGTGATAAGACATCGTGAGAACTGACAAGCAGTGACTAGCTGGCGGCAGGTGGGAAGTACGGGCCAGCATATGCTTCTGCTAAACCCGCCAAATCTACACCGCATCAGAAGGGGATTTTTTTTTCTCCCTCCCTCCCTCCTTCCTCTCCTTATTTCTAACCATCCCTCCCCCGTTGCTCTCCTACAATTCCATGGCTCCGGCCTCTCTGCCCGCTAGTGACACCTGTGGACAAAAAGTGACACGGTGCTTAATATTTCATGGGCCGTGCACAGTGGGGCGCGTAATCCAAAGTGAATTCCCTCAGAGCGCTTGCATTTACATGAAATCAAGTCAGTCTGCATCAATCACATCACCTGCACTGCCCTTCCAAAACCCCCACACCCCCAAACACACACACACACCTCCTGCAGCCAGTGAGTGTGAAAGAGAGAGCACGAGGGAGAGGAGGAAAGAAGAGGCTGCATCATTCATGAGAGTTAAGGCTAACGCCATCGGAAACATTCCCGTTTGGGCAGAGAAGTTTCTCAGCTTCCCTTCATGCCTTCCCTTCTTCTGTCCGCACACTGATAACTAAGTGGAAGCCGTCTGAGTGTGTCGCTTTGAGACCGAGTAGTCAGAGGATTTGAGTAATAATATGTGTCAAGTTTGTGTGTGTGTGTGTGTGTGGTTGTGCATGTTTAAACTCATGTCTGGTTCTCTTCTTCATGTTGCCAAGTCAGGCTGAAGCATTTCCCCATTCTGAGGATCTGTCTGGACCACACAGACAAGTCAATCCACACCGACACCGCACTGGTCTAACCAGTTTCTCCTCCCTGCCAGTTCAAATGTTGTCAATAAGCCGACAGGGGAAAAATAAATCATTCATTAATTGCTCTAAAAAACCCAAAAGTGACAGCCAGAGCCAGAATAACTAAAGCACTTAAAAGCCAAAGCATGTGTCAAACTCATTGGACAAGGCGCACCCATAATGAGCTGTGAGTTCTAAACATCTCACCGAAAGCCACATATCTGTCACCGAGACAATTTATCCCACAAAGTCATTGCTCACAATATGAAGTCAGAAGAAACCAATCGCACGTGCTGAGCCAATAAATCAAACTGATTACCTGGAGACAATCTGGGATATCAGTGTGAGCACAGGGAAATACGTCTGAAACTAAGTAACGTCTCAGGAGGAAGGACTGCTCTATAGAATGATCAGTGATTACTTGGTAGATATATACTGTACATCAATTATGCTGTGATCACTATAAAAACTCCTTTAGGGAACATAGTATTTTTGTAGTATCAGATGTAGTCACCATTTCCATTTCCATTATCAGCCATTATGTGCATTTATTTACTACAGGAAGCTTCGGAAAATTCTTTTTGAAACTAGCCTTTTGTAATATTCTACTTTATGACTAGTAAATAAAAATGACCTGACTACTCAGCCAAGGCCGCAATGTACGTCCTCAAGTCAGTGTTTGCATGTGCAATGGAAACGCTTTGGGCTACTGACTGCCCACGTGCCCCCTGCCGTGGGGCATAAGTCATCCGATCAACCGTCCTCAAATGCTGTGATTCACATCCTCCTTTCAGTTGCTCCTGCTCAGCTGTCAGTTTGTGAACGTATACAATACAAATGTTAGACTGGGAAATGAATGCACAATGTCTATAATCTTTACATACTGTATTGTTAATGTTTGACTGTATGCAGTTGTGTTTTTGTTTCACTCAGTTCACTTCTTTAGTTAATCAGTCATCTTGTATAAATGACCCTGGAATGCCTGAATGTAGAAATCTAAATTCAGAAGCTGTAGCATTCATGTTCAAGCAGATTTTCTGAAACACTTTCCTGTAGCTCATCTTTACAAAGTTCTAAATTCTCGTATCTACTGCCCGAGTTCTCTGGAGAGTTGTGATCCATCTGCATCCATGTGCTGTTTTAGGTCATGCACATCTAAATGTCTCACGCAGGAATCAGAGCTCTTTGCCCTTTCCTCACCCAGCCAAATGAAATATGTCCCTCCTGAAGCACTCTGTGGGGCATTAATATTTCAGCTAATCACTCAGTTAAAACTCTTCCTGCACTGACGGCTTAGAAAACTAGACTCCCATCTGCATCAGAAAAATTAGGAAGGTAAGAAAAGATGTTTGACCCATAGCTATAAAAAAAATACTGGAGTGTGGTGTGTACATACCAGCCATGTCTTTGTTCTTCACATGCAAATTGAGGAGGGGCCAAAAGTAGCGAGACCTTATTGGTTGGTTCTTCTCCTTCAAAAGCTTCATCAGCTCTAAAGACAGCTCTGCAAACGCGCAAAAGCATAATAATACGTATCCGAGTACTCATCTGTGCACACATGGATGTTTAAATGAGACATGTCGTACCTGGCTTCTTTAAGGAAAGAGCACAGTACAGAGTGTGTGTGAGAGGTTCTGCATGTATTCTTGATTCCTCAAGGTCGTTGCAAAAGAAAACCAACTTCTCCAGGGGCTGCGATGCACACAGAAAACCCACAACTTAACAAACACGTCAAATAACTTTGCAGTCTGTCACTGACAATTAACCTGTGCACATGCTAACTAATTATTCCACATTTAATTTTGCACATTACAGTCTGGAATAGTGCTGTAATTAAAACGTTGCTATTGCGATTTATTTGACTTATATTCAGTTCTATAATATTTAAAAATAATTATTTTGATTAAAAATTTGTATGAACAAAGTTAGCAGTGTCTTTTAGCTAAATGGTGACTAATAGACACTCTGTTGCATTAAGAGAGCAATGGATGATATTTACCATATCAATGGCGACACAGTGTTTGAGGAAGAAATTGCCCATGTTTCTCATGTTGTCGAAGTTTTTATTCAGAAAATGACGGAATGTCTTCAAGATCTGGAAAGCTGTGTCTTCTAAGCCCAGGGTGATGAGGGTCAGACACAAGACTGTGGCATCTAAAAGACAAACAGGTACTGAATCCGTTCAGTCAAACAACGCATGACAGTGATGTAAAAATGTGTTGTGTATGTCCATGTGTACCTTGTTTATATCCTCCGCTATGCTTCAAGTACTTGATCATCTCCTCAACATGCTGCTGGTGTCCAGACTTGGCGAGAGTCAAGATGACCTGCATGATGTCCTCGTTCATCAGGTTACAGTTATTACTCTTTGCCATCTCTAGAGTCTGCCAGGGGAAGAGAGGGGGGATGGATAGAAGACAAAAATAAAACAGTGCAGTGTGGTAGTGGCAGGAATGGACAAGAAAAATTGTGTCAGATGCCAGAAGTTGGGGAGGAACAATAAAGGGAAAAGAGAAAGGAGGAATGAGGAGAGAGGATGCTGAATTAAATGGACAACCATTACATTGACAGAAAAAACAAAAACAATAACAAAAAATTATGTTTCATCTTGACCAACAATGAATACCTCTTTCAGACTATCCATGTCTCCCCTCTCAGCATGGACGTTCAACAGCCCTACGTAAGTTTCTGGACCTGGTGAAATTTTTGCTTCTTTCATCACAGTCAGGATGCTCTTTGCACTCTCTATGTCCCTGCGGTAACAGATAATGGCTTGTTTATTTATCTGATTGTCTAAGCAACATTTATTAGTTTATGCAACATGCTGCAAGAAGAGATGCAGTAACTCACCCTGCACGACCATGGCCTGTCACCAGAGAGCTGAATACGTTCTCAGTGATGGGTATATCTTTGGTCTTCATTAAACTTAATATTGTACTGAGAAAATAGAGGAAAGAGTTGAAAAGGAGAACATAAATAAATCCAAAGATGTCACATTTTCTGTTGTTGACAATGTTGGATAGTTGATATGAATGTCAGGGTGACAGCAGAATTGGAACTCTGTTGCCATTGGTCAATTCTTGGGACAGAATAAAGCATTTGTGCACCTGGCTGCATCGAGATTTCCATTTTGACAGTAGGCTGCCACGAGTCTCTGGTAGGTCACCTATGCACATAAATAATTGGAATTAAATTAACTGGATGAGACGGGTGAGTGTGTAAAGAATTAACGCATCATCAACTACAGGACACAATTTTTATGAGCAAAAATGTTCACATTTTTCTTCCCATAGTACTGCTCTGAATGATGGATTCAAGTAAGCAAAGCCCTAGTCATGTGTTGTGTCTGGTACAGCGCCCTGCAATGCAGCACTCACTCTGTTGGGACAGATATTGTCTGCTTCCATCTTGGCCAGGAAGTCAGTAGGAGAGAACTTGAACTCATTCTGAATGTAAACCTTCAGCAAGGCATTGTAGTGACTAACGTCATACTGAACACCTGGAGAGGACGACACACACATGAACATAATGATGTTTAAGCAATGCTAAAACAGAGCAATTCCTCTGCAAAAATATTAGGATTCTAATACAGTGCAGAGCTTCTGGTAATTATCATGAAACTTAGAAAATGTAACACAGAATCAAGATGCAGTTCTAATTTAACAGTGTGTCCTCAAGCATTCGCGCATCAAAGCTCACCTCATCACGGATTTTTGGTAGGCAGTCATGTGATACTGTACGTTCATTTTATTGACTGACAGCATAGGGAAGTTCGCTCGGTTCCGTGAGACACAAAAGAGCTTTAAAAAGTCGATAAGAGTGTGGAAAAAGGTAATACAGATAGAAGGTGGTTTAATATCAGTATGGGGAGGGTCATGAATGTTCAAAATACCGTAAATAATAAGATAGTTTGTCGCTGTAACGCAGAATTCATTAATCACGTATGGTTCCTGGAACGCATTAACCGCAAAGAACGAGGACACACTGTACTGTGAATCCAACACTTCCAATACTTTAAAGATACTTAAATTAGGTCAGACCCTTTGAGCTCAGCATAAGCGACATATAGATAGCGCTTTGGATATTAAGACGGTTAGGTTGTGGTCACTGCTCCTCTTACCCAACTCCTTCATCTTATCCCATATCTTATGTGCCAGCGACGTGCGGTCATCCAGGGGCAACTCCGCCAGAAAGGACCCACAGCTTCGCAGCAGTAACAAGGCATGATTACTACTGGAGTGACCTACATAAGGAAAAGAGCAGAAGGTGAGAATGGCCGAGAGAAAGAATGAAATAACACAGCAGCAGTTAGCTGGTGTAATAGGGAGAATGCAGTGATCACTGCCTACCTTTCTCGCAGATATCGTTGAAGATTTGATGCAGCAGGGTCTGTGTGATGTAACCATTTCTCCTCACACAACTGTCCAGAATGGACAGAGTCTTGTCGAAATCCTCACTATCAAACGCCACCACAGCATGGCTCTCTTTGTTCTGCTCTGTGGCAACATTATGGATGCCCATGCACTGCACCGGATAGGACCACACTCGGCTGTTAGATGAGAGGGGGGCCAGAAATTGAAGAGAACATTTAAAAGGAAGCATAAAAGAGCATGGTCATTTATATAGGGTGGAGAGAGTGCAGACCAAATAAAGTATTGGTCACAGATGATTTCAGTTGGTGAAGAACAAACTAATAAATATAGCTTAAATGAGAGGTGATTGAATAGATATATAATAGATATATAATATAAAGTCTAGTGTACAGTGATAGAAGCTCTATCTCCATATTGTAATTTGTCAACAGGTGTGACCTTGAGAGAAAAAAAACATTAGTCTGGTAGCCCTTATTTTCACATTAACTAAGGCCAGTGTTTCTGCAGCACTTCATATCATAACGTGCTAAAATTGACAGCAGTTGATATAAATCAGATTAACTACGTCATACTACAGTATAGCTTTTTCTTTAGTCTCCAAAGGTGCGACTTTTGCTGAACGAATATTTAAAGGTGACACCACTAATTCCTAACCTAATCAAGTAATTGCTTTATAGACTGATATGTGACGTCTGTGCAGGTGTTAAATAATCTAACAGCTGGTGAACGATTTAAATCGTGAATATTACATTGAGACATAATCCTACATAAGTAGGCACGACAAACAGCTTCTAGCAGTGTAAATACATGTGTTTGTCTGCTTGTCATTGAGGAATGACCGGCTCCACGCGTGGCCCACCGCTACAGCAGCCTGTGGACGTCATACCTGAATGAGTTTTCTGACGCAAGGCTTATTTGTCGCGGACAAACTCCATTCCTGCTGCCAGCGATAACTCCGCTAAAAAGCCGACTGAGGGGAGGTCCGCTCCGTTTGGCTCCTGAGATCTGGAACAGACTCGAAGGCGATAACTTAAGTAAGCGCACCGACCTCAAGAGCGCAGCCATCTTTCTCTGTCGCACACTAAAGGAACATCCGCACCATGTGACCGGAAGGAGAACGCACCGTGAAAGCTCCACATGCTGATGTTATAACGAGCGCGTCTGACTTCACCGCGAAAATACTGAGAAAACAATTTCTCAATTTTGGGTGTCTAAAAAATGACAAAATATGTCATATATGATGTCACTTTTATTCACGTTCTATTTTCCTCGTTATCTTTCTTGACCTTAAAAGTGGACTTTTTTTATGACGTGACGTAAAATCCATTAAAGATCTTGAGAATCTTAATTATATGAAAAATAATAAGGTGTGTATGTAATTTAATGGCTTATAAATTCTACAAAAATCCATGACGAAAGATTTTTATCCCAAATATGGCATCACTTTTTTATCATATTTTTTTCTTACAATATACAGAATGCAAGTAATTTTCCATTTTTTCATTCATCTATTAGATTGCTTATTGTCTTATTGTATACGATACAATTTAAATGTTTAAAGTAAGATATCTTCAAATTAAGGAGAATGCTTATAATTTAGAACATTTTTTTACAAATATGTTTAGAAATACCTTAGCAATATGAATACATGAGCAGACAAAGACCAAGCCAGAAACGAAAAACTGGAAGAATTTCACACAGAGAGTAACAATTTCAGGGTCTATATATTTTTATTTTATCCCTACAAACATCAAGATCATTAAAAATAATTAGCTCAGTTCTTCAATTAATTTCCCTTTGCTCTTCTCTTTGTTTCTGTTCTCCTCAACCACAGTCTTGGCTTTCTCCATGTAGCTCCTTAATCTACTTCTTTTACTATGTTCATGCCATAACTCAATAGCAAGTGTGTGAATTTGGCGTCCCTTGTCCAGTGTCCAGGCTTGAAAAAATTCACACTTCTTGCTTGCTAAGAAGTACTTCTGCCTCCTTTGCTTGTCCTCTTCCTCTTTTGATAGGGCCTTTCTGGCCCTAGAGAGCACTGAGCGGATTTGGCTCAAGGCTGCCAGGCAGTACCCCGTAGCATCCTTGCTGTCTCTGCCAGTCATGATGTGAGCCACCGCTTCCAGCGTTCTGGCCGGGGTGAGCAGATCCTTTCTGTCGCAGTAACCTCCACGCAACATAAGAGTTTCTCCACACTGTACAGCTTCTTGGACAGAATTGAAGACCCTGCTTGAGTTCAGAGACTCAGACAGAGCCAGAATAATATCACAGAACTCAAACATCAGAGAATCAGTGTCATTGTTGAACAAGCAGATGGTAAATGTGTAAGCATAAAGCGCATTTATCAAACCATAGCATATCATTGGAGATGGATTTGCACATAAGGAATTTAATCTTGGAATGTTTGCAGAAATTTGAGGAACACTGGGAACAGCTGAACATCCTTTGCCCTTGATTATTTTATTTCTTTTGCCTCCTTTACTCTCTTCCAGATTTGATGCTGAACCACTCTGATTCTGTTCTGCTTCTTGTGATGTTTTCACTTTACTGACATCCAGGTCCTCAGTAGTTGTCGAATTCTCTCTTTCCACTTTGCTCACTTCCTCCTCGAGCATCTCAACCAGTGTTCTCCCTACTTCATTGTGATCCTCCCACCATGGCTTCCACAGGGGAACAAGCTCACCAAGAGTACCACCCTTCATTAAACCCATAAACGACTCCTTTTCTTTACTGTTAAGCAGGTCCCACAGCTCATCTTCTGAAAGTTTGTTAATATCCAGCCCTGAAAGCTTATCTGCCAGATCCAGCTCCCCTTCTGTACTTTCATCCTCCTGATCTATGTCTCCAGGAATCAACTCCTCTCCACCAATCTCAAGTTTTCTAAAAATTGCCTCAGTCTCTGTTTGACTCTCTTCTCCAGTCTGCTGAAGCTCTGCTAACCTAGACAAGTACTCTAAAACCTGCACCTTCTCTGCTGCCTCTACTTTCTCCTCCTCTGTGTCATTTGACACAATACCAGCTTCTTTTAACAAACTTTCCATCCCGCCATCAGTCTCATCTGCCTTTTGTTTGAGTCTCATAAGAACCTCCTGCATTTTCTTTCTTCCCTCAATTTCTGTTGTCCCCATAGTCTTTAGCTCGCGTAGAACTGCCTCCTTGTAAAACTCCTCGGAGCACAGAGAGTGATCTGGGCTCTGGTAACATGCTAAGCTACAGTAATGCAGGTTGCACCGAGGGCAAGTGTAACAAGAGGGCTTGCATTTACAGAACATACAGACTCCACTCCTATCTATGTTACTGGAATCTACTGTTCTTTCTTCTTCCCGTGTCTTGGCTGGACTAAGATATGCCTCCTGTCCAGAAACAGATCCCTTGGTTGGAAGCATAATGCCATCTCTGGTCTTCACATCAGGTTCTGAGTCAGTCCATTCTTCCTTTGGACTGATGTCCGTCAGAAGGCTCCTCAAAGAAGGCGGAATTCTCCGTCGAAGATTCCGTGGATTCATGAGCAGCTCAATTGATCAGGAGGACGATGCTTAAAAAAAATAAAATATTTTTCTTCAAGTACAGCTGACGACCTGAAAATCATGCGAACACAATTATATTAGTATCGTTTACGTAATTCTTCAATAGCTTCATGTCACAAGTGGATCTAATAGCGTGAAATGCAAACAACTGCTATAAACATAAACGAGTATATATTAGTAACGTGAAATTTATATTCTTTTAACACGAAACCGTTACTAGCAAAGTACAATGCCAAATTATCAAACTTTTACCGACATTAATATCTAAATGAAGAACCGTACTTACTCGCTATCGTTCGCAGTAAACACCAGTGTCGCATGCCCGTCGTCAGTCAAGACGTCGTGTCGCTTCTTGATGACGTAACGGTGACTGAGAGTCGCGTTTTTATGATCTATTACCGTCAGCTGGTTGCGCTTGAGTACGGTATACTGTAGTCGACTAGTCCGACTACATATGATGGTAATAGTGAACTACTACAATAGTAATAACAGCAATGAAAACAACAACAATAATAATAGAAATAATAATAACGACATAATAACAATAATACAGAAATCAATTCGTGATGACACGCCCCCCTTAGCCATCACTGGCTGCAGGTGATCACACTACATCGATTAGCCTACCTGTGCTACAGGGGATTTTGCGCACTCAATAGTCGATTTATGCCTGTCGGTCCGTCACCTGATTGCTTTCTTAATATTTTAATTAATAGTAACTATGTTGAGCAAAAAAAGAAAGTGGCGAAAGAAAGTGACGAATATGTGCAACGTGAATTTACATATACCGTATAACGTAACGTGATGGGAGTCAGCGTTCTGCAGGATTTGCAATGTCAAGTTGAACAACTCTAGTCTCGCACTGGCAAACATAAAGGAACACTTCCTTAAGCTATGTAGAAAACAACAGAAACAGACTTTGCTGTGAAAATAACATAAGAGGAGCACTTGCCAAGGTGAAGCCACGCATATCTGCACTGGTCTCTCAATAACAACAGCAGAAGTCACACTGATTTGCAGGTGATTCATTTCATGTGAGATCATGCACTGTATTGGTTTTGTTCTTTGAAAAAGGTGACATTAATGCACAATTCATTTAATACACCAGTAAAACATATTTAGTACTTATGTCTGGAATTTGAAAAAAAACAAAACTTTTTTTTTTTTTTAAATTAAAGAAGGGTTCTGTGAGTGACCATATGAAAACGGCAGGGTTCGGCACCTCCAACAAGGTTAAGAACCACTGCTCTAACACTTTCCATGGAAAGTGTAAAGATTTGGTCTTGGATTTTTTTTAATTTCATACCATACAAAACATGTAAAGAATGTAATAAAACATATTTTTCAATGTCAGGCACCATTTTCTGCAAATCTCTTAATACATTTTTTTTTTTTTTTGTCCATAGATCAGAGTTTCTTCTCAGAGTTTCTTCTATCATGGCCTAATTGTCCCTGCATCTACCTCTCAGATTGTCTGTCTTCTAGGTTGTGCTGTGTGTCTACGTCGCCTGTGGCTGTTTACTATGATGTGAGCATCTCCTGCAGGGGTTCAAACATGGTAAAGGTCATGCAGGTGGGGAGATGTCAGATGGCTGTCCACCCCTCATTGGGACAACTGGTTCCTGTACTGCCTGTCAGAGCCTGTGGGGAAAAGAGGTGGAATAGAGAGGTCTGAGGTTGACATGTACCATGCTGTCTTAGCCCCATCCCTGACTGCCGTGCCAACAGTCCTAGGTAGGCTGCTGCCTCCTTGTGTTTCCTTTAATCTTGCCTGGCATATTCTGTTACATGCTAGTAGCCTCGACCCTAAATCCTCAGGCTCGCTTTCTGACCGATAGACTGATGATATGCAGGAATGAAGAATCTCATCCAGCTAGGAAAGGTTTGAAAAAGCCTTTGTCCACTTTGAGTGGACAACTAACTACTAGAACAATACACACATACAACAATTCGAAACTATATGATATTCACAACCTTTCTTGTAGATTAATTGTTGTATTTTATATTTTTATTATAGTTCTTTTCTAACACACACACACACACACACACACACACACACACACACACACACACACACACACACACATATATATACACACACACACACACACACACACACACACACACACACACACACACACACACACACACACACACACACACACACACACACACACACACACACTCACACACATATATTATAATTTATCAGTGGCACCCCTATAAAAATATCTACAGGAATGGTAAGCTAAAAATAATAATGACTATCTTACCTTGACGCAGGCAAACCTAACTTGTGGTACAAATAACGATAAACACAAACAGACAGATAGACACACACACACACACACTCACACACACCATGCATACATCCTGCTGTCTGCCACCAACTGATAGGTGACAGGGAACAGGCTCTGCCTTTTGGGCATGTCCACCCCTGGTATGTCTGGTCCTGCCTACTGTATGGCAGCAGGGTGTAGGTGTGTGTGTGTGTGTGTGTGTGTGTGTGTGTGTGTGTGTGTGTGTGTGTGTGTGTGTGTGTGTGTGTGTGTGTGTGTGTGTGTGTGTGTGTGTGTCGCCAGTAACAGAGACTAGACCTATGTTGATGTTCACTGTTCTGTCACCTGTCACCTCAAAACGATCTGACTACGCAAGACAAAGGGAAACTGTGTGTGTGTGTGTTGTGTTGGGGGGAGAGAATGTCCAATCAGTGTCTTTAGTCTCTGTGTGATTCAGCATCAGGTCAATGCATGCTGGATTTTAAAAGAGACACACAAAAAACGAAACAACAATAATAAATGGTTAAAATTCAAACTATGTCAATGAATTATGTGGGCATGGGCTGCAGAATCAGAGTCTGTGTTAAAGGCCTACTGTGTGGTCACATCAAGGAATTTAACACCAGCCCAGCATTTTATTCAGATTAATTATGCAGAAATGAAAAACTGGAGAATACAGGTGTATAAATCCTTATATATCCATTTTGGAGTCTCAGCATTGACTTGAAAAAAATCTGTACAATCAAAATGACTTTGGAGATGTGTGAGTCAGTGCATGTTAGACGGTCTGTGGTTATGAAGGCACCGAACTCAACCTGACATGGCAACAACATCCTTTTTCCTCCTCAACCTCTTATCCTTTCTTTGCCATTTTTTTTCATCAATGAACGGATGACTGTAAGGTCAGATCCCCGGCAAGAAAGCATCAATGTAATTCTTCAATAATTCATATCCAGGATGTATTATTTACCTAATATTTCTATGGGAGAGGCATCTGGTACTTTTTCCTCCTCTCTCCTTCACTCTGTCTTCTGCCTTTCCAACAACAACCTTTGGCATATCACTCAGTCCATGTAACAAACCTGTTTCCTCTGCAGCACTCTGAGCAGTAGATTGTCTTTTTGAATGGGTTCAGCGCAGCATGTGATGTGTTATAGCCCAGGTAGATGGAGCAGTAGCCTCTCGCTGACCTGAAACGGCTGTTGATGACAGTGACATTAAGCAGAAACCCTACGGGGCTTTGTCTTTGTCTAGGGCGGAAAAAGGAGTTCAAATATTTCACAGTAGTTTAACTATTTCCTCCATCTATTTTAATCCACATTATTTTATTATTTTGATCCACACTTGTGATGTTATTTTGCACCTTCAGACTTCTTTGTTGCTTGTTTTTTCTTTTTCTTTTTTTGACACCCCCCCTTTCAACATGCTAATAATATATAAGGATACAAAACACTTAGGATACATCTCAAATTGTAAGCTTTCACTCTAGGAACTTTAAACAGCTGTTGTTTGTTTTTGTTTTAGATTGATCTTATTAATTATTAAATTATTTTATTGAGTTTCATTTATGCTTACAGAACCTACGATGTTTTGGCCTGCTTTTTGGGGATTTTGAGGTCAAATTTTGTTGTTATTAACATTGATTGTAATTGTGATTTGACAGTACCTGACAAATTTAATATTCAAAATAAAGTATGTCATCTTCAAAGGTAAGCAAATAGATTAGATGGATTTTTTTTCTAGCTACAGTATACAGTATTTGTGGCACTGAGTAAGGTTTTGTTGACAAAAGCTCATTCTATTAAACTGCTTACAGAATTACAAAAAGCATGACGTGGAACAAGTTGTTAAAAGTATGTAAAATTTCTGTCCTCTTCAAGATACAGATGTTGAGGAGAGATCTTTTTTCAATTTTGTTCTTGCAATAAAAAATTTGAGTCAGTGTGTAATACCAGACAACTTGTCAGGCTGACATTGAGTGAAATGTGCATACATATTACCAAGACATCTGGACCATTTCAGTTTCATGACACTGAATCAAGATATAACAATATGAAAAGTGATTCAAAAAACTCTACTCATTTTTAAAATTTTGTTCTTCAGAATAATGGCTGTCTTTGTCTTCTCATGGCTGCTAAAGTAAGTGAGTCTTCCATGTTTTTCACCACTTCTCTGCCCTTGTCTTCATCACACCATTCCCCACAGGAGCAAACCTAAGAATGACTGTATCGGTGTGTCACCCACCTCCATCTGGATAACATCCGGCCACACCTCCCTTAAACCCCATGACGCAGAGCAACAGATCAAGAAAGGGGGAGGAATAGAGCGAGGAGCAAGGGAGTGAAAGAGAGAAGTGTGTCTGCATCCCAACGGATTGGTTTCTGTCTGTGTGAATCAGGAAGTGAGAACATGACGGCAGGAAAGGCATACATCCCCTCAGTGTGTATGTGTGTCTGTGTGCATGTTTGAGTAGGTTGGTGTGTGTGTGTGTGGGGGGGGGGGACCCTGTTGTGCTGAGGTGCACAACTTCAAGCTAGTGGCAACCGGGGATGATGCTCTAAATCACTGAAATGCCAGAGATGACTATGCTGTAATATGCCAGGTGTGTCTTTTGGGATATTTGATGGAGATTAATACCACTTTCTGAGCCTTGGAAAGAAAACACTATTAAGTTGACCCCAGTCACCTATGCTCTCTGAACCCTAATGCACACGCAAGACCTTCCTGCCACATATAAAGCCAGGTGACTGTAGGTCAACTGACTGTATGTTCACTTTCTTCACAGTCAAACCAACACACTAACTGTTGTCTTTTCTTATTTATCAACCTCGATCTATCTCTTGTTTTTCCCCTCTGTCTTTAATACTCTCTTTCATGAGGTGTGAGTCACAGAATTGTTGAGCAGATCAAGAAAACAAACGTTCTTGAGATCGGGCAGCACGTGTGTGCAGATACAGTCTGACATAGCGATGTGGTTGTTAGTCACAGCCACATCATTATGTCTTGCACTAGATTAGCTGCAACAATGATTCATGCTCCAACACCTGTGCAGCGTGATCCTGTGTCTGCCGCGTGTGTCCGTTCCAGCCTCACAGATGACACATGTTTACGGCATGTTTGGAATTATACAGAATGTTTTTATAATCATTGAATGAAATTCAATGAAAGCTGAAAACAAATTCTAGTCACTAACGTTGTGAAAATGCATCAAGCTGTGAATATATAACTGATGCTGGAGGGGAAAACACCGTCTTATAATATTAAGGAAAGAGAAAAGAAATCCTTGACTTGCTCCTCTCTCCAGATCCACTCCAAAATTGAATGGGTTCTTCTTTTCTAAATAATGATGAAACCAGCCCATCTGTTAACAGCATCCTGAACAACAGGACAGCAAAGACCACAAGCTAAAGCAAAGGAAGGGAACAAAAAGTGAGGACCACTATCTAATATTTTGAACAGAAAGGGGGTATTTGGCATTTGGGAGAAGCACATCACCACACATACTTGTACTGTGTTAATGTTAGATGGAAAAGGTTGTGTGTTAGTGTGTTTGACAGCTCTCTGAGCCTGGCTGCTTCTTTGACATTAGTGTACCAGGACACATCACCTCTGCTTTGAGAAAAGGCCTCCACTTAGCCTGCCCTCGAGCACAGCATGGCTCCTCTATGTGTGAGTAGTTTTACTTCACAGTTGTAGTCTTTGTTGAAATTAAAGCATACTTTTTTTAAGCACCTGCTGATACTAGAAACACAAACGTGAAGACAAGGAACACATCTTTTATGCTCTTTTCTCTTCTAGCAATTTGCAACACAGCATTGCAGCAAAGGTTTTTCTATCCTCCTCCTCAGAGTGTTTATTTTCACCCCATCTGTTGTTGACTTCACCTCTTTGCTCCGGCTGTGTGGAAATCCAATCCAATCAAGTTTTATATTCCTCAATTTTCACTCTGCCAACTGGAGGACAGCGAGACACAAACAAACAATGGAGATGATAACTCAGTTCTCTCGTCAACAGCATGACTGCCATCATGAAATGAGACCCGGGCTCTCTCACCCGCGGCAGGAAAACAAAAATGGACAACAAACTGATGCAGAACAAACTAATGAGGGAAAGAAGTCACACATCTGTCTCATCTCCAACACTCGACAGGCGCTTTCATGTGTGTGTGTGTGTGTGCGTTTGTGTATGTGTGTCTGTTTGCATGTAATTTCATGTTTGTGTAAGGGCTCGAGCTTCCTTTTGGTTCATACGGTGTGGAATTTCAGGGATGTCTTAACAGATTAGGGAGAGGTGAAGACAACACCATCATGCTCCAGTGAAGCCATCTCCTAACCTTAACACCCCCCCCCCCCACAAAATCATCCCTGGTAATTATCAATTGGAAGCTCTCCTTGTGGGTAGGATGGGGGAGTTTGCCTGTGAAAATCTGCCTGGAATGATGCAAGATAAACTAGTTCTGAGACCTGATGAAGCGAATAGTTAGATGCTGCTGTTTATTGGCCAGAGTTTGTTTGTTTGTTTGTTTTTCTTTCTTTCTTTCTTTCTTCTTCCTGGTCACATAACCTGCAATTTATGTGACCAGGAAGAGGAAAATTGAAAACAATACTGTTCAAGAAGCAGCTACTGTTTTTTGCTGTAACATCAGATGTCGCTTAAAACTAGAATTTGGTTTCTATAAATTGACAAAAGACCTGAATAACTTTAGGAACATCTGGTGTCACAAAAATATCCTATGCACTTTAGTTGATGACCACCTCACTTTTGCAAACTTCCTGTTATAATGCACTAATTTTTATAATGTATTTCCCTTTGTTTCTTGGTGTTTAATGGTTTTGAGTGTTTAGTGTTTTTTAAATTTCATCTAATGAAAAATTGTAAAATGTTCTAAATGTTCTAAATGTTAAATGTGATTGGAGTTTTTTTTGGAAAAGGTCTTCTGAGGCACTTAAATGCTTTCATCTAATGTAAAACTGCAAAATGTTTGAATGAGATTAAAGTGTTTTTGCAAAAATCCAAAAAAAAATCTTTCTTTCTCGTTACAGTAAAGTATCAAAGTAAGTAAAGCCTGATGTGCTGAGATGCTCAGGGACATCAAAAGCACCAGGTGGAGGAGAGGGTCTGATGGAGATATATGACTGCAGCAGTGCTGCCTGTCAGGAGTTGTGGCAGAAAGGAGAACTGCAATAGTTGGATATGGCGGCGTGTATTTGTTAGTGCCTGCAAATGTCTGTAATCCAATGTTCGTACATTGAGGACTACCTGTACAAGTAGTAATAGGGGATCCATCCATCCATCCATCTATTCATCCATCTATCCATCCATCCATCCATCCACCCTTGGGCGTCCATCCCTGTATCTGTCTCCTGTCCCATCTCGAGTCACACTGTAGCCTCTGCACTGTTAACCACTCCATGTCACTATCCTGTGTGTGTGTGTGTGTGTGTGTGTGTGTGTGTGTGTGTGTGTGTGTGTGTGTGTGTGTGTGTGTGTGTGTGTGTGTGTGTGTGTGTGTGTGTGTGTATGTGTGCGTGTGTGTAAAGTATATGGTGATAGGGTGTTAAGGTTAATGTCACACTGTCTCAGGATCATATGCTGACTGTCATGTCATTTCTGAAATGCTGTTCAGAAACTGACATTCAACCCCCAAAACACACAACATTCACACACACACACAAACACACACACACACACACACACACACACACACACACACACACACACACACACACACACACACACACACACACACACACACACACACACACACATACACACACGCAAACACACAGTTAAAATTAAATCTGTGTTGTGTTAGCATTCACTAGTTCACTAGTTTTATCTGAAGCCCATTTTGTCATTCCTTCCACACAAGACACAGCTTATGATCAAAAACCACCTTGAAGATAATATTGCTCTATCTATTCCTCTGTTTCTTCATTTGTTTTCTCTGTCATAACAAATGATTTTAGTCACATGTCAAGAGATAGATGCAGAAAGTTTCCTCAAGGATCAATAAAGATGTGTAGCTCTTCTCTAGCCAGCTTTTATTCCATATCCTGTTGTTTTCTTTACAGTATATACAGGAATGTGTATGTATGCCTGTCTGTGTACAAACGTGTGCTATAATACATGTGTGTTCATGTCTGCATGTCAGTGTGGAGACTCCTCAAGAGACACTGAAGGTCTCATCTCCTCAGTCCAAAGTCCGTTTGGGTGAATAACACAATTACACACCACTGGTCACACCATCGATCCCACGTAGCATCTCACTCCTCTGTGTTTCACACCACTGGTTGAACTCCTTTCCTGCTCTTCTCTTCTCTTCTTTCCCAACGGCCACAACACAGCTGTCATTTCAGGTCAGTGTAGGCAAAAGAAAGCTGAGGATGAGGTGAAGAGGATGAATAAGTGACGAGGCTGCAGACTTGACTCATGTTAAATGTAGAAAAACTAACGGACCAGACTGCTGTTGAGCCGTGTGTGTGTGTGTGTGTGTGTGTGTGTGTGTGTGTGTGTGTGTGTGTGTGTGTGTGTTTGATGGAGAGAGAGAGAATGTGTATAATTCTACACGAGCACATGGCTCTACAGAGGACCTACTGCCTAGCCCACTGAGGTTCCAATTAGCACACACAACTACAGTACCACACACACACACACATACATGCGCGCACATGCACACATGCAGAAACACACACTCAGGACCCCAGAGAGAGGCCTCAAACCCGCCTGTCAGCTGCTGTTAGATCACACTGCACAGGGCAAACATCGCAACACACACACACACACACACACACACACACACACACACACACACACACACACACACACACACACACACACACACACACACACACACACACACACACACACACACACACACACACACAATTGAATATAAAATCATGATGAATGAAAGTTCCTTGTGTCTGTATGCTCAGCTGAATTACATAACCAAAGATTGTTAAAGCTATTTTAAAAAATTTTTTTCTAATATTACCAGTTATAAAGTTACACAAAATGAACGCCTGTTTGTAAAAGAGACAAGTTTCACACAGTGAGTGTGAGCATCAAAGGTCACAAACACATTTACACACAGCACTCGCACCAAAAACCCACAACAGCATCGCCTATTTTGTCCTTGTGCATATTTTAATGACATCATCAATAATGGAGATTCACCCTTTCTGTGGTAGGACAAGCTAGGATATCACAGCGCCATCACACAAACACACACACACACACACACACACACACACACACACACACACACACACACACACACACACACACACACACACACACACACACACACACACACACACACACATTTCCCTTTTATGATTGACCTTTGTTGTGATTGGAACCAAATGTTTATTTTATTTACACTTGGTTTCTGCAAAAAATATTTATATTTGCTTAGTTGTACATCACATTGATGATTAATCTTCCCTTTTTTCCGCATTCCTTCTGGTTTCACGACAATGCATAACAGAGTACGTAGTGTGCTTTTTTTTTTTTAAAGTTGTGAGTATTTTCTCCCTGTAGCATGCTGCATCAGTGTGGACTTATTAATGGTGTTCTTGTTCATGTTTCAGAACGTTTCCCCTTCTGAGCTCTATCTCCTGGTGTGACATCACCACCTCAATCAATTTACCTTTTACTTCACGCCAGCTCTATACTATGACCCCTCCATCTCAAGAGTGCCTTCATATAAGTCAAAACGAATCTACTTTGGCACGTTCCCTTGGGTGGAACAGATGCAGAAACGGGTGCGGTGGCCCTCTCTGCCTGCTCAGGGAGAAGATTGTCCTTGCTTTGTTAAATGATTTCTTCCAGTTGAACTCTCCTCCCAATATCAGTCAAAAGAGAGATCACTGAGGTACCTCACAGAGAAAACAAAGAATGCATTCCCAGAGTTCCCTGGGTCACCTTGGTGTACAGCTCACTTGGTAAATCAATCCTTTTATTGCCATTTCAATGGCTTGTGATGCCTGGTGCTATGCACCCGCAAAATTTCACTCTCACTCTCACATCGCAGAGTGTTCTTTGCATTTTTTTTTTTTAGGATATTCTGTTTATATCAACTATCTGGGGTCAAGTTGGACAGAATAAAATTCAATTAAAAGCTTGAATTTTTGACTCTACACACACATCCTTGTTCACCAGCAGATTTGCTATGAAGCCAACATGGAGGGTTAACATCTGACTTCTAAGGTTATCAATTTTACAAACCAGAGTCTGTTTGGGTCTCAGTCACACCTCCCTCTCAGAACCCCTTTTCTTCGTTTTCATGTCACTCAAACTTGTCAAACAGCAGTACCTTTCACTGTCACTAGATGGTGATGGGATACTACTGATGATCTCCAACAGCCATTCACCTCTGACCCAACGCAGTGGGTGCACTCAGCCAGAGCTCCAAATTACCAACGCAGGCCAACCTTCCTCTTGCAGGATATTTTAACAGCACTGTAATTACCTCCACCAAGGTGGTTGGTTTTGCTGTGTGCTTGTCTTTATAACAGGATTACATAAAAAGAATTTTCATGAAACTTTTTATGAAATTTACCTGCTAAATTTTTGAAATGGATCGACATACATTCCAAAAACAATTCCTATATTTTTCTAAACTTTTTGGACAGTTTTTGTCAGTAATACATAAACAAGTTACACGTTGATGCTCTACCATCAAATTGGATGGAAGGGTGGAGCACCACAGAACCCATAAATGTAATCTGTACCACATGATTTAACAAATAGGAAATAACATGTTAATATATGTCTGTAATATGCAAATATAAATAAATTATGGTGAAATAATAAGAATGCAGTGACATGAACTATGCTGCAGGAATTCTTTTCACCATGATTACATTCTTTGTTTGTGCCTCAAAGCAGAGCTGGTCTCACGGTGTCACTTGGTGATGTTTGGTGACATCTGGTCGCTGACACTAAAATACAAGCCGCGTGCACACATGTTCCTCTGACACACTAAAAGGAGTGGGTGTGTCCCAGCTCATGTCTGCTACTGGATGTTACAGGCATGTGATCAGAACAGCCTGTGTGTGGCTTTCTGAGCATGTCTGTACCCATGCATGTGTGAAGTGTATTCATAGTATGACATATGCTTGGAAAATAAATGTGTCAGCAAGTGTTGGGCATGCATTTCCATGAAGTGTGTGTGTGTGTGTGTGTGTGTGTGTGTGTGTGTGTGTGTGTGTGTGTGTGTGTGTGTGTGTGTGTGTATGTGTGTGTGTGTGTGTGTGTGTGTGTGTGTGTGTGTGTGTGTGTGTGTGTGTGTGTGTGTGTGTGTGAATCTGTACATCCAGTGCAAGCCTGTGTGTGACAGTAATCCAGACTGGACAGCTGTGCTCATTCATATTTAGCCCCAAGGCTCTTCCAGGCCATCTTGTTGATTATGGATCAGAAAAAGGGAGAAAGAAGAAGAAAGAGAAGTGGCAATGTGTGTGTGTGTGTGCGTGTGTGTGTGTGTGTGTGCGTACGTGTGTGCGTGCGTGCTCGCATGCGTGTGTGTGTGTTTGTGTGAGGGAGAGAAAATTAAATTCAAGCAGGGGAGAAAGGTCCACCCCTGTTTGGTAAACAGTTGGTTAATGGCTCCAATCCCATTAAACAGGGGAAGTAGCTGTCCTCTGCACAAGCCCACTGTAATATGTGTTTATGTACATAAATATGTGGATGGGGTGTATGTTTTGTGTCTCGTTATTTCTTTTGCACACTCTCAGGCATATACTCTATAGGTTATACCAAGCAACTGAAACCAATTTGCCTTCATAAACATTCAACAAAATGTCAGTGACCTGTTGAAGAGGCTTGGATGCCAAATGTAAAGAAAAAAGGTAAACAAATAAAGAAGGAATTGCATATTTTTATGCCTTATTTGTTGAGAATTATTGTTTTGACCTTGCTTTTCAGATGACAGCAGAAACCTGCTCTCTCTGAGGAAAAGGAAATCAGCTTCTCGAGTACTCTTGTGTTTGAAGAGCGGAGGGTAAGGCAAGGCGTGATTGCTGCACTCTGCAGAGAGGAGCAGAAATGGGGTGATTTCATACAAGCTGAGAGAAAGCAGCAGCAGTAATTATCTCAGTGTTTTCCTACAGATCTGTAGACAAAAATAAAGATGAGAACTCTCGCTTTTGTGTCTTAAAAAGATGACATAAGGGATTCAACATTACAAAGTGTGACCTTGTTCGCTCTTAAGCATGTGTGTGTGTATCTCACCTCCTTTCTATAATGGCTAGGTGGCAAAATAACACTCAACACATGAATATGCAATGAAATGGTATCAAAAAACAAGAAATACAAAAAGCATCTGCAATACTTCAATGGAGAGACGCTTTTGTGAACAGCGACTGGACAAGTGGACAACGGTGACTCATATCAGCAAAAGAGTGAATGAAGATGCTTGAAAATTCTCTCAAACAGCCTCATTTGAATGTTGCTCAACAGCCACTTGATTAAACAGCATCTTTTTTTGATTAATGCTACATTTTGATCCAGATAATTTCAGTAACAGTATGTGTCCTGGGACAAGCATTGGATGCTACTTCCCAGGAGTCCACACTGCAGAGAAATACTGAACAAATCACATTTTTAGGATGGAAAAAATACTATATTTACTTATCTTATTGTTACAGTAGAATCTATAGCAGATAATAATGCAGTGTATTGTTCTACACACCAGTGAGATAGTAGCTTACAACCTTGTCAGTCTAGACTCATATGTAGAAACGACTTTGAGTTTATTAAGGGGTAAAAATCCTTTACAGGTCTATCAGTTGAAGAAAGTTTGTCAATCCAGAATTAGAAGGAATATGACAATTTTAACATTTACATTCCATAATATCTTCAAAAGATTTATAGGAACTGGTGGAATCTCTGCATTAAAATAACAAGGTTGGAAACAAACAGGCTGGTGATTTTCAGTCATTATACTATATCAAAAAGAGATGTGATTCTATGAATTGTATTACTATGTGAGCTTGACAGTGAACACAGTTCATTGCTACATTTAAAAATGCAAATTCAGAAGATATTATGAGAAGTACAACCTGTCCATGTACAATCATATACATGTGTGTGTAACCAAAACACACACAAAAAACCACAACGAAATATCAGATACAGACTGCTGATCTTTTTTATATATTTTTTTATTCATATGTTCAAAAGTTCACACAAATTCACATTCAGTTCAAATTCAGTTCTAGGTCAGATCCCATCTGTGTGAAACATCAGGGTGTGTGGGTGTTTTCTCACAAACATAATGAACTTCATTTAACCTGGTGAAAAAACATCATAAATGTTGTTCTTTCTGTGGCTAGAAACGACACTATGAATGGGGTGGAAAGAAGAGGAGTTCTTTGGAGTTCAGATTGCTACAATGAATGACAAATCAATAGAAAGAGTATCAATTTATAAGTATTTGGGTTTTTTAATAGATGATGGACTTACTTTTCATCCCCATATTGAGTCTCTGGTGAAAAAGCTCAGACTTAAGTTTCATCATGTTTTTCTTTTGAGGTGAGAAAAAGACTTGTTTCTGCTACTTTATGAAAATATTAGAAATGAATTCTAAAGCTGTAGCATCTAGGATGTGTATCAGAAATTACCTTGGTCTCCTCAGGAGCCACATTACCATTCAGCCACAGATTGACAGGAGACCTCTGTTTGCCTCCTCCACAGCATGCTTGGCACCAAAGATCCTGATCACATTGCTGTGGCCAGGAGGTCAAGAAATGTGGATGTTGGTCAGCGTCCCTTTCTCCAGCTTCCTAAGTCTCTTCTTATTTATCCCAACAAAAAGATTGAAATCTTGACTTCATCCTGTTAGGGTTCAAATGCACAGTTGTCACTATTGTTTCAATGATTAATGCCAATCAGTTATCATTGAAATGAATGGCTCTCTAGAAATGAATCTGAAGTTTGCCCATGATCTCCTTCTCGGCCATCTTTATTGTGTCATACGAGCTAGCAAAAACCATACCAAACAGGGCCTGGTTTTTGGATATAGAGTGTTCCATGTAGTCTCCTGGCCATCTGTTTATGATGCACAGTGTGACCGAGTTTTCCTCTTGAAGATCTTCATGCTGTCGTTCCTCCTGAGGCAGCTCAAAACCCAGATTTATGCAAATGACAGAAAAAAAACTCCTTATTCTGCAAGGTAAAATGTACAGCATATACAATAAGAAAACACAATTCAAAATAAATAATGTTGCTTGTTCACCAAACAAAAAGCTGATGAGACATTTTGTTCATGTTATTTACATGCAGAGATTCCACCAGTTTCTATAAATGTTTTGAAGACATTGTGGAATCTAAATTTTGAAATCATCATATTTCTTCCAATTCTGGAATGAGAAACATTAATAAAATGTATTTATTTATTTAACACAAAGTGCTTCACAGAATTTAAAACAACCACAGTTAAAAAAAAGAAAAACATTATCATAGGTGGATCCCCACATAGATAGGAGGAATCAACTCTGTGTGTGTGTGTGTGTGTGTGTGTGTGTGTGTGTGTGTGTGTGTGTGTGTGTGTGTGTGTGTGTGTGTGTGTGTCACATTGTAGTGAAAGTTTGACAGTTCCTTGTCTTGACACTTCATTCTTAGACTTGGGGTGCTAGAACACACACACACACACACACACACACACACACACACACACACACACACACACACACACATACACACACACACACACACACACACACACACACACACACACACACACACACACACACACGGAGTATGAGAGGTATCTGATTGACTCATGATTGACCAATCACGTCTCAGCATTGAATTAGAGTTTATCCAATCGCAGAAGAGAACAAGAGACTTGCCCCTCCAACAAACTGTAGGTTGAAAAAGAACGTCATCCGCCTCGTACGATTAGCTTTAACCAAAATTAGCTACATGCTCAAGTCATTCACATATCTCACAGAAGCGATTATTTTTGTCTTTAATGGACATCCTGGGTAAGATGTATTTATTCGGTGTACTTTAGTTTGAAAAGTTACGGTGCCAAACATGTTTAATAAAGCCTTATTCCGATGCAGAGACGTACTGAAAGGACGACCGATCGCGTGAAATGCGTGCTAGTTTTATCAAAGCTAGCAGGCGAGCAGGGGCCGTGAGACGAAGGAGGCTAACACTAACGAGTAATACGGCTATCAAACAAGCCGAGGGGTTTTAAGACACCTGAGGACACAAAAACAAGGACCGACAGGGAGAAGTCTCTTCATACACAGTAAGTAATGTCTGGTTGAAAGCAACTGAAAGCCAAGTCTGACAGTAATGTATAGACGACACTCGGGAAACTAGTTTATCAGCTAACAAGCGTCCGGATTGTCAGGTCTGGTCAACTGACCGTCTGTGGTTATTACGGATAAAGAACGATCAGTCCATAGTTATGTGTGTTTTGGTACTGATGTGGATGTTGAGCCAGATATTTACTTCCTTTTATTTGTGCATGTAATAGAACATCAGCAACTGCTTGATTATAATTGATGGAATAAGCAGTTTAACTATGCAGTTTATATTTTTTTTTAAAAATGGCGTAGCATCTTTACTGCTTATCTTGAATGTGGTGTATATGTAAGCCTTTCACGTTCTGTATGGCTGCAGGTAAATAATTATTTACCATCATAGTGTGTGTTAAGTACATGACTGATGAGTTTGTTCTAGAGGGTCATGAGAATACAGGATTGCATAAGAGAGTTAACATATTAACATCTGCTAACCTGAACATGTGTGTGTGTGTGTGTGTGTGTGTGTGTGTGTGTGTGTGTGTTCTAGATATATATACATCATTAGTATATATTTGTATATATATTTAGTATATTATATATATTTGCATTGGTCATGTTGATTTACATGCAGATGCTGTTCATTCCTGACGTTGTCATATGTCTACATACATATTGGTCACTTGTGATTTGCTTTTACTTCCCCAAACAAATCAATACATAAATGCTAGAATGAATGGACACAAAGAAGGTGAGGTACAATGTAAAGACCTAAGATTCTGCCAACAGTATTGGCGGTGTTCTAGAGTTGATCACATTTCTATGATTTGAAGGATACTTGAGGATGTTTCAGGTGATACACTTGAACAGACATGAGCTCACAAACATCTGCTGCTTATCTTGGCACGTAAGAGAGTCCAGGACATAATCTGCACTGGAGCGAACCAAATTGAAACCAGACGGCATGTGTATCATCATGCCTATTATTTGTGGCTAAGTCTCTTGTTTTTCCGGTGGATGTCAGTTGTATGGATGAATCTTCAGGTTGACTTTTAGGTTGTCAGATTCTAAATACTTCCTCAGTGTGTCTTGCGTTCATTCACACCTGTACTTTGTGCAGTCCACAAGTGGTTGGATCATTCATGTCTGATGTCAATAGTGGGGATGGGCATTTCTACCAAAATTGGTATTCGAAAGTCGCTTGTTGCTATTCAAATACTGTTAGCATAGTAAATACAAATTGACATCTAGTTGCAATAGGGGTTGTGAACAGCCTGTAGGTGTCTTGAGGCCACTTAGTGACTGTGGCACTCAGTTACCATGAGATGTAGGTAAAAAACGAAAGAAGACGCTAGTCATATTTGCTAATCAATTTTTAATAATGACTGTTCAATTGTATGAAAAAAAATCATTGTCCATCCCTAATTTAATCTGGGTTAACAGGGCCAGTGACCACTGACCTGTCCAAAACTATAACATATAGACTTTTGGATATGCGTATCCATGGCATTTAGCTGTGTTGGTTCACTGAACTGTCATGATAAATTTTACTCTCTATTAATATGCAAACACATTGCATAAAATTAACTGTCATGCACCAATATGTACCAGTTTGGCACGTGACAAATATTGATCTCATGCATTAGGAATATATTAATCTCTCCACCTTTTCGCTGTTTCTCCGCTTTTGAGGTCTAGGAGTCAAATTGAAGGCAGCCTGTAGTTTTTGGGTAGACTGCAGGTATATCAGAGCATAAGCACCTTGTTGTTGAAAGCCCTCTCTCCCTCCAGTGTAACCAGATGATTTACATTCCTCCTCTTTGGCTGTAGTCTGATAGACTCCAGTCTGGTCAAATATCGGCCCGGGCTCTTCCTGACGCCACAGTACTGGAGATAACTGAAGATGTCTGTTCACAGAGCACCTGTTCCAGGAAATGGACTGTTTCTGATGCCACACCATTGTTTAGTCATCAAAGAGGGTGATCTGCGAAATCTCCAGCCTCTTTGTTCCACTTCTCCTTATTGAGGATTACCATTTATTCAGTTTTTAGTTGTTGGATGTGCTTTCTATCATTCTGTGGACAATGCTTTACATCAACTGTTCCCGATGCTTTGAATTTATTATGCTTTTAAATGCAGCTAATGGATACTTAATCATTGGCAGTGGCAATTACAATGAGTTACTGTACGATAGTTTACTTTTTTTCCTTGCTTAAGTGCCATTACTCAGTAGGATCACTAAAACCACTCATCTTTATTTTTTGTGGGAAACCTGTTATGGGGTTGGTTCAGGATACAAATCTGACACGGAGAATTATTGAGAATAACCAGTAAACCTCATATGTAGGAATCAAATTTATGTTGCCCCCAGTTTCAATAAGAACTCCATTGACAACGAGAAGTTGTAACTGGGATGTGTCTAAAATCATACACTTAATCTGGACTATTTTACAGTGAAAGTTGTGTATTCAACAATATAATAAAATATAATAAAAAAGCAATGTCCAATGTAGTAGGATCACTTTCAGCCACACCATTATCCCATACAGACACTCTATACTTCTTTTGTACACACAAGTACATGATTATTTAATAATGCCCTCAGGTGTCCCATTATTAATTAAATTCTAACGCCACTATTTTGTATCTTCCCATCAGCCCCTTCACATTATATCATGTTTACTAATGGTATTCTGATCATATTGTTTTAATTTACTGCTCATCTGGCACGTGTTAGCAAACACAACCCTCGCTCATATTTATCATATATAATTTTTCCACCACATGGAGCAATTAAACAATTTCATGTTGCAATCGGTTCTGCCACACACATTGTCTGCATTGAACAAAGCAAAGGTCAAGAGAGAGAGGTCTGTTAGTGGTAGTTCACTGCTGTGTGTAATCTGTTATTGGTATTTGATGAGCTAATCTGGTTCTGTCTGAATCCCATAAGCCGCTGACTGTTAAATTGAGTTAGCTTATTAAAGCTGCACTGCATGTTTGAAGTCTGAGACCTGTGGGCTTGTGTGTTTGCCAGCATTCAACATTTACTGTCAAACAGCATCTGCCATCCTCCTCCTCTTCCCATGTGAGAGAAACAAAAAAAGAGATGTGGGTAAAAGTGAGTTCATTCTTGCCGCCATTGTTGAAACCTAATGCAAAAATGCACACAGTGGCATGGCTTTGCAGTCCTCTTGTCGCATCCTGCAACCACTCCCTGCTGCTTCTCTTGCAAGCTGAGTAACCATGGAGACATCAGCTTGGATAATATCCACTCCCTAGAGTTTTCTGCACTCACAAGTTATGAATGCTGGTATTTAGTTTTTTTCTATGAGAAAATCAACAGGATATAGCGTATTAAAGGTGTTAGCTGACAGAAAAAGAGCTTTAAATCAGGCAAAAAGAATCTTATATTTTTCTGGGTGGCTGTTTGGTTTTGATAGCTTGTTAATCAGTGTATGTGCTGCACCCAAATGTTTATCTTTACTGAGACAGGAAGTCTCATTAACATCAATGTATTAAACTTTCTTACTAATCGTCCGCTCATTTTTAAAAGTAAACAAAATGTGTGTGTATGCTGATTCTGTCCAACTCGCTCTGTGCTGCAAGGCAATGTGAGATGTGTCACTTTCTGTTTTTTTCCCAAGTGAAAATATTATAGTTTTAACCTTCAGAAATCTGAAAATGTGGCAGAGGTTCTATTCCTTCATGCAAAAAGGAGTCCATGAGCCTGTTATGTATGTGTGTCTTATGTAGATAGTGGTTTAATTCTTATGGATTTATTTTGCATCTTCAGCATCTCAACCTTAAGAGACCGGAACCTTATGCATATGCCTGCAACTTATATATTCTAAGTAGTGTGTATTGATAATTTCAGGAATTCCGATTGCAATTTAAAAGGCTAAGAGGCCATTAAGTAATGTAGTAATCAATAAGACTTTGTAAATTCATATTCTCAAATTACGTAACCAATTAGCATGGGCTGGATACAGAATTTCTCTCATCAAGCATCCTAATGCTGATGTTTATTGAGCTAATGCAGATGCAGTTATGGAGAGATAAAATTGTTAATGTCCTTGACTGGCCAAGCTTTTAAGCTGGCT
This sequence comes from Antennarius striatus, assembly GCF_040054535.1. Classification (NCBI taxonomy): domain Eukaryota; kingdom Metazoa; phylum Chordata; class Actinopteri; order Lophiiformes; family Antennariidae; genus Antennarius; species Antennarius striatus. The sequence continues at coordinate 7,049,422 of NC_090786.1, read as the reverse complement.
CCTTAGTTTCTTTCGGAATAAACCATGTTTATTTGTGCGATTCTTGCGTATGATAAGCAGTGATCAATGTTGGGGTGAGTTATTCCTGTAAAAATAAACAGTAAAACAATCACGTATATGATTAAAAGCAGAGCCAGAGCCATGTACGAGCTCCTAAAAAATCTGTGGGACATTTTTAGACCTTCAAAATTAGTTATCTATAATTTGAAGGTTTAAAAAGGTCTAAAAGGAAATATCTATATCTAAACAGATGGACTTGTGAAGAACTTATTTCAATAACTTTTTAAACCATGGAACATGTTGAATTTATTTATGGTACAGTGTCTTCAATTTTAATAACACAAATACTGTGATTTGATCTCTTGCTACTCCTTTTGTATTCGATAATTAGTATGAATGTGTGTTTGTAACCAACTTTTCCTCATTTGTGTGAACTCACCGAGTTTGATTGAGAAGTTTGGGATCAGTGTTCAGTTTATTTGCCATTGAGCCAATAACCACAATATAAAGGCCCTGGTACTCTGCAATCAGGGCTTCATTTCAGTAAAAATGTTGGAAGAATTGATAAGCTGTTAGAAGCCCAATCACACAAACAGTATCTAATTGAAAAATAGATGTACAATAGAAGAAACACAAGTTTGTGTGGAAATTTTGAGTTTTTTTTTTCTCTGGCAACATTTTTACTGACCAAATGCTAGAGTGCATGTGGAACTGTGGAATTAGGAACAGGTGTCCAGGGTATACAGACATCCACAGTGGCTGAATTAATTCAGTAAGTTGATCGATATTCATTGTTTCTCTTCCTTTCTTCTTTTTCCACCCCTCTCCCACAGGTGACGGTGGGTCTTTGTAGGAAAGAGCCATGGGTGCATTTCTGGACAAGCCCAAGACGGAGAAGCACAACTCCCATGGTGAAGGGAACCAGCTGCGCTATGGCCTGAGCTCCATGCAGGGCTGGCGTGTGGAGATGGAGGACGCTCACACAGCTGTGTTGGGACTTCCGTCTCCTGGTATGAGTGACTGGTCCTTCTTCGCCGTGTACGACGGCCATGCTGGCTCCAGAGTTGCCAACTATTGCTCTAAACATCTTCTAGAACACATAATTGGGGCTAGCTTTGGGGCCGGAGGGTCACAAGGGTCCCAGGCTGTTACTGACGACTCTGCCATCGACCCCCCACCATCAGTTCCTTCCATAGTGGAGGCTGTGAGAACTGGCATCCGGACAGGTTTCCTAAGGATCGACGAGCACATGCGCAGTTTCTCTGACCTGAGAAATGGAATGGACCGTAGTGGTTCCACAGCAGTGGGAATTATCGTGTCACCTGATCATTTCTTCTTTTTTAATTGCGGTGATTCTCGAGGAGTTCTGTACAGAAATTCACAGGTGTGCTTCTCTACGCTTGACCACAAGCCTTGCAACCCACGTGAAAGAGAGCGTATCCAGAATGCCGGTGGCTCGGTGATGATTCAGAGGGTTAATGGTTCACTGGCAGTATCGAGGGCCTTGGGGGACTACGATTACAAGTGTGTCGATGGAAAGGGCCCAACAGAGCAGCTCGTCAGCCCCGAGCCAGCGGTGTGCGAGATGGTTCGGGCCCCGGAACAGGATCAGTTTGTGATCCTTGCGTGCGATGGCATCTGGGATGTCATGTCCAATGAGGAGCTGTGCGAGTTTGTGAAATCTAGGCTTGAAGTATCTGATGACCTTGAGAGAATCTGCAATGAAGTGGTGGACACCTGCCTGCACAAGGTGTGAACAAAAACACTCTTGAGCATGACACTTCTGTTCCTCTGATGGCTATCATTAGCTAATTAATGGGCTTAAGGGATTGAAACAGGATGTGCGCTGTCACAGAATGAAGCCCTTCAAGACACTGGTTTGTGAGAAGTTCATCTTCTTTTTCCCTTCTGTCCATTATAGGGGAGTCGTGATAACATGAGTATTGTGCTAGTGTGTTTGCCAAACGCTCCCAAAGTGTCAGAAGAAGCTGTGATGAAAGATGAAGAACTCAACAAATATCTGGAGTCCCGAGTAGAAGGTGAGTTTGATGGAGACTAATGACCTGTGTGCTGTGTGTGTGTGTGTGTGTGTGTGTGTGTGTGTGTGTGTGTGTGTGTGTGTGTGTGTGTGTGTGTGTGTGTGTGTGTGTGTGTGTGTGTGTATGTGTGTGCTCACATAGAATGGGATTATAGCTTTCTAGTTCTGGTTTAGTAGATGTAACTGTAAAACTATGAATCAACTCAAACTGGATCACGTCTTCCACTGACCGACCTTCTTTGTTGTCTAACATCGAGCCAAGTTAGCTTTGGCTCATGGTGGAGGAATGACTGTTATGACCTTTTTAGTTCCAGCAAGCATCTCCTCTTTTGATTCTCTCTTCACTCCTCCCTGTCTCTCTATCACGCTTCTCGTTTCTCTCTCAGGCATTCCCAAGCTTGTTTGAATTGATTTCCTGTCTTTTCTGCCGTCCTTTTCGTACTCATTTTATCAAAACAAAATTCATCCCGTTGGCTATAGCGTTCAGCAGGCCTGTCTGCCCATTTATTTGTCCGTCCTTGCATAATCGTTCTGTTTTGGAGTATTATATTCAATATATTTTGATGAAACTTCTGTATTGTGAATGCTAATTTTTTTTTTAGCTCCTTGACGTGCTTTTGTGGATGTTACGAAAGCATTAAGATGTATATTTTATTGAAGGGATCAATGTATGATTACTGCTTGCAATAATAGAATTCTTTTTCTTTCACTTTTGAGTAGTTATTGTTATTTATTGTTTGTGATTTTTATTATTATTTGGGTAAAACATTACTTTGACTGTACCTTGTATGAATTTGGTGGTTCTGCTTAGCGCTCATGAAAGCTTCAAAGTTTGGCCCCACAAAAACATTCTCGAACTCTGAGTTTAATTAAAATGAATCTTTCCTCATGTGTTATTTTTACAAACCTGGAACGGGGTTTTGTGTTGACAGAATGGAAAATCATAGTGTTTCTGTTTGGATGATAAATTATTGTATGTAATGAAATTATATTTGCTTAATGACGTGACAGGAAGTCCGAGATGGATTAAAAATCATGTCACAGTCAGGGAACAGTGCAGTTAGGGTGAAGCACGGCAGATTTTTTGGCTTTAGGTTCTGTCTGGAAGACAGCTAGGAGAATAGAAAGAAAGGAATGCTCTGGCTGAACATCGGTTTGGCCTCATGCCATTCTCATCTCAGTTGCAGGCCTTTTTGTCTATCTGGTGCTCTCTGTTAGAGACTTACTCATGTACAGTGGTACATCTACTTACGAAATTAATTGGTTCTGGAAGAAATTTCGCAAGTAGAAAATTTCGTAAGTAGAGACGCGTTTTCCATGCAAATGCCCTAATCCGTTCCAAGTCCCCCAAAAGTCAGACATAAATGTTTTATAAAGCATAAAGATGCATCAAAACATGTAACAAATACATGTTACAATTAGATTATTACACAATAAATGAGAGTTATGCATAATGTAAAAAACAAAGAATAGAGTAAAGAATAAAAATGATGGTCATTTACCTTTTAACTGCTGTTCTCATGTTTTTTGCCCTCTTTGGTTCATGCGCTCTTGCCTCACAATGCCAAACAACAGAGTGAATTCCAGTCCTCCTTTTGAACTCCAACCACCCACTCGATGCCTTAAACTTCCTTTTGTTATAATAACGTGGCGATTGTAGATGCAAATGCGAGATCAACCAAATGCATCCCTTTCTCATGCTTTTCTATCATCTCTTGCTTTGTATGGACAAAAAAACTTTTCTTCATCTTTTCCTCTTTTCTTTGTCACTTTCTTGGGGTCCATAGCGAATACTCTAAAAGTTAATATATTTTGCGTAAAACTGTCAGAACACTTCATAGGTCGAGGGCCAAATGACGAGGACGCTGCATAGACACCTATCTAGCTACACACAGAGGTCCCTCTTAGCCAATGGGATGCCAGGAAGATGCTAGGTAATAGCCAATGGCAGAGCAGCTATGAGAATGTTGCGTTCAGGAACCTTTGGGAGCTGCGAGTAGCAGCCCATACTGTATTTTTACCTCGTAACTCGAAATTTCTTTCGTAACTAGAGGCAATATTTTCCTGTTAAAGCGTTTCGTAGGTAGAAAATTTCATGTGTAGAGAAATAAGTAGAGATACCACTGTAAATTCCGTCACGCTGCTGTGCTCCTTTCTCTGACCAGCTGCTACTAGTCACCACCAGCTCTGTTCATATGAACTTGTGTTAATTGTGGTGTCTGGTGTTTTTAGAGATGCTGTCCCGGCCGGAGGAAGTGGGGTTTCCGGACCTTGTGACTGTGATGAGGAACCTGTCCACTGACAGCAGCATGCCAACTTTACCACCAGGGGGAGGTCTTGCCAGCAAGTAAGGATTTCCACCCCTCCCAGGGTGGAGTGTCCCATTGTGTTCTTTTTGCAGACGAAATGTACTTTAATCCTCTGTCGTCATCGTCATCTGGATGATAATGTGGAGGGAAATGCACCACATTGGCAAACAGTAGTTTTCTTTAATTACCAGACTCTGCAGGCAAAACTACACTTAGCTATACTTTATCTCTAAATACACCTGTTGGTGCCTGATATTCACTGGCAGTCTATGTACAGAACACATCAATGGACTGGGTATAAACTTTAATGGCTATTTTCATCTGAAACACTGAACATGACCCATTCACATTTTTAAAAATTCGTTCTTTCTGCAGACGAAACGTCATTGAAGCAGTGTACAACCGTCTGTACCCGTACAAGGATGAAGATGGGGTGAGTATCAATATATGTGATGTGTATTGCATCCCGCTTCAAAGCGGTGGTGTATTGTAATTGTCAGTGTTCATGTGTTCGTCCGTCCGTTAGGCCACCAAATATCTTTGCCACCGTTGCAGATAGAAAGATGCAAAAAGCACATTACAAGGGCGGCAAAGGGGATGAAAATAAGATGATGACCTTGGCCTTGAGAAAACTAGGTCAAGGTAAAATTTAAACTTTTGTACACTCAGGAACCGGATAAGATAGAAGGACGAGGGAGAAGGCCAGTGAGAATAAGACCATAGATCAAAGCTAGTGCTTTGAGCTATGAAAGTAGGTCAGAGCAGTAGCTTTGATCTTTGATCTATGCAAATAAGTCAAGGTAACATTTTGGAATTCAGGGGTGTCGTGGGACGTTGAAGTCTCTGACTGCCTTGGTTCTAGTATTACAATTGTATCTTTGATCATTTACACAGTACTTGTATACAAATCTCAATCTTATCCTACACGTCTGAGATGTCAGCTGTTTTCTTAAGTCATTCATTCACACACACGCATTGGCAGTCTCTGAATGTGTCTCCTTTAGTAATCTGGGTTTGTGTGAACTCATTTCCTCACATAGCAGATGACATTTTACAGTTGACCTCAGACATGGGCCAGATTATTATCTGTTAGCCATGTTAGTTTATGATTAGAATCTTTTTTCTTTCTATGCATGGTGCATGATGCACAACCTCCTTTTTTCTCTAGTGATTGGTTACACTTGCATGACAATTCAGCTTTGTCAGAAATTTTCTAGTGGAGCTGAGAAATTTTGCCCTTTCAACAAAATTATCACCGCAAATGAAATCATTCTCCTCTGCTCTGTCTGTTTTGTCATAAATGTGTTTGTGATTTTGGAAATACGGAGGGTGGGGGGGGGGTGGACTCCCACATACAGGAGGGTGTTTGTGTGTTTTCATGACCTTGAGTTATCTGTATTTTTCATTATTGGTATCTTGATATCCCAATATCAAGATACAAGAAGCAATCATGGAATACTTTTGAGCATATTTCTTTATAGTTGGATTAAACATCAATGAACTCAGGATGAACTGATAAATGAATTTCATGCTATTTTTGACCAAATTGGGAGTGTAATTATGACATAATTAAGATACTGTCAGCTACAACACTGTGCTCACCCAACATTCCCTGTAGTGCAAAGAAACTCCAAGCTTTGTTTTCTGATAAAAAGAGTTTGAGTTGAAGAAACCCAAACCAAACTGATTTCTTTTTCTCTCTGAATTTGTCTTGGCAAAATCTAATTATCGAAGGTGTGTGGTTAAATACACACCTACATACAGACTGAGAAGTATTGTATGGATTTGTCTAATTGTGTGTTCACCTCTGATTAATGCAGCCCTCCTGTTTCATTTGGTAAGTGATCTCATATATAACTGTTACCACCCCACCCCCCATTTTCCCCTTCTTCTAACCCCTGATCACACACCACTCAGACATTCTTACAGGCATGTAAACAGCAACCTGCCCCCATCAAATCTGTGTTCTGATCTACTTTCAAGCTTGAAGAACTCTGTGTAGAGTTCAGTGTGTGTGTGTGTGTGTGTGTGTGTGTACCCATGACTGTCCAGACAGGATGGGAATGAATGGTAGTTTCTACTAGTCCTAACTATCCCTCTGTTACATCACGCGCACACACACACATATGCACTGACCTCACATACATGCATTACTGTTTAATTCACAACTGCACGCAATATTAGCCTGTTTCTGTGTCCATCCTTGCAATGACACGAAGGAATTCTTGCAGAAAGAAGCCCCACACCACTGCTAAACATATGTCCTGGCTTCCACCGCTACTGCATTTAAATTAGAATTATTTGAATTTGCTGTTTTTGTTTGCCATGATGCTCCTTGTCATCGAAATGCATTTGATAATGTTATCCTCTCTTTTTGTCTTCCCTTTCACCCCACTGTTCTTCCCTTTTCTTGTTTTAACTCATTTCGACTTCTGTTCGTCTCTGTTCTACTCTTCCTCCTTGTCTCGTCTTTATTTTTGCAGAGTGAACCCGAGGTGGAGTACCACTGGTAGCTGTCCAGCACAACTATCTGATCCATCCAAAAAAAGAATAAGGACCAGGACCACATCCATAATCTCCTGTTTGCTTCCTTTTGGATTTTTCCTTTCTCTCTTTTTTGTTGCCCCACGCTGACATCAATGGAATCAGGAATCTTTTAAAAACAAATAATACTCGGAATGGAGGACTACAAAATAGAGTTGCATATGCAGGATATGCATCAGAGGCAAATAAGCACATTTTCTTTTTACCTGCCTTCTCGCCGTCTTTGTGGTGGTTGTTTTACTTGTTGGCTGATGGAGATCCAGTCCCGCCAGGCTTTCCTCACAACCTGGGTCTGAAGGTACCAACCTAGCCACTCACTGATGAGATTTTAAATCGGCCCCAGCCATTCATTTGCTTTTTTTCTTTGATTTGTGAACTTTCTTTGCATATGACCGACATTTGCTTGACGATTCAACACACCTCCAACTGCAGTGTGCTGTCTGTTTCAAGTGAGCTTGGAGCTCAGCGTTACTTGTACTCAAAAAAAGGGGAGCAAACACCTCGCCTGTTGTCTGGCCATGCAACCCGGTCTCGGGAAGAGACCTGTACATCTTTTGAATTGACTGAAAGACTCGTCACTGTCAAAAGGCTTCTGCATTAACGCCTCCAATTCAGAGCCAGAGAGCCCAGAATACAAGTGCTGCTCCCATGAATCAAGCCAGAGCCCAATTTCAGTTGGTGGTTGTGGGACAGAACGTAGGACTGCTGTACTGGGCTATGGTCTGGAATAACATGGAGACAATATAAAGTGTGGTGACTCTTCTTGCACGTCCCTGCTAGCTTCCTGTCCTCATAATTCCTTGAAGATCTTATCAATCCCTTGATTTGTCCTCCCTTTTTACACTTGTTCATATCTTCTTTTGACAGAAGGAACTTTACCAGAATCATAAGCTTTTGAGCCTGCTGTTGTTTTAGATACAGAAAGATACAAAATGATATATTAAATATATATATATTTAGATATATAATTTGATTTGTTTTATCTAAATTCCCAGCCATGGTATTAAGTTTGGCCTCATAATCACATGGTCCGTAAGCATAGACATATGGAAACATAGACACACATTGTTCTTTCATAGTAGATTTCCAAAGACAGGATTTGAGGAGATGGAATTCCGGCCTTATCTTTTCCCCCCTTGGAACGGGAACGAACACACACACACACACACACACACACACACACACACACACACACACACACACACACACACACACACACATACAAGTTCTCCTTTCTATCTTAACTTGTGTGCTACATAAAAGGAATACCTTTGGTTGGTGGAGTTCATTTACATTGATTTTTCTATTAATTTTTTTTTGGCATGGCTTCTCGGAGTGCTGTAGTTGTGTTACAGATGGATAATAGTAACCTGAAATACTCCACATACAGCAGAGTTAGACTGAAGGTGTGTCATGTTTTACTGTATGAAGTAAAGGAGGGACCTTAAACTCAGAGCCGTGTTCATTGTCTCTGAGATGTACGCCTTTTAACCCCCCTGATTTGACTCTGCCCTGAGGGGTCCATTTCATTTCTGTCAACCTGAATATTAACAAAAGACTGGAGCTTCAGACACAAAAAGTGGATTCAGATACTTCAGAAGATGCCTTTGAACTCGGCCCCAATCATTCACAAACCTGTGATGTACTAATTTTGCAGTCCTTCAGTGCCAGATTCATTTGTGTTTTCTGGTTGTGTTGAAGGAGATCACACCTAAGAGGCTGTCAGCTCAACGTTCTTTTGGTACGCGCTACGTAGGCTCCTGGTGCCATATGATAAATAGGTACTTGAATGTGTAAATTTTCTTTTGCATTTGTTTAGAATGATCATTATGTTTGTGGTTGACTGGGAGGGATGGGACCTCTCGTTGGGATAGAAGTGACTTTTTTTTTTTTGGAGTGGGAGACTCAGCAAGCTCTGAATGTTAAAGTAAAAGAACAAAGACAAACATGACAGGAATTTCCTTTCAAGAACTTTTCATTTCCACTTGATTCAGGACTGAAATACACTCTTGGTTGATGTTTCACTACATTTAAGTCTGATCCTGAAGTGAACTCATGCCCAACTGCAGATCCCTGCACCATTGACTGTTCAACAGTGCTTTAGGTTTGACCTCATGTAACACAATCCATAGTGTGTGTTTATGTCTTAGACACTGACTCTTAATCTTTTCATTATACACACTGATTCTGCTGCATGGACAGAATACAAGAAGGACGTCAGCGTCATCTTCACCCCTCACCAGTGGTGTAATGATGGAACAATAGCTCTCCTTGATGAATTCTCCCTGAAGACTCACGCTGCTTTGAAGAAACTGCTTTGAATGGTGACTGATTCGACCTTGGTTTTTTTGGTTTGACTTCAGAATATGTTGAGTTGAAGTCATTTGCCAGCGCATATGGCCTCCGTAACAATGTCAGTTGAACAAGGCTGACTTTGTCGTGGTGACCCCCGAGGAATACAGAAGATGGAAGAACCTGGGAGGAAAGCAAACACAGCTAACTTTTCCAAGATGAAATCCTGGTCTTCTCTCATATCCGGTTGCTCTCTGTATTCGCACTATTAGAGCAGATGTATGAAGGCAGTGATGATTCAACACGTTATTTATTTCTGTGCTCTTTTAAAAAAACAATGCTGTATTTTGGAGACAAGATGATGATGGTGTGGATTTGAGAGTACTGTACGACCCACTCACCTTCAGCTTTGAGAAAAATAAAGGAGGGCGAGCTTTAAGAAACATTGTGGTTTTCACCGTTCCTTCACACACTTACTGTCCGATACAACACTACAAACTGTGTGTTTATTTTGATGTTATCTGGTATCAGCTTGGTACGTTCTGTGCTAAGCATCACAATTTACTTTGGATAGGCAAAATTGAAATATGATTAAAATTAAATCAAATGGTGATTTAAGTGGTTTGGGGCTTGATTATCCAAACATGAATCCAGTCTGTGGATTAGAGTAGAAATAAAAGCAACCTTTTTCTTAAATTATGCACAACAAAATGACCTTATCAATGCGATGGACAGCAGAGGATATGTAGACGTAAAGTTTTGTTAATTTGAATTTTTTACGTACTGAATCCAAAGTTTCTTTATGCACAGATCAACTTTCTACATAGGTTTAATTTGACCAGCTACAACATTAAAACTAATATGCTATAATTTCTGGTGATTAAACTTGGTGAGATGATGGACATTGACCAGAGGAAAACCCATTAATTTTTTAAAAATATTACTAGATAGAGATTCATCGATTCAGTAAATCGAATACCACTTAGATTTCTTACTATTCCTCCCAACATAGTAGTCTTTAATTCTATCAAGCCCTGTCTAAATTTGAAGACATAATTTAACATGAGTGGATTTGTAAAGGCTAAATCCTGCAAATCCTGGACCTGTCCTGCCTTCGGCATGTTTGAAAGGGTGGCATTTATGAGTGAGTTGGTTGCTGCTTCCAAATCCTGGAACTTCTAGTCATGGTATCAGGTTATCTTGATTTTGGAGGGGGGGGGGTGTCTGGTCACTGGTGGTGGACTGAGAGCCACTTTATTTAAAGTAAAAATGAATATTTCCTCCTTCACCAGTTCTCCAGTTTACGTCTACAAAAACGTTAATCTTTCACCATTACTACCTCATCCAGTGACGCGCATTCCACAGGTGACAGGTGATGTGTGCGCGCTTTCGCGTGTGCGTAACAGAGTGGGATCACCTGGAGCGTACTCTGACCCTCCCAGAGCGGTTAAATCCACGGACACGTTGACTCTTCCTCGGTCGTAGAACAGAACCTGACAGCATGGAGCTGGGAAAGTGGAGCCCAAACCCGGGATTCCAGGACGCCGAGACCGATGGGGTCTCGGACGACACCGGCACCGCCGTGCCCGATGACAAGGACTCCAACGCGGCGGCGGTGGAGTCGGACGCGATCGAGGAGTACACGCAGATCAAGCCGTACGCCGGGATGCCGAAGGAGGTGTTGCTGATGTACTCCTCCCAGGCCCGGTACCGGATTCCCCGGGAGATCCTGTTCTGGCTGACGGTGGCCTGCACCCTGGCGCTGGTGGCGCTCACGGTCACGTTGATCGCGCTCTCCCCGCGATGCATGAGCTGGTGGCAGGCGTCCCCGGTGTACCAAGTGTACCCCCGGTCCTTCAGGGACTCGGACGGAGATGGGGTCGGAGACCTCAAAGGTACGGTACCATTGCCTCGGACTCCAGTGCGTTACCCTCCAAAGATTTTCTTAAGATCAGCCTGTTTCGTAGTTTTAAACAAAGGGTTAAAGGGTTACACTTTGAAAGCATCCAAAAGGAAAACAACAAGATCATCTAATCCACCAGTGCCTGATAACGTTAGTTCTTGCCTCTTTACAATAGATGATCAACTGTTTTTTACAACCTGCTCTCACATGAGTCCACCATAAACCATGTGAATGATCTGTATTCATGACACAAGGCAATATTTGTTCCAACATTTTAATGAATAACAGGATAAAAAAAAAATCCACCATGTCCTCTTTTTTAAATACAAGGACAAACTGGAGCTTAAAACTAGGTAAATCAATGTGAAACTTGTGAGCAGCATAATACGTTATTATAGTATTATTACAGCTTTATTCACTATGAATAAGACAAGGCATTAAGGGAACTAATAGACATGCAAAAAGTGCATCCAAGTTTTTCTTTACTGTATGGGATTAGTTCTAATGAGAACTTTGCGGATAACCTAGAATTCAACATATAATCCTCTGTTAAAGCTGGAATGATGGCATCGTCTTGTCGTCTGATGGTACACAAATGTCACCGAACAACATCAGCACTGTTTGGTTTCCAGGATTTAACCTTGTTTTGCGCCTGCTTTGGCAGGGATTCAAGAGCAGCTGGATCACTTCCAGTATCTCAACATCAAGTCTGTCTGGATCAGTCCTTTCTACCGTTCTCCCATGAGGGACTTTGGCTATGATGTGGAAGATTTCCAGGCCATTGACCCACTCTTTGGGACCATGCAAGATTTTGAAGATCTCCTGGCTGAAATGCATAACAAAGGTGCGTACTGTCCTCTGTGAGACAAGTGACGCTAGATCAGTACATTGTGGGATTTTTTTTGTGTGTATCTAGTTTGATTTAATAATGGGATACCTCTCTTTACTTCCACCAGGTTTGAAACTCATCATGGATTTCATTCCCAATCATACCAGTGACCGGCACCGCTGGTTCAACCTGAGCCGGACTGGAGATCCTCGCTATAGGGATTATTATGTCTGGGCTGACTGCAATGCAACTGGGCCAAAGCCAAATAACTGGGTTGGTAGAGTGTGTTCATCCTGATTTGGAAAAATGAAATCATCAGCTGACAGTTTTCTACAAGGTCTAATCCTGTGGTTTCCCTCCTGCCTCCTCTCAGGTGAGTGTGTTTGGAAACTCATCATGGACTTATGATGAGGTCAGAGGGCAATGCTACCTGCATCAGTTCCTCAAAGAGCAACCAGACCTGAACTTCAGGAACCCTCATGTACGCAAAGAGATGACTGTAAGATCAGCTGCATGACTCATGTTCTAACTGGGATTAAATCCTCAGTGTTGTCTCATCCATGCTACAGCAATCCTATGCAAATTTACACACCTTCATCATTGACTTAATAATTCTTCTTTTGAACTGCTGCTATGCTAAAGTACAAGTTGTTTATAACCTGATATTCATTGTTTCAGGACATTATTAATTTCTGGCTGAAGAAAGGAGTGGATGGTTTCCGGATGGACGCTGTGAAGCACCTCTTGGAGGCTCCACACTTGAGAGACGAACCACAGGTGGACCCAAAAAAACCACCAGTGAGTGTTACATGTTGTCTCCATGATGATCCAACCACACTTATTTTTTCTGTCTTTCCCAGAGTAGGTTTAGGTGAGAATGTGCCTTATCAGTCTAAACCAAAATCACATACATCCGATCTTTAATACCTAATTGTACAAAAATTGCGCAAACAAAACCCTCATTGACTGATTTACTTTTTTTTTTACTAAATCCAAGTCAACAAAGGTGCTAACAGTCCGGCCGAGTGGCCTTCATCAGGATTTGACTAAAAACATAGGTCATGTTGTTTGGACAGTGGAATTTCCTACTATTTCCCCTTGAAAATGACAAAACCTAAAAGAAGTTTGCTTTTAGCAACTGTACAATACATATCACAGCATCTGACAGCTATAAACTTTGCTCTCACCACACGGAAACTCTTCCTTCTCTGACCTCCAAAGACCAAATCTAAGTTTATAACCCAATGCTCTTAAAGCCAGCTCCATAATTACAGACTTTGTTTTGTACATAATCTGTCCAATATGTGACATATCAGAGTCCATTTTTTAATGATCTGAGGAACTGAACTGTGGACAGAAAGTGTTCACTTAAAGCATTGATTCTCAGGAAATAATTGAAAAGCACTGACTTAAAGCAATGCTCTCCAGTGTACCTGGGGGTAGGATAGTCACCAGCTGAGTGGGCTATTGCACTTTGCCAATGATGTATCATAATAATGTATCACTCATGTGAATGTCAGGTCCCTCGAGGGCCCTTCTGGATAAAATGTCTAAGAATTCAAAGGGTCCTGAAGCAGTTAAGCTGAGTGTAAAGGAAGAAAGTTACTTTTTTTTTTACCCCAAAGTGACTGACGTCTTTTCGCATAGAAGATTAGAAGGAATAATGGCATATTTTATTGGATTAACAAGCGTTTGGAATTTATCTCCATTGTGAAATAACTCAGTGATGTTTAAGGAAACAGCTACACTGGTGAAAAAGTCATAATGTGGTATTTCCATAATAATGTGTTTGAGGATTTTATCACTGACCTTGACAAAAACTAACCCAATTATGACTTTTAGTGGGTTTTAGTGGGTCATGGTTAGTGCTACGTGCTGTGCTGGCTGTTGGCTCGACAATTTGGTGGTATCTCATTGGTTGGTATGCTGATAACCTAGTTCTTTCTGTATGAATTGAAGAGGCTGTCAGTTAAACTGGTGCTTCGTACTAGTCTTTGCCATCACACCAAGGCCTTGCAGGTCCGATCAAAATTCCAAGAGTTATTCTTCTACATGTGGATCTTTTTTCTGTGTTTTGTTACCCTTGATGAACTTTCCTTCCCCTTGACAATGACCCTAACAGTCTGTCATCCTGGGCTTCTGTTCTCTGGGTATCTAGTTTCTACCTGCTTGGAGTGTGACCGGGCCCTGTGGTTCTGTCTGACAATGGAGTCTGAGTGGGGGAAGTCTGAATAGATCACTACTGTAGTACCCCATCCAAAATAAAAAAAGACTCTTTTCGTAGGAACCAGCATTATATATTTGTAAGGGTTGGTGAAACTAGAATCAGTAGATTATGAAATATACTCCTTTAAAAAAAAAAAAAAGTTACAGCTGGATATATATCACTGACTGTAAACCCCAGGAGTCTGTAACGTCAGAATGGGACCTCCATCACGACTACACCACCAGCCAGTTGGGCTTACATGACCTGCTGAGGGAATGGCGGGCAGAAATGGACACCTACAGCCGGGAGCCTGGTAGATACAGGTACTGTAGCTTTAGCCACACAATGATATTGTGTACGCTGAGACTAGTAACATTCTAATATACTTAATGTTTACTATAAATAAGATGATGCATGAAAAAAACAGGGACACCTGAAACAGCTCAGAAGTATGAAGCTGACATACTGTTTCTTTGATGATCGGTTTGTACGTTTTCATATGCAACTAGAGTTCTTGCTGCACTTCAGGTTCATGGTGACAGAGTCGTACGATTACCATGAGGTGGACAAGACCATGATGTATTACAGCACGTCCCTGGTCAAAGAAAGTGACTTCCCCTTTAACTTCTACTTGCTGGACCTCCCTCAGAACACCAGCGGCTTATGGGTTCGACACCTGGTCAACCTGTGGATGGCCAATATGCCCCAGGGACGCTGGGCCAACTGGGTGGTGAGTGTTCACTATGAACTTCATGGACCCCAGCCCTTTATGTTATCCTGTCTCCTCGATTCCCAACTGACTTCAGTCTCTCATTTATACCCGTCTCTGGGTGTCAGGTTGGGAATCACGACAAGTCTCGCATTGCCTCGAGTGCTGGTCAGACCTACACTCGCGTCATCAACATGCTGCTGCTGACCCTTCCAGGGACGCCTACCACTTACTACGGCGAGGAGATAGGCATGGAGAACATCAACGTCACAGAGAGTCAGATACAGGACCCCGCCGGCAAATACAATGCAGTCAGTATTTTACAAAGAGATGTATAAGAAAATGACACAGCTTGGACAGAGGTTACAAAATGAAACCACAGCTTTTGTCAGATAGTTTAAACAAAACTGATCTTAGAATTAATTGCAGTTGAAGTCTTGGTGCAAATCTTGGCCTTTCATTGCAGAGTGCCAGTCGGGATCCTCAGCGGTCTCCAATGCAGTGGAGCAATGACACAAATGCAGGCTTTAGCAACAACACCAACACAACCTGGTTGCCGGTACATCCCGACTACAGAAGTGTCAACGTGGAGGTACTTTAGAATACGATACACATTCATTTTACTTGAGGTCATTTTTTATGTCTCATCAATCTGTCTTTTCTAGGTCCAGAAGAAAGACAAAGACTCTGTTCTTGCTCAATATAGTTTCCTGAGCAACCTGCGTCAGTCAGAGCTCCCCTTCCTGCGTGGGTGGTTTTGCTACGTCCACGCCGATGCCACGGTCTTTGCCTACATTAGGGAGATGGATGGGCATGACCAAGCCTTCCTAATGGTGCTTAACTTTGGTAGAGAATCCATGGACACAGATCTCTCCTCTGTTCTCGAGTTACCAGACCAGCTGAAGGTGGTGATGAGCACAAATCGGGTCAATGATGACAAGGTGTTGCAAAAGTCTCATATTCCAACAGAAGCAGGTGAGGGTTTGGTGATTCAATACTCCACCCACAGTCGGTTTCACGCTGCCCACCCCGGGCAGTGCTACGTCTCTGAGAAGGCCTGCTATTTGAAGGTCATGGACATACTTCATAAATGCTAAAATCATTTGACAATGGTGTCTGTATTCACATTAACAATGACAGTTGTAGTCTTCTCTGCTGGGGATTTTAATGAAACAATAAAAAAATTCACTGCTAGTATTCTCTTTCACTGGTATTGTTGGAGATGTTGGAATTGTCATTTCATCCACGTTCTGTATCTTTGTCTGGCTTCTGTTTGATTCGCTACCTCCTCCTCTTCCGAGGAGGTTGAGGATGATCCAGGCCCAGCTCAGTGTAAAGAAATGCTAATTTAAGGGCTTCCTGTGAGGACAACAAGAGACAGGACAAAATTCTTAGTCTGAACTCATCAACCTCACTGACAAGACTACACTTGGTATTTTTAATTTTAGAAGTTTGGGTTGAATTTAAGATGCTAAACTTTTAAACTTTTACTGCTGGAAAGAAGGGGTGGTTGTTTTTTTTCATGTGGTTTGATTAAACTTGGGGCAGCACGGTGGTGCAGTGGTTAGCGCTGCCGCCTCACAGCACAGCGGACCCGGGTTCGAGTCCCGCTCTGTGCGGAGTTCGCATGCTCTCCCCGTGTCTGCGTGGGTTCTCTCCGGATTCTACGGCTTCCTCCCACCTCCAAAAGCATGTGCTTCAGGTTGATTGGCCGTTCCAAATTGCCCGTAGGTATGAGTGTGTGTGTGCATGGCTGTATGTCTTTGTGTGTGGCTCCGCGGTGCACTGGCGTTGTGCCCGGAGTGTCCCCCGCCTCACGCCCTATGCCGCCGGGATAGGCTCCGGCTCCCCGTGACCCACTGCGACGGATGTAGTGGTGGTAATCTGAAGATGACTGACTGACTGATTAAACATGGGACCACATTTTACAGGAAGCCTTTGTGGAACAGGTGATTAAAGGTAATTAAAGTACTTATTTAGAAAAAATTGAGTGAATTCGCCATCATTTGACGTCTTTCAGGGGATTGTGTTACCTCCTCCAGCCTCAAGTCAAAGTCTTCTGGTCCATGGTGATCTGCTCCAGGTTGGATATTCAGAACTATGTTTGGTGCTGGTTCACGTGCTAAAACACACAGATGGACAGGTCAGAAGAAGAAGGAGCGAAGAGAAAGATCTCTCATATTTAAAACGTCCTCTTAGACACTGATCTTAATGTTCTCTCTCTCTCATATGATATCACGCTCCCTCTTGGTACGGCCTGTTTCACAATTGCGGTCTTGACCTTGACAGCTCCCAGGTTCTTGTGCGTAATCTCGTGCTCTGATACACTATCTCTTTTCCATGCTAATGGGCCTGCATGTGTCTATGCCATCGGCAATTTATCAAAGACTCTGGAGAGCAGAGACAAACAGATTAGGGAGGCATACACACACAGTGCTTTCTGTGTGTGTATGTCTCTCCACCTTACTTTTGTGTGGGTGAACGACAGAAAAGTAAGGGCGGGTGAAAAAGAGATAGTGTGTGGGGTTGAAACAAGAGTGGCGGCGGGAGATGCAGCTGGAGAGAGAGAGGTGTAAAGTAGAGTACCACTAATGTGGTGAAGTCAGATTATAAGTGAGAGGGAGAAAGAGCCAGTCTTAGGGGATATTAGAGCAATTAGCAGACGCATCCAGACAAGCAATACTACAAGGTGACCTATGCTATGATTCAGCTGTGAACTATAAATACTGTCAGGACAGACGGCCGTCAGTCTGTAAACCACTGTGCTTCCAGACAAACACTGATACTGCTCCTGGGAGCTGACCCTGAAATAGTCAAACCTTTAATGATGCAGAAATTACATCTAAATGCAGGACATTTGGAAAGTCAGTCGTGCAAAGCACATGCAAATTGTAAACAATAACATGCACTTGTACAACAGCACAGATGCGTCTACATGGTCAAATAAGACAACGGCTTAATTCAGCAGATGGGCTGACATATGTGGCCGTGTATGCGTGCACATACCCATCTCTGGCCTCATGGTGAAGTGTGTACGAATGGCATCGTTCAACCGTTCAGTGTATTTGAGGACACCTGCCACTGCAACCCTGGCATCACTGCTGTAGGCTGTCAGCAGAATGGATGGGTAACACTGGTACACATTCAAACAGCAAAACAAACAAACAGAATTATTGCATAATGTTTGTCTAACTCAGCACCTGTCCACTGACAGTTTATATCCATGTCATTTTGCATCAACAATAAACCGAAGATCAACGGCAAGAAAATCAAGGAGCTGATGAGAAGCTATAAATTTGAAAGGTGGATGCTTTACACGCCGTCAGCCCAGTAGCTGTGAATGTCAATCACAACAGTTTCAACATGACGACACCCAAGATTAGTATCACCAAAATGAGACCATATATAAAGTATGGTTTCAATCTCCACTTTTGTTCCTTGCTTATGGTGATGAATAAACCAATACTGTTGTCACAGACAACATGAGCTGCTGTGAAATGTCCTTATTAGAATTTTAATAATTGATTTCTGGCCACAAATGTGTTGTATGAGGTCTGAGTAACCCTAATGCCTCTGCTAATGACCATCGCCAGCAGTGAGGTGTGTGGAAGGCAAAAACCCACAAACACAGAAGTGGTTAAACTGTGGTTTACCCACACTGTCAAAGCTACTGGTTATCAATCCCTGAGTCCCCATGTCAACATTTCATTCACGCATACATTTAGAAAATAAGAGTCAGTGGCACACGGGTCCAAACAGTGCTGCTGTTCTATGTTGGATGCTATGCTACTTGCTTTGAGAGCCTGGAAACCAATAATAGATCAAAGTCCTGGCTCTGGGCCAAAGTGTGTGCCACGGGAATTAAAAAAGCCTTTCCAACACAGTCTGAATTATTAATCAAGAAAGAGAATATCACAGTGCGAGGTCAAACTTAATTTGAGTAAAATTATACAGAAGTCAGATGATCGAATCTTAATCGGAGTAGAGAAAGCATGGAAATCAAAAGCACAAATGAATCTATTTTTAAAGGGTGCAGTTAAGACTTCACTGGATTATATTAGTTCAATTTGCAATAGGTAAAGACACATGCATAAAAAAATAAAACTAGTGGATTTTTTCCCCCACAGTCCTCTGTACCTGAGGAGTAATGTTGTGAAGGGGACAGTAGGAGGAGATGGTGAGTCTGTGGTTGGGGTGTCCAACTGGGTCTCCCCATTCTTCTCTGTCTTCCAAAGTTAAAGGAAGGCAGGGATCCTCCATAGTCCCCAACACATTCAGGAAAGGAGCCTGAAGATGGAAAATAACATGACTTTGAGAGTGTTTCTGCAAACTTGAAAGTCATCTGCCTACTTGCAATGGGCAAGGAAATTGTATTTCAACCTTAACTACTGTCCTTCTCCCCTTCCCTTTCCTAATTTCATGTGTTTTAGACTCATAAAAACATAAACGTACAGTGATTTAAAGTCTTACCTGCAGTGTGACGGCCCGCATCATGTGTGGGTGTCTGTTGCAAAGCGCTCCCACGGGCACAGCTCCGGCACTGCAGGCTGTAAGGGCGGTGAGGGAGGGGGAGGAGACTCCTGAAGAGAAGAGGTGATGGAGACATGACTGGAGGTCCTCCACTCCTCTTGGCTTCCCCTCCACACGAGCTTGTCTGTGCCAAAAAAGACCCTTCTCTCCTCCACCTCTAGGAGGAGTAAAGGAACACAAATTTGTTTCAACATACAAACTTAATATCATGGCCAAATAGAGTAAAGACAACATTAGATCATTTCCTTTCCTCACAGTATCAAACAAATCTGACTGGATACCTGATGTGGCAGTAGGCGAGCGCCCAGCCTCGTTCCAGCAGCAGTCTTTTCTCTGGGCAGAATTCCATGTTGAGATCATGGCCATAAGCTCCATAGACATGAACCAGCAGCGGAACCTGTCTCAAACCCTCGATAGGTAGTGTGTGAAACAGCGTCACCGGGACCAAGGTACCATCCTACGGAGGAGAGGGAAAGTTCTGGAAACTGACATTACATTGTGTGCATTCCTCACATGTGTCAAGTGTTCTCACTTGGCTACTGGCTTCCAGGCGGGATGTGGTATAACTGCCCTGGTGTTCCAAGGAGGACTCGTCTCCGCTGTCTGATAAGAGCAGCCCAGCTTCAGGGTCTAGACAGTAAAGCTCCGGTGAGCGCACCGGAGATGAAATCAAGAACTCTAACACACTGTGTTGGTCAGCCATGTATGTTGTCTTAGGTTTGATGGCACAGGCCCAGGACGGGAGCTTGGGAATATAAAAGTATAACATTACATAAAATAAAAATGTGTACAAAAGTAGATGTCAAGTTTGTTAGTCTCTATGTTTTAACTGTCACATTAAAAATGACCAGAAGATAATCTTAGTAACCTGGTGGTGTAAAGCACTCGTGAAAGTATTGTTTAATTTTAAGTTATGAAATATCAAGGTAAAAAAGGTCACTAAGGAAGATGAATCTGCTGGTGGGTCATTTTTGAGCTGAAGACAACACAAGACTTACCAGGAAAATGGTAAGAAAATTAGTTTCATGACAAACAGCAAGCACGACAGGAGCGGCCAGGAGCCAAACAGTGATCCTAATAGTTTTCTGGCACACAAACCTGTACTGTGTTTACTTCTTCAGGATGGGTCAGTTTGAATACGATCAGGAAGAAGCTGCCAGTTGGTGTTGTAGCAACAAGCACGCAGTGATCTCCGACCACGTCCATGTCTTTGATAATAGTTCCAGGATCAGGAACAAACAAGGGGACCCAGGAGACCATTGCTGGCTCTGAGAGAGGGGCCCGTACAACCTAGTAGACACGTAAAAGAATAAATAAATACACTCTATGACAAAAACTTAAAACTTGCATCTATATATACATGTATATTTCTTGATTATAATACATTCAAGAGATTTTGTTTTTGAAGAAACAGCCATAATAATTTTTTTGAATTAATCACAAATGACCTCGTTCTTGCTGTGATCAATGGGGGATATACTAATGACCAAGTTTTTAAAACCTATATACGATTCAGTTGTGTCACCTAGGAAATTTATGACTACATTAAATGTTTATTTTCTTACCAAATAAAATGAGATTGTTAGGTACAACAAATAAGAGGTAGCGTTGATAACAAAGCACCAAATTACAACAGAAAACTTCAAAACAAAGAAGAATCAGCAAAAGTTGTTAGCACCACATTTTTAAAATTTGTATGTATAAACTGTACCTGATATTCCTGACCAAGCCCGGTACTAGCCAGTATGATCAGCCACCCCCTCCAGTGCTCCACATGGTACAGGAGGTCTGGCTGCGATGGCTGAACCAGGAAAGGCTTTAAACAGGATGTTGTATCAATGAGCAGCACCTTTGAAGTGGTTCTGCTGCTGCAGTTGATGCTCAGAAGCTGTCGGTCTCTGGAGAGGGACAGCTCCACAAACACACTGAGGGCATGATGGTGTTTCCATTAGAGACGGTGTGGGAAAAGCGCCCGTATGTCACATTGGTAACACTTACTCGGGAGATGTTTCCTCATACACACAGTTTATCCTGCGTCTGCCAGAGGTCAGGTCCAGACGGAACACTCTGTGGCAGCGTAAACCCTCCAGAGTTGTATAAAACAGGACCTCGTCTGTGGCCCACTCTACAAGAAGACACAGACAAGCGATTATTCAGTATGCTGATCATCTCATTGTTGCTGAAATATATTTTTTATTGTACAGGTCCTAAAACATACCAAAGGTGTAGACACTGTCTATAGTGAGTAAAATGTGATGGGGGTTCAGAGAAAGGGAACTTCCTTTTTCAAGCTTCACAACCACACACCTGCATTATCATAGAACAAACTGTATTCATCACAACAACCAAATAAAAAGAACAAAAAAGCTGCTACATAACAGATATTCTGCATTGTTACATCTGTTGTCTTTCACCTCATCTCTTGACTGTTATTAGCTTTTAGTGTGGCAGCAAGATGTTTTTCCTGTGGGGACAGACGTATTCTCTGGACAGTCCACTGATGCCGGTGTATCCAAGCTTCATTTTCAAGTTCTGACTTCTGCAGTTCAGAGGCTCGTTCTAGATTTAGCACCAGCTCTGGTTTATCTACAAACAAGGAAAGAGCATAATTAAAGATGGAAGTCACCGGTTCTAATAGCAAACTAGACTATAAGGAAAACTGGAGAGGTCAGTCTGAAGTATATTTTAAAATCTGATCAAATAAAGGAAAATTCCTTCCCAATCTCCATTCTGTTTCCTTTAATATGCTTTCGATTACCTGTCTCATCTTTAGATATTAAAATCGTTAAAAGTCATCAGAGTTCTCTGCTCCAAAGTTGTCGATGTTAGTAGTAAATATATTCATGTTTTCTTCTTACTCTGTCTCTTGGCCATTCTGTAGATGCCATCATTTCCAATGAAATATACATGGTGACGTCCACAGACCTGTGTCCAGAAAAGTTAGAGTGAATTGTAAGAAAGAAAGAAGGGAAATTCATTCTTGCCTGTAGAATGGAATAACACTGGAATATTGATATAAAAATTTAGATATGCATTAACATGTTGTGCATGTATAACAATTCAACTAAACTGCCAAATATTTTATCCATCAGCCCAACTGAGAAAATGTTTCTAAGACCTTACTTCTGAGTGATCAGGTGTGTTGTAGAACCTGCGGTACGTTGCCTTCAGTGATCTGTTGAAATACTTCTTCAAGTCTTTATACTCCTGAAGTCCAGAGACGAAACTCTTATCGGATGAGTCTGAAGTATCCTACAAAGAAAAGACCAGTCTGTAAATAAAAAGAAAACAACGGGCAGCCCTGACTGACGCTTGTTAACCATTCTCTGAACTGTATGAAGATGTTGCTTTGGCAATGTCGAAAATGCATCTGTAATGAAAAAGACTGTAATAACTAAAGACTTTGCATTTTCTCAAACTAACCTGACATTGCAAATGATCAGACTTGACTGGTACATTTATTTGTGGTGATTCTCTGTAACCCACACCCGTGTCGGTGCAGTGAGACACATCCAGAGGCTCAATTTCAACTCTTTGGCCCTCCTTAAAGGCTACCTGTCAGCTCGACGGCACCGTGCAATAAATTATTACTTGATGCCAATCGCAGTGACTGATCTCACCTTAACCCCAAAGTTTAATTAAAACCGCTATTTGCATTTGCTGAATAACCTTACCGATGAGTAAAACCGTTGGACTTTCGAGGAGAGACGGATTATCCGTTTGCAAACAGCGAGCTCCCGAGTCTTCACTCGATATGGCGCAAAACTCCGAGCAGAACCAGATAGCAGGGAGGCGAAAAGGGCCATTATTAACATGTGAAACTAATCTGTCTGAATTGCATTTTGTGGTTCCCAGTCATGGCAATAGGAAATGTTTACACAAAAACATTTTCTAAACATCGAACATGCATTGTTTATTTATTATGTTGACAAAAATCCGTAATCAACCACGATAAAATTTACATGCAGGCGGTTAACTTCCGAAACAAAGCCCGCTGAAGATGACGTAGCGAGTAGCACCAGGCTAAAACAATCAAAGTCAGATTTACAGACGCCTGAGTAGCAACGGAAAATCTAACAAGATTGTCTCGGTAATGTATTGTTATGCCTGGAGTACCCACAAGTGTACGGAAGTAGCATGTTTCCGTTGTGGATCTTAACAAGTGGCTGCAGTCAAGCCATATTGATAACATGTACGATGGTGTAGATTAGGTAAAAATTATTTTTGTATTGCGACACAGCTACCGACAACTGTGACAACCATACAGCCAATAATTTCGTTTACAAATCTATTCCTGCCCATACTTTCGAATATTAAAATGGAGAAGCACTCCGCCGGTAAGGGCACCACAGAGAATACCGAGCAGACTTCGTCTTCGAGGAAAAATATTAATACAGACACCTCGGTGGCTAATTCTCACACCTCCCGGGATGGGAGCAACGGTACTATTGGTGTCGCAAGAGCCAGATGGACTCTACTGAAAAGGGTATTGTTATAATCATTGTTAGTCAAATGAAAGTACAAATCTCTTATAATGTAAACAGTTTTTCTAGACATTTCCCCCCAAATGCTGCAACATGTGCTGGGATTTATCAATAAATAGTTATGGAAATATTTATAATTTCTTTCTCAGTGAAAGTCTTTAAGCCTTATGGAACAGTAATAATGTTAGTAACATTGTAATTTGCTGTTTTGTTTTGTTTTTGTCATGTTACTACATTTTAGCTGCACAAGCATTGTTGACTTTACTTTGAAATATGTTTGTCCAGATGTATCGGTAATTACAGTGTGATATCTCAGTTTTCTGTAGTATGATAGAAATCTATTTTAGCAGTCTTGATTCATTAGTATAACCAAGATATATGACCAGAATATGTCATTTCAGAAATTAAACACACACAGTGTGTTTGATTTTCAGTTGTCCCTACACGTTGTTATCTTTAGGACGTCATCTATGTCGAGCTCAAACCTTACAATGGCAGCACAGAGAATATCAATGGATTCATACTGCAAAGCTGAATATTCACAATCAGTGAGATTGTCCAGTAAACAATGTGATCTTTTTTTTTATAAACAAACTTTTTTTCTTTAATTTTTGTTTTCACTCTTCAATCTTGCAGGTTTTGCAAAACAAGCAAGGGCACAGTGCAGAAGTCAAACAGGCATCTGTTCGTAGGTTTTCCACATTCAACCTTTTCAACAGGAAACGACTTGTGACACAAAACCCCAGTGATACCTCAGAGGATGAATGGGTGGAGTACAGAAGTGTCTTCTTTCCTGAGTATAGTGCCTTACTCAGGTATGCACATCTGCCTTTACTCACATATGGCTATGTAGAATGGATTCATTCTAGCATAAAGTAAGCAGAGTGACAGTGCACCTCACAAAGGACCATTCCTCCATGCCACAGCACATCCGATTAGTTAGATAAAAATCACTATTGGATGCACTCCAGGTGTTTGCAGTCTCAGGTTGCTCCTATCAGCTCGGGTAAAAAGCGTGTATGATGGCAATCTATTTTTTCAAGTATCAGAATCTGTTGTGTGAATCATTGATAAATCAGTATCAGCTAGACTGACATTTTCTTGTGCCATATAGAAATACTTAATTTTCCATGTTTCTGTGTTGATTACAAAACGATAAAATACAGAATTCTACCAGTATATCATACAATCCTGTGTTTTCATTTGTAGGGATAACCTGGGACCTCTTAAAGTTAATGAAGTGCTCAACAGTTTTGACAACACTGGTAATGTCTGTAAGTACAAACAGGGACTTTTGTATATATGTGTGTGTGTAAGTGTGCCTGCGTCTATGTCGCTATTCATACGCCTTTGGGTTGGTGTCATGCTGTGTGCTATTAGTGTTTGATGCTTTGATGGAGGTGGCTTGATTCTCTTTGAATGGGAGAATGTCTCATTGTTGCTTCTCTAGCAGTTCAGTGTTTGCTTGTTCCTCCCAACTACTTTCAAATGTCCTTCAGAAGGTGAGTGAGCTGCATGTGCCCTATTGCCTTATTCAACAGAAATGACTGAAGAAAGAATGGCTCAAACACTCTTTCTCTCTCTCTGGATGATAGATAAGTAGATAGAGCTATTATACACTGTATACAGCTATAATACACTGATAATATACTTGGATGTAACGGCTGTCGAGTCATTAGTTATCTCCTGTTGTACAAGAACGTCCTAACAGGCATGTGATCGGGTTCGACAAAGGTCGTCAGTTTGTGCAGGAAAAGGCCACAGGAATCAGAATCAGAGGTTGAGGTCATGGCTGGGGGTGGGGTGGGGGGTTCCTTCATTGCATGGTGGCATCAGACTGTATTAATCATGACAGTTAGAATGGACAATCCCTTTTCTCTACAAGTGGACAATAGGATCGATGCATTTGTATTTGAGGATGGAAAAAAGGCATAATCACTGTTTGGCACTTTTAGGCACTACAGTGTTTCTGCCAATATTGGTGAACATGTACATAAGTCTTCTAACACCAGAATAATGGCTTTTATTCACTTCATCCTTTTAATTCTGTCCTTCCAGTCTGCTGCTAACAATAATTGGAGTTTGTTAATGTAACACTAAAACAGTACTAGAACTATATCTCAACGAGAACTATATCTCTTTTAATGGGCTATACATACATTTATAATGGCAATAAACAGCCATTTCTCATTTTTTAGTTTGTTCCCTCCCATGACATTCCCTTTACAAGGGTCTTGTGGCAAGCAATACAATGTAATGTAATGTAAATTAGAAATTCTTGTTAATGTCTTTGTTGGTAAAATAATGGTTAAATAAAATAAACAGTAGTTTAAAAATGTCCTTCCTTCATCCAGACATCTCCAGACTACCGACAGAACACACCCCTGTCCCCCTTTCTCTGTGTACCCCATTACAATTTGTCCTCTTTCTTCGTTCCGCCCCTCCATCCTTTTCTCCTCCCAGCTGGAGTCATGCTTGGCCAGATGGGTAACTGAGTTCCTGACTTGGTCAGTGGATTAGCACAGCTGGAGGTGAAAGCATAGAGGAGAGAAGGGGGAGAAGGGGAGATGGTGGGTGGGCATGCCAAAGGTAGAGAGAGAGAGAGAGAGAGAGAGAGAGAGAGAGAGAGAGAGAGAGAGAGACAGAGAGAGAGAGTGTGTGTGTGTGTGTGCGTGTGTGTGTGTGTGTGTGTGTGTGTGTGTGTGTGTGTTTGAGCAGTGAGGAACCAGCGAGGGGACCTTATTCCTTAGACAAGGAGCCAGTCATCTCCCTTCTGTCCTCCATCCCATGTATGGGAGTAGTAATGCGTGAGATCAATTAGGACTGGTTGAGAGGATGCTTTGAAAGGCCCAGAGGTGACCCTGTCAGAGTGCTGGGGTATATTTTCGGGGGTCTGATTCAGAGAGAAACCCCTCTAAATACACACACAAAAAAACCCTCCCTACAAGCACACACCTTCTTGGGTGTGTGCTTCACCAACTTATACAGAGCAGACAGAGCTGAGCACTTACGCTTGCAAAAAATCTACAGTCTTGCTAATTTCACTTCGCCTACCATAACACCTTCTCCACTGTTCATGGTATCTCAGTAATCCCCAACCCCTGAGGTGGGGACAAGCCCAAATCCTAGGGGTACTTGTCGTCCTGAATAGCGGGCTAAAAAGCCTGGCCGGATTAGCCTGCTGCCTCTAAAATGTGTGGACTCAGCTTAAAATTGCTGCCCCCTCTCAGCATGACTCTCTTTTGCCACCATTGTGTTTGACCCACCACTGAGCATATATGTGAACAACATGTTGTTGTTTTTTCGGTGATGATAAACTGGAGTCAATGGTTTCATTTCAAGAGCAGAGGATCAGGAAAGGACTCTCAATTAAGATGCTTTATGTAGTATAACATTTTTCATAGCTGTGTACATAGAGGATGAATTTAACGAGGGTTTTTTTTTCATTTTAAAGGAAACTGTAACACATAGGACACACACATTTCAATGGAAATATTAAAAATCAAAGTAAAAGTAAACCAATATAACTGATTAAAATTAGGTTGCCTTGCCTCTGAATTAAAGAACCCTGAGTGTTACTCACAGATTAAATGTTTGTAAAATGTTTCTACATTATTATAATATTAAACAGAAAACTTGTGTGTTAGTAAAATCAGTCGGTCTGTTGTCCAGTTGTCTGTTATCCTGTTGTTGGTTACAGGATGTGTGGATGTTGATATAGTGGAGGAAAATGAGATCTTTTTCCTGATATTTCCATAAATGAACCCTAAAACCCTATTAATGATATCCTCACCTGTGTTTGGTCTTGATGTGTTTGAACGCTTTGATTTACCTCGTTGTAGAAAAGTACTTAACTTATAAGCTTATAAGCTTTGCCTAGAGCATTCCCTTATGGTTGTCATCCAGAATCAGGAATCTGCAGTTACATTAGTAAGTCTTTATATGTTGTCGGTGATGGTTTGACCTGTTTCAGACCGGTTCAGATCACTTTGAACCATTTGAACTCTGAACGTCCGGCCTTCCTTGTCCTCTAGGTGACAGCTGGGTTTGTAATTGTAAGAGAGCTTTGTGTTGGCTTTGTCTGGGTCTCTAAAGGTGCTTGTTTCCTGCTAGGGAGAAGGATTTTAGGACACAATACAGGACCTTGGGGTTGGGTGGCTAAGAATGCATCAGAGGAGGTGTGTGTGTGTGGGTGTGTGTGTGCGTGTTTTTGTGTGTTTGAGAGGGTTTAGGTAGACATTGCAGAGCTTTTGGTAAGAGGGTTTGTTGGGTTGAAGGGTTACTTGTTCGGTGCATGTTGCAGGCAAAGGTCACAATGATTAACTGTTGCATGCACACACACACACACACACATTCATGTGCATGCACACATACACACACACACACGCACACACACACACGCACACACACGCACATACACAAACACAGACAAACATTTAAACCTGTTCATTCATGTAGACGCACAAATAAGAGCAAATGATCTTTTCTGCTCGTTGGGTTTGGAATTCTTCTCTGGAAATCATAGATTAAGATTAAACTCATTTAGAACAATGATGCTCCTCCTTTGAATCTAGTGTATGTCTTCATGTGCGTGTGTGTGTGTGTGTGCAATCAAGAGCCCAACATCCTAATCACACCTAATAGAGCCTTCTTCAGTGTGGCTTTCATTGTCTGAGTCACTGCTCACCTCTGAACCTCCAAGTCATCCCTATTATCTACCATGAACCTCGCCCCTGCTGCTAAATCCAATAAATCAGAATATGAGTTTTACCCATGACCACCTTGTGTTCTTGTCGCCCAGTTGCAGAGTAGGACAGGTGTGTGAGTGCATTTTATGCATCCAGCTGATCTGTCACAGTCACGGAAGTGTTTCTAATTTTTAGTCAACCTTGTGTGTGTGTGTGTGTGCGTGTACATGCACATGTGAGCAACTGCATGTATGTGTTGAAATAGGTGCCCCCCCTCGCTACCCCTTGTGCCAAGCCTTTAGCAGAGCTCTGTTTGGATAATTATGCTAATTCATTTTGCCCTAGTGCTAATTAGACCTTGTTAGACAATAGCCATAGACTGGGCTCTGGCAGGAACATACACACACACGCACACACACACACTCACACACACATACACACACACACACACACACACACACACACACACACACACACACACATACACACACACACACGCTCACTCAGACTGTTGTGTCAATGACAAGGTTTGCGGTCCCCCTCTGCGCCATTTCCAACATGCACTCTGTAGATGGGGTTCTCTCCTGACATGCTCTGGAACGGGCTTAGGTGGCACTTATGATTTTGGTTTGAGCTAATGGAACAAAAATCAATATGAAACAAGAACACGCCACAATATTCCTGTCATAGCTGTTAAACATCCACCATGCTCATATTCTTATTGCCCCAAGCTGTTGTGAATTGGTCCATGGTAGTAATTTGTTATACCTACCTACCTACCTACCTACCTACCTACCTACCTACCTACCTACCTACCTATCTATAATAGAGTATTTACATTTCTTTTAGTTTTGTCCAAGACATTTGATCGCAGTTCTGTGTTATATTGGTTGACTTCACAAATTACAACAAATCTAAATCCCAATTGAAATTCTTGGTTCGGCATTGATATCATGAATACAGGCTTAAACTGTTGACAATAAATTGCCACTCAGATCTTGTTAAAAAAAAGGTGGTCATAGATCCTAAGAAACACACTGAAGAATTATCTTTCATTAATATACAGTATGCTACATTTACCACTTGGAGGTAAACAGGGATCAATAAAAATGGCCACTCTGCCTTTTCTGGCTGGCCTCACTTATTGCAATTTTTTTCACTCTATATTTAAATGAATTTGAAAGTACTGAAGAAATGATTATAAATTCTGATTATAACCTCCACATGTCTTCCTCTGGAACAAATGTGGAGGTTATATGTTACACTGGGTTGTTTAACCACAACTATAATTTTTTGCATGTCTTTTAAGCTTGAATGAAACATGAGCCCATAGCTGCCACAGTAATTGTTCATAAGTCAATAATGTAACTATTAAACACCACAGCACAGTTACACAGGGAGTGGGTGTGTCCACACAATTGTGTATGAAGCTTGTGTGTGTTACTTGGTGGTTTAAGGTTGTGGGTTGAAGGTAGTGTAAGCAAGACTTGAGAGGCCTTGGGTTACATTCAGTTACCAGTTCACTTAATCAAGTGTAATTGATTTTTACGTCCGTGGCCTCGTCTCCTCCATTCATTCACTGGAGGAAACGAGAAACAGGGACATGCCTCAAGTGGTCTGAGATGCTAGAACAATCGAAACGCACTCTATCCACAACTACAAGATAATTTTAAGTTGAAGACCTAAATGTTTATGTGCGCGCACACACACACACACACACACACACACACACACACACACACACACACACACACACACACACACACACACACAGACACACACACACACACACACACACACACACACACCCTGAAATTCCCTGCAGTAAACTGCCATTAGGACTTTGAGTACAATGGGGATTGAAGGTGAGCTGTTGGGAGTAGCTTTGCTCAAGGGGTCTTTTCCCATTAAAGCCAGAAGTTGATTATGTGAATGTGTGTGTGTGTGTGTGTGTGTGTGTGTGTGTGTGTGTGTGTGTGTGTGTGTGTGTGTGTGTGTGTGTGTGTGTGTGTCCATATACATGTGTGCTATTATGAGTAAGCAGTGGGGATTAAGTTCAGGAAATGAGTAGAGAGTTAAAGGGTGCTTCCCTGCCCTCTCCTCTTGCATTGTCACCAATGCCAGCACTCAGCCAATTATAAGGACATAGTTTAACAGCAAGCTTGATCCACAACCCTCATGTCTCTTTCGCTGTCTTAGGTTACCTCCCTCCTCACTGTAGAATTAGGGGATGACATGAAATAGTACTAACAGGTCACTCCCCTCCTTAAAAGCTCGCCCTCCCTCTGGTTAGATACAATTATTGGATTTTTGTCAATTTAAGTCCCCCAACCCTTCCGTGCATCTGCCCCCCACCTCAATCTAAGTAGCCTCATTCAGGCACAGTTCTCATTGTGGGCCCCAACATTATATTTAAATGCAACAAAGGCATGGTGGTAGTAACAGCATCCTCCCCGAGCCAATTCAGAATCAGTTTAGTAGCTTTCAGGTAACCAAAAATTTAATAATTTTCATTTCACATTATCCAAAAATTAACAGCTCTTTTTATTTCTCAACAGTAAAACAATATAAAACTTAATGAAAGATATATTCTTGTTCTCGTGTGATATAATAAAAACATGCCCTTTTTTACCCTTGAAGAACTAGAATTGAGATTGGCCCTGAAACGGAAAAACAAAAAAATCAGAATTGGAATTGCAATCAGAATCATTCAAACCAATTATTCATGTTTCATTATTAAGATAGGAATATAACTTTATTTTAAAGAATTCAATTACAGACCCGTATTTGCTGTATTAGTGCTAATATATTCTAAGATGGTGCATCGTTAGAGGGCGGCGCTGTCACACTAAGGTTTTCCTTACAAAGTGAGAGTCTTGTCTTCCACCCATCGACTTCTCCACATATTACACGTTTCACACATTCTTACAGCACACTCGCCACTTGCTTTCCTGACATTGGCCTAATAGGCTTCATCATGAGTTTAGAATTATTTGAGGTTGTTCTTAGAAACTTCTGTTTATCATAATTTGCTGTCAGTCTGACAGTCTCCTCCCTCTTTCACCCATTAAGTGAACCACCAGTGCACTTGTAGATCAAATTTATGAAATTGCATCAGTGTGTGTGTGACGTTTGAAACCAATCTGTTGTCATTTTAAATCATGATTAGATTGATGCATTATTCCTTGAATTAAATTATTTAAAATAACACCAGCAGAGAGGTGGAACAGGTCCCTGTCAGCCTTCCACTTGTTATCTCTACTGAAACTGTTGATGTGTTTGCTGTTTAGCTAAGTCAGTATTTGCCTAGCGACCTGTTGTACAGTAGCTTTAATCATAAATGCTACACTCCTGGGCCTCTGAATCCAGACACTTCCTAAATAGCCCCACAGGGGCCTTTAACTGTCAGCTGGGGCTGCTAACGCAAAAGTAGGTGTTGACGTTAATGGGGGCCAATGTTAGCTAGCATGGCCCTCGAAGGGAATTCTAACTGATTTCAAGAGGCCCCCTGAGAGACCGCCACCATCATTAACCAGCATCTCTTGGGCTTCGTACTGAAGGAGCTAGTTATTCTAACCGTCAGTTGCCATTATGTGCGGCCGCTTACATGATAGAATATTACTGGGCAAAGAATTTCAATAGCACTGGTGTATTTGGTGTATGGACTGAAAGTCATTCACACATATACACTATCTCTAGGAAAGGTAGTGTTTCCTCTGCAGCAGCAGTTGATGGTTCGTACTTTGAAGTCGCCATCGAGTGCAGCACACCGCTTCCATCCAAAAAGTCATAAAGAAAAACAATACTAAGGCAACCCGAGTAAACACAAAATACACAAAAAGACAATCTGTCTGTCCGGCCTCCCATCAGTCCACTCTCTCTCTCTCTCTCTCTCTCTCTCTCTCTCTCTCTCTCTCTCTCTCTCTCTCTCTCTCTCTCTCTCTCTCTCTCTCTCTCTCTCTCTCTCTCTCTCTCTCTCTCTCTCTCACTCTCCATCACTACCATCATAGTCAATTCACAGCACTGTGTAACACACACACACACACACACACACACACACACACACACACACACACACACACACACACACACACACACACACACACACACACACACACACACACACACACACACACACACACACACACACATACTCCTGGAGGAGAAATACAGTTAGAGCTTTTATGCTGCTTTTCCAAGTGGCTGTTTGGAGCGCAGCCACAATGGAGGGCCTAATGTGAATTTGCTTAGAGAGCTAGTTAATTGGAGTGGGATACTCTAATTGCACCTCTTTGGCCATGTGTGTACGTTTGTGTGTGTTTGTGTGTGTGCAAAACATGAGTGTCACCTGGCCTTTGTTTGGACTGTGTTTGTTTTACTATAACTGTACTATTAAAGAACCTTAAGCTGTATGAAGTCTCGGTGCACAGGAGGACAACATGAATAGCGTGCCTGTAAACTACTCTTCAGTGTTCCCCCATTTGTGTTCAACTTACATGTGCATCTGTAAGTTGCTTCCATGTCTTTTTATGCATGGTCTTGTCCCCCAGTTGGGGGTGCTCTAAGTCTTTGTATTTCTCCACTGCTGGTTTGCGGCCTAGGTGGGCGGGTATGGATGCCTGGCTATTTTTATATCCAAGCTACTGCCACTTTAGTATCTGTGTTTTAATACTGCATCCTGGAATACCTTTATCTTTTTTTTAAAAAGGCGCACTAAGCTAACACAGACTTGTTTTACATAAATACGTGTTTATGTGGACTGTTCTTTTGAGTTTGGTGTTGATTTCCCATGTCAAAAGCACGTGTGAGAAACTAAATCAAGTCAAAAAGAAACAAAAAATTTGTACATGAAAGCGTAATGTTTACCCCCTGGGTTTGCTCTGAACCTGATCGCTCATCCACTTTCTATGACTTCCTCCTCCCATCGTACTAGTCTTTTCTTTTTTGACGTTCTGTCTTTGCTGTATGTGTGTCTCAGTCCGTCATGCACTTATAACTGTGTGTGTGTGTGTGTGTGTGTGTGTGTGTGTACGTGTGTGTGTGTGTATACCTCTGTGTGAGTGCAAACACATGGCGTGCCCTAAGTGGGCCATAGGCCTAAAGCTAATCAATGGTTGTCATTTAAGCCCATTCTCATGCTTTACCCTCCCCTCCCCTCCCCCCGTACACACACACACACACACACACACACACACACACACACACACACACACACACACACACACCACAATGCTTAGCTGATCAATTGAAAATAAGTGTCATTCACTTCTGCCTACTTGCTGAAGGACACAACAGAGTCAGGATGTTAAGTCTGTTTCTTTTGCGACTTCTCTCAGTTTTTTTTGTGTGTGTGTATTTCTTGTGTTTAGTTGTTGTTCTTTTTGCGTAGTTTGTGTATCTCTTTCCCTACGTGTGCTCCTGCACATGTGCATGGGGTCCCACACATGTGATTTCAGGGTCGTTTTAAATGGAGGTGTATTATTAGTAACCATTCTGACTGCAGTCATCAGATCACTTAAGAGGCTGGTTGGTCTTTGGTCTATGGCCTAAAGCGTCCTGTCTCCTTGTATCTCTTACGTTATCGCTCCCTCTCTCTCTTTCTATCCCTTTATGCTCCTCTTCAACACACAAAAACCCCAACAGCCACGATCATCACCCCTTATCATCTCTCTCCTCACCCCATCCCTTCATTTTTCTACCACTCCTGCCTCCTGTCCTTTACCTCCATGCGAGGGAAAAAAGACAAGGTCATGACGATAAACACAGACAAGTGAAAGTGAAAGAGAGAGAGACAGAGAGCTGAAATGAACCATCTCATTTGACATTAGCCCCGGGGCGGCTGCAGTGAGAGGCTAGCCAGCCTTGTGGATAATGCCCAATTGTGTATAAGGTATTTTCTAGCTTCAGTTAGCTGGCTGCTTTGACAAGCCATTATGGAAGAAAAAAAAATGAAAGGAAGGGTAATGCAAGATTCCTGGTGTGTGTCTGTGTGTGTGTGTCCTGACAACACGCTGAGACGACTGTGCATCCATGCGTACACTGGGATGACAACATTATCACAAAGAGTTGGAGAAGGTTATTTTAGCCCTTTATGGTCCTGGTGATACTGATGAGTTTGATTTAAAACCTTGAATCTGACTTGAATCTGATTCCAGTGATCCAGAATCAGAATTGAACATCCTCATCAAATCTACACGGATTAATAAAATGAATAATAGGGTGATTAATCTCTACTGTAACACAAATATATTTTTGTCCATGTCATTTCACTTGCATATTCTTGCATAATTTGTTGTCTTCTCTCTTTGTACTTCATCTCATGTCAAGAAGCTGGCAGTCTTCAGTTGTATCACTATTAATCCTTTTTAGTGCCTATAATGTTTTTTGAGATTTGAGCTGCTACATTTCGTTTTTTCTGTAGAGATATTTGTCTAGAAATACACGGTTCCTTAGCAATGTTTTAGCTAGTTATTTCTGAGCATAGTAGATTTAATTATGCAAATAGGACATGATGTTGTTGCATTAATCAGAGTTTTATTCACGTGGTTAACAGGAAACTTGTCCTGTTGTCTTGTCTTTGATTGACGGCTTTTGTCTTATAGACATTCAATTTCTTGATCCCACTTGTAATATCACGTTTTAATGTTGATTATATACCTTTACTGTATCACGTAGGTGTTCTTCTGCAATAACGTGACATCAGGCTCCATTATGCTTCCTCTATTATCAGCTGATGGTTTAACCTCTCATCCTTTGCCTCCTCTATGTCAGTGGTGTTTGTTATAGAGGCTTCCTCTTTTCCAAGAGGTAAAAAATATATACTTAATCATGAATTCTTGACTAATTGTCAGCTAAATAAGAGTAACAAAGTCTGTCTATGCGTGAGCAAGCACAGCAAACATGGATGGGTCCGAACAGGAAAGGAGACTTATAGACTAATCTCTAGTAGAGATATATTATTACACTATGTGTACGATCTATTGTGTGCCATTATCCAGCAGCAGCATGAGTTTGGCTGTAGGCCACGCTGTGCCTCCAGTGGGGCAGTAATAGAGGGTGTGAGTGTATTAGTCGCTACAGCCCAAGTGTTAAGTGCTGGCCTGGTGTGTGTGAGATCGATGACAGCCAGGCGGCCCCCCATCCACACTCGCACACACATAAACACATGCATCAGCTGTGACACATACCCTGAGGTCAGGGGTCATACACAAACATCTCTGTCTGTCAAAAAAACAGAGACATCTCCCTTTTTACTTGCGTGTTTGTACGTATCAAAAACACTTTCTGTGTCAATTACAGAAAACACACACACACACACACACACACACACACACACACACACACACACACACACACACACACACACACACACACACACACACACACACACACACACACACACACACACACACACACACACGTGCTCACTGCCATGCATTTCCCCATCCTGTCCTGTGACCGTAGGGAGGAGCCTTACATCAGACATCGGTGGGGCATCACTATCGCGCTAATGCCTGCTGCCAGCCGATGGACACTGCTCTGCCTCCAGGGACCATTATACTCACTGGGACGCAGACAGACATACACAAACATCAGCATTTTTTACAGGCTCAAATGCACGTACATGCAGTTGATGCAGATTTTTATCTCGATAAGTATTCACAGCACTGCACCAATTTAATGTTATAGAACTCAAAGGAGTGTCAGATTCAAGAGGACCATACAAACACAACAAATGAGTTTAATGGAGCGATAAAAGCCTTAATATTACTAAACATGAGACCAATTTAAAAGCAAAAGTCACTAAACGGTAGAGCTCGTAATTGATCAATACATTAGTTCATCAAAATTAATTTAGTAACAAACTCATTAGCAGAAAATATACGGACCATTTATTGTTTTGTTTGTCAGACCTGAGACACCAGTTTAATAAATCCCCAACAAGCATAGTTTGAATTACATTCCTGCCCTCGTTAAAAACATGATGTTAATTTTGGAATTAACTGTAACTCTATGCACTTGTCTTACTTTCAGTGTTGTCTCACTTCACTGTCTGTATATTTTAGTCACATTACATGTCTTCTGAGTGAGACTGCTGCTCTGTGTATAGTATGAATGAAACGAATGATGAATGAATGAAAGTTAGGAGTTTTCATTTAAATTTAAACACCAAAAAATATTGCGATCTCATTCAGGCCTGTGTATGAGGACTTATGTCTGTGTTTGTACCAATATGGATGGATTTGTACTGAATTTCTCATTAGACCAAGTAATTACCACTCAGTGTCTATTTGATTGACTCAGCACTATGCAGCACAGAAAAGCATTTCTAGAGCTGTGAGAAGCCAATGCCAATGCCCCATAATTTCACAAATTTCCCCACTGTGGGACAATAAAGGTCTTTTATTATTATTATTATTATTATTATTATAATATAACAACTTAAAGAGAAAACATAAAGTTGCATTTTAACTCTTGAGAGTATATGAAGTATATCTACAGATGAAAACAATTATTAGAGTTGATAGAAATGTAGGTGATTATTCTTCTTTCTGCCACCATGTCTTCCTCTATTGATTGAAAACAAGGAAACGCCTCAGCAAAGTTGTAAAACGACACAGGGATGAGGAGGAGAGGCGTGAGCAAAGCAGAAAGAACAGATGAAAACGATGAGCGAGGAAACAGTCAGAGGACACCTTGAAAGATGGAGCAAAGAGAGAGAGAGAGAGAGAGATGGGTCCTGACAGGTCGAGGGGAACGTCTACAGATTTGCCTTCATCAAATCCAGGCGCCTGCGGGCATCATCACACTACATACGTACACATGCACGCCAAAAAAATGCACATATAGACACACAGTGGTAACCCATCAGCGGTGGCCAAGTGTTGTTTAATCCGAACTGACTTGCACTCGACAGAAAAAGCAAATTCACTTCCACTCACAGTCTGGAAAACAGAGCGCTCTTCACATAAATGGCAACGCTTTGAATTACCCCATTTGTGTGTGTGTGTGTGTGTGTGTGTGTGTGTGTGTGTGTGTGTGTGTGTGTGTGTGTGTGTGTGTGTGTGTGTGTCTGCTGACATGCACATAGCCCACACTCTGCAGCTTGTTTTTATTTTTGTGATTTTTTTTTCCCAGTGTGTTTGTGCGTGTGTGTTTACATGTATAGGTGGTGACAACCTCTTCAGCAGTACCCTCTTCATTGTGTGACAGGCAGATAGTTAGTCTGTTCTGCTCCCCATTGTTTGGGAGCTGTCATCAAACCCTGCTTGTACAGACAGTTATACTGCTTGTGTGTGTGTGTGTGTGGGGGGGGGTTTGGGGTTTTTTTTGTGTGCGTTCATGGGCTTGTGGGAGACAAAGAGTTTGTGCTTTATTGCGCTTTTACATCGTCACGTACATTAATGCATATTGCTGAGCCTGGGTGTTCTTTTCCGTGCATATGCATACTTGTTTTTGCAGAGAAATAAGCATATATGCTTTGACAAGTGTGCGTTTGAATTGTTTACCCGCGACACAAGACAGAGGGGAGAAGATGAGGGTTTACCAGCCATTGTTTGACATACTGATAGTTTGGCTAGAGTGCTCTACTGTACTCTGATCTCCTCTCTATTGTTATGTGTCTTGTCATTAAGCCCTTGTTGCCCAGTCAAAATGGGCCGGAGTGCTTGTTAACCACAGCACTGTCATTTTGCGAGAGGAGTTGGTGAGCCCAGCACAAAAACAAAAACTCACACATACAAACAGAAGAGGGCACAGAGTAGCGAGTTCAATGGGAAAAAAAATGTTTTTGCTTGGTTTCTACATTGCTCAGTTTATTGTTAGCATTCTCGTATAATGCTGTAAAAAGATACACTAGAGGTGCTGGTGAAATTAGGATCCCTTCATTGTTGAAAAAGCTAAGCAACAAAGTCCAAGTAAAAACAAGCTCTGGAAATAAATTTATATTTACCTAAGAAGTAAATATCAGATGGAGAAGAATCTACTGCCAGTTTGTTTTCCTCTGAAAGGCAAATTATATCAACTGACTTCATGGACCTTCTTGAACTTACTATTTAATGTTTTTTACTCCCTTATTTGTTGGAGTTCTTTTTTTATCGACTGACAGTAGAAGAGGAATTACACATTCTAGCTAAATTAGAATGAATAAAAAAATCAATCTTAGTGTAACTGCATCTACTCTTAGCACTGTGTGTTACTCTATATTTTTTATCATATACACTTTTTTGTAACCTCTATCAAGACTGCTATGGCACATCCACTTCTTTTTAATCACAACAGTGTATAAAACATTCTGATTGGTTGATCCAACGTTCTGCATCACAGACATTTGATTGAATCCTGATCCATTAGGCTGAAGCTCTTGACCCTCAGAGAAACCCAGAAACTCTTCTAGGATGTTCATCATCCTCACTGCTGCACCAGACAGCTGTCCTGAGACAGTGTTTGACTGCTGACCAGCCAGAGAGACAGACAGGCTGACATCCCTCTCTGGTCCACTTCCTGTGTCTGGGAGGGAACAAGAACAAACAGGTGATTTCACTTCCTGTTGAGTACAATCACACAGGAATAGACAAGAATCCACCAGAAATGCTGTCATCGCCATAACAAGCCTTGCTACAGCCAAGAACGTATACAAACACAAAGACAGCTACACAAACATGACAACACGCAGTAACACTATTGTTAGTGTTAAACTGTCAATAGTCTCGGTTTATTGATGTAATATTTTGAACCACTGTATATTTTTTGTGTGTCTTTGTGTCTTTTTCAAAGTGCGCTGCCTTTATACTTCTATGTTCCTCTATTTTCTAGTTATAAAGCATTTCGATCTCAGTTGGATACACATTGAATTTATACAACTATCTCCTCCGGCTTCATTCTGTAACAATCGTGAATGCATTTGGTGTCAATTTTTTACACAATATACTTTTTGTCAACTGATCACACATGAATTAGAAACCGCTGGAAAGCACCGGGATCTGAAATATGAAATCTAAAAGTAGTGTTTGAGGGTTGTCACAGTTTAAAAAATGCAAAACATCTATTTCAGGCATAATTTCACTGTCTTTCCATCTCCCTCCATCCTTATGCTTTGTGTTATATCCTCGCTACCAAATTAAAATGTTAGCTGAAAATAAAACAATGCAATGTCTGAGCAGTGTTGTACACAAGGCACCTTCTGTTATTCTTGAAATATGTACATTTATTGCAAATAATGACTAATAATATCTGTTTGAAAAAAACTTTTAGTTTGAACAATACTTTTTCGCACAAAAGATCATGTAGTCACTAATGAAAACAAAACATGAAAGAAAGTTTATTCAGTGATACAAAATAACTTGTGATTGTAAATGCATTCAAGTTATGACGGTAAATGTCTTTTTAAGAAACTCCTGAAACCTTGTGCAAGTACGAAAGGCCACAATGCTGCCCCAAGACCTGCAGTACCTCTTCTGGCCTGAAGGTGGGAGTAGTGGCCGCAGTTTAACAGTAACGCCAGAGAAAGACCAACAAGCACCAGTGCAGCTCCAGAACAACTGACTACTTCTCTTGTTTTAGTACAAACAAAACAAATAGTGGGAGGGAATTACAAAGCGTGACAGTTTTCTTCAAATATTAACATTATTAAATGTCTGCATTAATTATTGCTGTGTGTTACTAACCCTTTGATTTTTGATGTGATATTTAATGGATATAATCAAGTGTGATTTCTTTTATTGGTGTTTCTGAGTGAACCTAAGCCCACGTGTCTATTCTATTCTATTCTATTCTATTCTATTCTATTCTATTCTATTCTATTCTATTCTATTCTATATTAAAGCTAATGAGAACAGTTTATTATATATTGTCACTTTCTACACTTTCTATGAATTTGACTTGATGTGCGCTTTTCTGTCTGCTCTTAATTGATTGACCCGTCGTTATGGATCGCCTTGTGTTCGGCACCAGTCGATACCGCCAGGTCTTAGTTTAGCTAGGTGAGAGGTTGAGAAGAAGAATGATGGAGAAAGAAAAAGAGAGGGGGAAAATATTGATTAGGCGCTGTGCACATTGAATTCCAAGTTTACCTGACCTTCCAAACTGATGGCATCATCACCGCAGTACACCGCTGATGTTCATTCCTCTTCCGCTTTCTTCTTGCCTTTGCCACTTCACTGTCCTTTTGTCTCATGCCTATGTGGTTGTGTGTGTGTGTGTGTGTGTGTGTGTGTGTGTGTATGTGTTTGTGTGTACATGTGTGTGTGTGTGTGTGTATGTGCACGCTTGCATGCTTGAGCTGCAGATAAAGCCTAAATTGAGCTGTTTTGATTGTTCACCGAGAGTGCCGGCAGCACAAGGCCCCTCGGATGAGGTGCGCACACACACACAAGCACACACAGATGCACACACACCGCCTTGTCTTCTCATTCAGCTGCTTTCCAGTCACTTTGCTCTCCCTCTCCCCTGGTTTTTATTAAGTGGTGTTGGCATCAGCAATGAAAATTCTTTTAATTACTAGTCAGAATAAGTTTCTGTCTTTAGAATGAATGTCTTAATGTCTCAATACCACTAATCTGGGCATACAAGCGTCTTGTCTTTGAGGGCTTGATCAGCTTTAGGCCTAACTATAGGGAAGTTGTTTTGTGGAAAATTACTTGCAAAAGAAATTAGCTACTGAGGCTGTCATGTAGTTGCAAGGGTGTCAGAGCCTCTTCAGTTAATTTATTGGATGATTTAATACCAAAAAAAAAATAAATCACATTGTCACTTTAGCATTGTTATTTATCTACAAATTGATATTCTTGCTGAAGAAGTCCCTTGAAACAAAGTGCTTATGCCAGTTTAAAAATATTCATTACATCTATCATAACGCCAGAGGTGTAATTTTTCCAGAAATATGAAAGTAAATTTTGTTAAATTGACCTTGAAGACAGATGAAGTGACTTGAGCTGGAAACCTTGAGTTGTAGCTGAATGCTTATTCTTTTTTCATCCTTGTATAATTTTTGTTCTCTTTCACAGCCCTGAAGTGTTAAGAAATAGCATACACTGAGTGAATATTGTAGCCGAAATGTTTTTTACACAGATTTAAAATCAAGATGTACGATGTAGTGACTTATAGCCCGGGTTTTACTGTGAAATACTGTGTCCAAAGCCTTCCATTCAAAGATAAGTCAGACAAGCATTGCTCAGCAGAGGTCTCTTGTTCAGAAGAGATGTGTCTGTATTTGTGGTTTCACAGGGTTTTCAGAGGGAAACTACATATTTACTGATATGAAAAGTGAGTGAACCTGAACCAGAGTCCAATGATACCATACAATTATGCTAATGCACTCTTAAAAACAAACTGCACACCAATGATTTGGCAGCAACGCTTAAGGAGAATCAGAAGTGTGCGTGTGTACACACGGATGTTGGCATGCAAAAATAGAGGCAGTGGACATTGTTCTGTCACACACACACACACATATATACACACACACACACACACACACACACACACACACACACACACACACACACACACACACACACACACACATATCACACACTCCTGGGATAATGTCTGGCTAGGTGGATAAAATAGTGTTATTGTAACTCTTTCCCTAAGATAATCTGTCTTAACCAGATGATCATTTTGGGAGTAGATTTGATTGATGTGGGACAGCAGTGAAAGAACAAGCAAGAGATGGTGAAGGTCTATATTTTTTAAGCATTTGTGTTTATGTGTGTGCGCGTGTGTGTGTTTGTGTGTGTGGGAGAGAGAGAGGAAGAGAGGAAGTTAAATGGATATGCATGATGAAGAACATTATTTGGTGCCAGCTGGATGATGCTCCAACTGGGACTTTTCTCCCTCCCTCAGTCTCTCTGTTTGTTGCTCATTCAACCAATCGCATGCCTCTATTTCCCTTGTTTTGCATGCCTTTTTATGTTGTCTATAACGTCACAGAATTACAGAAACTTGTTATGTCTTACTTATTATTATATTATGTCAGATATATGTTTCATTTTTGGTTTTTGCAGGTCAACATGTTTTATGCCAGTCATAACAGACGAGTAAAAGGCCCACAGAGTGATGGGATTCTATCCAGTTCGATATTCTTGGTGTTATTTTGGGTTTTGGAATGCAGAACCATCAGAAAAACATCATGACGCTTGATAGTTCTCTTGTTTGTTCTATTTTGCCAAAATAATCTGCATTATAATAATCTGAATTACAGTAACCTCCAGCCGTCCATCCATTTCACCCTTCTTTTTTTTGGAGTAAGACATCGTGAATGCAAAAAAAAGAGAAAGAAATCCTTCTGTCATGCCTTCCTAGCAGTCACTTTCATCTGCAATGTGTTTTGTATTTTCCTCTCCTGGTCTCACTAGCTGTCTTCCTGTCCCTCTCTCCCAACATAATCCTCTGCTAAAGCCCTAGGTTGCCGTAGAAACATCAATAACATTCCTGCTTGACAACATCTTAGTGCATTAAAGTGGTCGTAGGGAGAATCGGACCCACAGAGACATTCACACGCGCGCGCACACGTATGCACGCACACACACACACACACACACACACACACACACACACTCTCACACACACACACACACACACACACAGAGACAGAGAGAGAGAGAGAGAGAGAGAGAGAAGAGGAAGAAGACTAAATAACTAAATAACAATAACCTTAACGCCACTGATAATGGGATTTTTGAAAAAGCATATGACATATAATATGACA
Organism: Antennarius striatus; assembly: GCF_040054535.1. Lineage (NCBI taxonomy): Eukaryota > Metazoa > Chordata > Actinopteri > Lophiiformes > Antennariidae > Antennarius > Antennarius striatus. The sequence continues at coordinate 7,006,180 of NC_090786.1, read as the reverse complement.
CTATGATTTCATATTATGATGGTTCTACGCAGGTATATACTATATATCCTCTCTGTGTCTACTAATTGCATGCCTACAGGCCCCTAGTGTGTTGTGTCTGTTTCAGGGGCCTGTAACCTGTAACCATGTGTGTAATTAACACATTTATGTACTTGAGTGAGTGTGAAGTGTAAAAAGAATTTCTCCAAGAGGGATTAATAAAGTACAGATTATTATTATTATTATTATTATTATTATTATTATTATTATTATTATTATTATTATTATTATTAGGGTATAGTAGTATGATGCCACACAACTGGGTAGAACCATGTATTGACTACAGAGCTACAGTAAATATGTTAATACTGCAACATAACCATTTTTACCATCAGGTGTGTGTAAAATTAAATTGTGAACTGAAAGACAATCTAGAAAATGATTGTTTATCTTTTCAGTATTGATCATATTAGTTAGCGACATTAGCTTAACATACATGCATATTGTGAATCTATAGCACTGAGTTTACAGATTGCAAATGAGTGCTGAAGATGCGAACAAGCTACAAGATGACCCTCTCTGGTGCCATTGTTTGGTTTGTCCATTCTGGGCTACTGTAAAAACACACTGATGCATTGGGAACAGGAGAGAAAATGCTCCCCTGTAGGCTCATTTTACACAGGGATGTCATACTTTTTAAAATTTTACATGATTTTACACTCATTAAGTCATACTTATCAATCTTACATTCCATGTCTGTTTTAGAGCCTCCTAAACGCGACACAAATGACTATCAATTTAATTAAATTTTTAAAAAAAATATTTGGTGAAGAGTTTGACCCTTCAATGCGATAATACTTGCCCCTGTGCTGCTTTGTTGCGGAACAAGATCCTAAGTCGCTGCCAAGTGTGGTGGTGGCCGTTTGCGACCCTGAACTGTGACCTCCCCTCTGGAAGGGTGGAAGGTCCTCAGGCTGCAACAAACGATTAGTTTCATTATTGATCCCTCTGGAGATTATAGTCTCGGTTATTAAATCGATTCATACACTGTCCAAAGATAGTGACGAATCTAAATATGATATAAATAACAAATGGAAGTTGCTGGAACTAGAGGACATTTTAATTATAACAATCAATTTTCTAACTATTTATCGATGATCTTAACTCCGTCGCCTTAAGGTAGCTGCTTTATTTAACAAAC